>NC_090021.1:12993394-13339228 GCF_037176765.1 Anolis sagrei
AAAGACATTCCAAGCAGTCATGCTGGTCATACAATCCTTGGCTTGGAAACAGAGAAAGAGCACTTCCTTCATAGCCGGAGATGCACACTGCCTCTAGAGCCGGAAATGAAAGGGAGAAGCCTTTGCCTTTGCCTGTTCATTTGTGTCTCATTGTTTGTCATTGTAACAAGGCATTGGATATTTGTTTGTGTCTGTTTATATGCTGCAATCCACTCTGAGTCCCCTTGGGGAGAAGGATGGGATATATATAACATGTTATATTATCATTATTATTACTATTACTATTATTTTGGAAAGATTTTTTTCATTTTTTGGAATCTAAATTCCAACCCACTTTTTGCTGTCAGTAGTTCTGTTTGAATGCCCATGTGGCATCATTGTCTAAATAGCTGGCAAAATCTCCGAGAGCAAGTCCCAAACTGTAATTGGCTTTTCTGGAGTCTGCAGGAGGCTTTTAGCCACAGGCTAAAGATCAAATCGACAGTTCTGTTTATTGATTCTGGAATTTTGCCCCACCCAATTATGTGAGATTCTGGGAAGTTGCAACTTTCTAGAAACACAGATGGCTTGAGATGATTGAAATAGTATATTAGCATAAAATGCCCCCACCCCTCCACGACTAGAGTGGCCAATACCTAGGTTAGGCATAAGCAGAATCCTTATAGTGAATCAAACCACTGGCCTATCTGCCCAGTTTTGTCTGACTGTGGCAATCCATGGTTTAATGGAAGAGTTTTGTTAGCCCTACTTGCAAATGCTAGAAATTGGATCTGGGAGCTTCTGGATGTGCTTTATCACTGGATTCCACCCCCTTTCCTGCATATACCTGTAGGCTACATTTTGAAGCTGCCTCATACAGCACAGTGCTACTGACAAGTTCCCCTCCAGGTGTATGATTAATGTATGGAGGTATAGTAAGACCGTGCCTTCTGGTCTGGCCCACAACACAGTTTGATGATTCTTCCCACAAGTTCTCACAATGATTGTGCAGAGGAGGTGCTGGGGATCTGATTTGGCTGGAGAGATCTCATTACAAACCATGTGGTCCTTGTCGGGCCTCTGCTTTCTGCAGATGGCCATTCCCTCTCCACTAATTCTGGGCACCACAATTCAAGAGAGATATTGACAAGCTGGAATGTGTCCAGAGGAGAGCAACTAAAATGATAATGGGTCTGGAGAACAAGCCCTATGAGGAGCGGCTTAAGGAACTGGGCATGTTTAGCCTGAAGAAGAGAAGGCTGAGAGAGGATATGATAGCCATGTATAAATATGTGAGAGGAAGCCACAGGGAGGAGGGAGCAAGCTTGTTTTCTGCTTCCCTGGAGACTAGGACGTGGAACAATGGCTTCAAACTACAAGAAAGGAGATTCCACCTGAACACGAGGAAGAACTTCCTGACTGTGAGAGCCGTTCAGTAGTGGAACTCTCTGCCCCGGAGTGTGGTGGAGGCTCCTTCTTTGGAAGCTTTTAAACAGAGGCTGGATGGCCATCTGTTAGGGGTGATTTGAATGCAATATTCCTGCTTCTTGGCAGGGGGTTGGACTGGATGGCCCATGAGGTCTCTTCCAACTCTTTGATTCTATGATTCTATGATTATTTAGTGGTTTCTTCAGCCACGAAAAGGTGTAACACCCTGCCTTAAGTTTAGTTACTAGCAGTAAGAACTGTGGTCTTTGGGATCCTACCCCTTTAGCCTACCTAGCAGCAGAATGCGGCACCTAAAACCTTAACCTGATATTCTTTGAGAAATCCCCTACTTTTAATATATTTGGCCACATCTGAGATGGGGAGAAATTGCTCAATTTGATGGGAAGTGAAGAGTGACCTCACGCTTGTGCAATATCAAGGATGGCCATGTTCCTCTGAACCAGTGGTTCTCAACTGGTGGGTCCCCAGATGTTTTGGCCTTCAGCTCCCAGAAATTCTAACAGTTGGTAAACTGACTAGGATTTCTGGGAGTTGTAGGTCAAAATACTTGGGGACCCACAGGTTGAGAACCACTGCTCTGAACCATACGTTAGTGGCTTCTGAAGCCCCTCTCCAGCCCTGCATAACTAGGGGCCCATCCAGACAGCCCCTTTAATGTGGGATTTCCCACAAGTAAAAGGGGGCCATCCGGATGACGTCCCAGAGAAACACGAATTAATTTGCTACAAACCAGGAAACCCTGGTTTATGGCGAATTTGTTTGTTAGTGGGTTTATTCTGCACCTTAAATCCACTACTTCCGAGCTTTTGAGGGGGCAGTCCATACAGTAGTCTCATGGTTTTCTGGGCTAAATTTATTTATGATTTATTTACAGTATTTATATTCCGCCCTTCTCACCCCGCAGGGGACTCAGGGCGGATTACAGTGTACACATATATGGCAAACATTCAATGCCAAAAACACACAACACATATAGACAGACAGTCAGAGGCTATTTAACTTTTCTGGCTGCCAGGGGAGCTGTCGCTTTCATCATCCAACTGCAACATTGATGAAGTACTTCCTCATTCCCTGCATGCTTTGCTGGAGTGCTTTGCTGGAGTCTTTTTTATGGCCTCGTAAATTAGTTAAATTAGCCTCCCCACACATAGGTGGTGCCTAATTTTCCTACTTGACAGACGCAACTGTCTTTCGGGTTGCAAAGGTTGACAACAAGCTACACAATTGGTTGGAAGCTCACTCTGGGCTGGCTTCAAACTCATGACCTTTCAGTCAGAGGTGATCCTAATGCAGCTGACACTCAGCCAGCTGCGCCACAGTCCCGGTGATCGGAATTAGCCCGGAAAACCGCAAGGACACCAACCCCCTTTCCAAAACCCACCCAACCCCCTTTTAAAAATAAAAGAACCTACCCAGCCTCCATTAGAGTCCTGCCGGTGTTCTCCTGGCGCGTAGATATGATACGCCAGGAGAGTGATTTTCCTCCCCCCCCCCTTCTCCTGGGATGCCATTTCTATGCACCAGTAGAGCTCCAGCACCACTCTAATGGAGGCTGGGTAAGTACTTTTACTTTTAAAAGGGTGTTAGAGTGTTTGTGTATTCTCCCAGAAAGTTCTGTGAGCACATCTGGACATCCACCCCAGAAAGCACGTGCTTTCTGGGGTGTGTGTGGATGAGGACATGGGAACATTCACGTTTTTAAAATGCGAACATTCCCAGGTTAAGGTGCTGTCTGGAAGCGCCCTAGAGCAGCCATGGGTTGACCACAGGGATGGGAGCAGCAAATTTTGCCCTGCGCTCTGTGTTTTACCCTGTGTGTTTCCATATGGCTTATACAGCTATTCCTCACAATTACTGTATTATTCTCTCCAGTGTCAGAAGCAACATGCCTCTCAGTACCCAATGCTGGGGAAATGTGGCTCATGCCCTTCCCCTTTAGCTTAAGGAGATTAGTAGCACTTTTCCACTGACTGAAACCATGTTATGTTATGCTTTATGCAGAGCTTGGAACAGTCACTTCCCCAAGGGGACTGGATGAATTTATGGAGGATTGGGCCATCAGTGGCTATAAATCAGGATAACTGTTTATCACCCCCATTATCAACAAGAGCAGATACCTCTGTATATCAGTTGCTGGGGAGTGTGGAGTTGAGTGTAGGTGCATTTAAATCCTGCTGGCTGGCTGCTCATTATTGTGTGAACAGAATGCTGGACCAGATAGGTCTCCTGTCTGATCCAATGTGGCTCTAGTTTCATCCAGTTAGATAGGCTTCTAGTCTGAGCCATCTTGGCCACTGGCCATTCTGCCTTGGAGGTTCTCAGGATCCTGGCACAAAAAGTAACTTTCCTAAGCTCTTGTGATAAATCAAAACAAACCTTCGCATTGTTTTCAAGTTGAGTTTGAGTTATGGCGACCATATCATGGGGTTTTCCTGGCAAGATTTCTTCAGAGGGGGGTTCCATATTTTTCCTCTGAGGCTGAAAAAGTGTGACTTTGCCCCAAGATTTAGCCACTGAATTTCTGTGGCTGAGTACGGATTTAAACTGGTTTTGCAGAGTCTTAGTCCAACTCTCAGACCTCTGTACCAGGTGGTTCCCACTTTTTTTCTCCCTACTCCTTAACACAAAAACAAACAAAAACAAAACATACACACACACACACACACACAAAGTTTTGCAGGTTCTGCCAGTTGAATTAAAGAAGGTCCTCTCCACTCCTGCTAACTTTGTTGGATGTTACATAACAGATAACTGATATAGGTGTGTGTGAGAGAGAGCAAGAGAGCGAGAAAGGGAAGGCTGTATGTATCCCAGAAACTGGCAGCCCTTCTTGTTTGTGTAAATGTCAGAGTCTGGTAGTTATTGACTGCGCTGCTGGGCCCATGTATCTTAGCAATGGGAGGACTTTGCCTCAGGCGGGGTTGGGTGCAATGAATCCTTTCTTCTACTTTCTCAGGCGGATTGGACTCCTCTCTTTGCCCTGAACACATCTGAAGACTTGGTCTTGAACATACATTCCTTTTCTCAATTTTGTATTAATGTAATGTTGTTTTTGTTGGATATCTCTGTGTGTACAGAAAATCCTTGAGCTACAACAATTTTTGGCTGGTTCACCATCACAACAATAGGTGAGGAACATGATTAGTCAAGACGTTCAATGTGTACTGCTTGGAGGTCTGAACTGAATTCCCCAGCCACTGTGGTCGTGGAGGGCTCACACATACCTAATCTTTGTGCCATACTGACGAACTTTCTGAAAATTGTAAGACTACAATTCCTATCATTGGTGAAAAGAAGACTAAGGAGTGATGTGATTGTATTTTTAACTACAGTATCTAAAGGGCTATCGCAGAGAAGATGCAGGTTTGTTCCAGAAATCAGACCAGTTCTAATGGTTTTAAGTTACCAGAGGCTAGATTTTGACTGAACATTAGAAGGAACTTCTTGACAGTAAGAGTAGTTTGGCAGTATCCTAGGAAGAAGGTGGGATATCTTTCTTTGAGTATCTTCAAAGGGAAGCTAGGTAACTGCCTACTGGCAGTGCTTTAGCTGGAGATCCTGTATTGAGGCGGATGGGACTAGATCAGTGGTTCTCAACCTTTTTTTTGACCAGGGACCACTTTGACCAGGGAACAATTGTCCAAGAACCACTTGACCAGGGACAACTTTGACCAGGACCACTCTCCAATATTAGTACCAAAAGGGTTATGAATCAGGTTTTGGTTAACTTTCAATTTGGTTTGGTTACTTGGGGTGTTTTCTGTGTCAGGAGTGTCACTTCTGGTGTGAGAAAACTGGCTGTCTGCAAGGATGTCGCCCAGGAAATGCATGGATGTTTGATGTTTTACCATCCTTATGGGAGGCTTCCCTCATGTCCGTGCATGGGGAGCTGTAGCTGACAGAGGGAGCTCATCTGTGCTCTCTCTGGATTCGAACCTCTGACCTGCTGGTCTTCAGTCCTGCTGGCACAAGGGTTTAACCTATTGCGCCACCAAGGACTCCTATTTGGATGCTGATTCAGAAAATTGCATTGGATAGACCACATCAGCTCTAGTTTCTGATACAGAACATATGCCATCTGGTAGTCGCCATCTACTCACCCACAGAAAACCATAAGCCTTGGCACTTTAAGAGGGTTTTGCAAGACCAGTTGTTTTCATTGCAACGGTGTAGTAACAATGTAGTAACAAATTTTAGTTCTTGCAGACCACTGGTGGTCCATGGACCACAGGTTGGGATCCACTGCACTAGAAGGTCCCTGAGGTGCCTTCTACCTTTTAAACTCTGACCATTGCCTACACCAGTGGTTCTCAACCTGTGGGTCCCCAGATGTGTTGGCCTCCAACTCCCAGAAATTCTAATAGCTGGTAAATTGGCTGGGATTTTTAGGAGCTGTAGGCCAAAACACCTGGGGACCCACAGGTGGAGAACCAAGTGGCCTATACTGACAGGAGTTCATTCTTGCACTCTGCAGTCCTCCAAGTACAAGAGTCCACCCCCACCCCCAATTCAAAAACACTTGGCTGGGTGTGATCTTTCCTCATTCCTTGTTTCTTCTCTTTTTCTGACCTAATTAACTTGAAGCTACATAATACCCAAGTTCCGATAACCCAATAAAGAGAGGCTCTTTCTGTTTTCCTAGCTGTGCTTCCTCCACCCCTCCGTCTGCCTTGCGCTTCCTTTTCATCCCTTCGTTTTCATTCAGCACTGCTCGCTGAGCGTTTAAACCCTGGCCTTCTGTCTGTTGCAATATTATGTTTTTTTAATAGTGCTTGTTTATGACTAAGGTCAAAGACAGTATTTCAGCACAAAAATTAGAGTTAGTTCATAATTGACTACATATGTATGTGACTGTTTATTTTTATAGTTCCACTAATTTATTTTTAAACAGCTCAGTTGAGCCAGTGTGTTTATGGCCACGTTCGATCACGTGGCGCACCAGTCACTGAGCAAGAAGAAAGGCAGATGCTTTCCAGTGTCTCAGATCCGGAGCTAAATGAGATAATACCGTCAGGTAGCAGTTCAATTACATTAATTGAATGTCTAGGCTGCAATGTAATAATGCAGGGTTTCAGGTGCCCCCCTTCCACTTGACAACGGCAATCATGAATTTATTTTCCTGAGTATTCCTTTATAAATCTTTGATATTTGGGGATATTATTTAAAGTGCTAACAGCAGTTTGAAAATAGACCAAATACAGAGGAACAAAAAAAAATCACAGTAAGGACCTATTTTCCTCAACATTTCTGTGTTATTGTTATGTGCCTTCAAGTTGACTCTGATTTACAGTGACCCGGTCAGAGGGTTTCCTTCACAAGTCTTTCTCCAAGGAGGGTTTGTACTGCCTTCCTATGAGATTGAGAGAGTCTGGCTTGGCCAGGGTTGTCCATTGAGTTTCCATGACTGCGTGGAGACTTGAGCCATGATCTCCTGAAGCTCTAGTTCTTGGCTGCCATTTATTTACCGGCCCCAATTCAAGGTGCAGGTGCTTACCTACAGAGCCCTAAACGGTTTGGGACCTGCCTACATGCGTGACCACATCTCTGTGTACGAACCCACACGATCTCTTCGATTATCTGGAGAGGCCCTGCTCACGCTCCCACCATCATCGCAAGCGCGATTGGTGGGGACGAGGGAGAGAGCCTTCTTGGTGGTGGCCCCTCGACTCTGGAACTCGCTCCCCAAGGACATTAGGCAAGCCCCAACTCTGGCAGTCTTTAGGAGGAGCCTGAAAACGTGGTTGTTTCAGTGTGCCTTCCCAGAATAAGGAAACTCCCAGCAATATGTCCCTAAACGCTCTTTATTAGTGATTTAAGATTGCCTGCACACTCATCCCTCTCCAAAAACTTCTATCTCAGTTCCATGTCACCTTGTCATGTCCAGCATTATTTTTTAAAAAAAAAATAATTATTACATTTGGTCCAGCCATAGGTTATTAAACTGTTAATGTTTATTGCTTATTTTTGCTTATGAGTTATTTATTGTTTTGTATTATTGTTGTTATTGTTTATTGTTGTATTGTGGGCTCAGCCTCATGTAAGCCATTGGGGAGATGGTAGCAGGGTACAAATAAAGTATTATTATTATTATTATTATTATTATTATTATTATTAGTCCAATGCTCAAATTGCTACATCACACAGGCTTCAGCTTTTGTATCATAGAAGTTTAGGTGGAATCACATTTAAGGAAAGATGAATGATGTGGACAGAAATAAATATGATCTGTAATTTTCAAATAATGATTTTGGTTTCTGCTTGAAAATGATTTTTAAATAAAGGGAACCATTCATAGTCGAAGGGACATTGGTTGTTATTTATTTCGTATCAAAAGCATTGCATAAAATAGTATAAAACTGATAAAAATAGAAGGAGCACAGGTGGCTAAATATATTTTGACCAAAAACGAGCAACAGCAATGGCATTGGGTTGTTGTAGGTTTTTTTGGTCTATATGGCCATGGTCTAGAGGCATTCTCTCCTGATGTTTCACCTACATCTATGGTAGTGAGGTAGTGAGGCCTCACTCTGAGGATGCTTGCCATAGATGCAGGCGAAACGTCAGGAGAGAATGCCTCTAGACCATGACCATATAGCCCAAAGAAACCTACAACAACCCCGTGATTCCGGCCATGAAAGCCTTCGACAAAGCAATGGCATTGTCTGTAGCCTCCAACAATTCTTCCTCTGTACATGAGGCAGGGCATAGTGGACAAGCATACAGATGCGGAGTTGTCTGTTCTGCTCCACAATCACAAGGTGTGGGATTCTTTTAGGAAGTGCAATTTTGCCAGGTTGTCTTTTGATCTGCCCACTCTACTTCTGAGTCTATTCAGGGACTTCCAGGTTGCCCATTCTTGGTATTTCCTGGTTTAGCTGCCCATAGCGATACTCTTGCTGTTGTTGGGGAAACATTAAGAGGAGTGGTGGTTCTCATGAAGGTTTCCCTTGATTTGAGTCTACTGGGAGGAGGCTGATAGCTATGCAGTGGATGGCTTTCACAGTGTTCAACTTCAAAACGTTTTTTAAAATCATGATTGCCCTCAAATTCTCCTTGTTTTCCTTGCTTACCTCATTTTTTTTCTCTGTTTGAGAGTTGCTTGTGTGTTTCATGCTAAAGTGAAATGTTGTGAAGGCCTTTGCTCTGAATCGGAAAAGCCAGTTTTGCTTGGCCTGGGCAGGGAGCAATGCCTTGATCCCTGGGTCAACAAAAGTGCCAGTCGACACCCACTGCCTGGCCAAGGAAGCTGTTGTTTGCACAGGGAAGGTGCAGCCCAGGGTTGAAATGCAGCCACCTCTGTGCCGCGCCGATGGAAAGATAAGGGGGTGGAGAGGGCGTGAGTGGGCAGGAAACACAGAAAGGTTTCGCATGCAGAGAGTAGAGGTGAAATATTTGTCCAGCTGACACCAACCCCTCAGGGCTTTGTACCTGAGCGATTTCCCAGGCTGACAATTGCTGGATTTCATTAGCAAATAAACCACACTGTGTTGCATTGGTTTTATCGTTCCATGAAGGGCTCCAGGTCAGGTTGTCACGAACATGCAGGAATATGGGGAAAATACAGAATCTTAAGAGAAAAATGGAAGACTTAAGTTTGTAGCCCTTCACGTATTTGTGATATATATTATGGGGCTGTTTGTGGATGTATATCGACAATGGTTTTACTGCTCCACATGCTTTCTGTCTCTTCTCCTGATTAGAAAGATCAGAATCAATGAAGTTTCTGCAGGAAAAAAAATTGACACAAAGATAGGGTTGCTGTAAGTTTTTTGGGCTGTATGGCCATGTTCCAGAAGCATTCTCTCCTGACCACACAACCTCTGAGGATGCTTGCCATAGATGCAGGCAAAATGTCAGGAGAGAATGCTTCTAGAACATGGCCATACAGCCCGAAAAACTTACAGCAACCTAGTGATTCCGGACATGAAAGCTTTCAACAACAAATTGACACAAAGATAGTTCACCTGTTCCTCTTTGTTGAGAGTCCTTAATACATTATTCCACCCCTCAATATTGGGGTGGCCCCCATAACTCCAGTGGTGTTTCTTTCACCTTACTACTACTACTACTACTACTACTACTACTACAATGACGACGATGACGACAACGACGACGACGACTACTACTACTACTACTACTACTACTACTACTAATGCTTTATTTATCTCCCCAGAAGGACTCAGGGCAGCTTACAACAAAATAAAACACAGTGCCAAACAATCAGTGCTGAAGATAACATATAACAAATCATAAACAAGGTGTGTTTTTCAGATTGTATGGCCATGTTCCAGAAGCATTCTCTCCTAATGTTTTGCCCACATCTATGGCAGGCATCCTCAGAGGTTGAGGAGTCTAAGGATGCCTGCCATAGATGTGGATGAAATGTCAGGAGAGAATGCTTCTGGAACACGGCCATACAGCCTGGAAAACTCACAGCAACTCAATAAAAATGATATAAGCAACTTAAATAAACAAGACATAATACAGTCCACACAATTACAACATGTTAAACCCTTAAAATCTCTTAAAATTTCAACAAAAATTATTGGAGTGAAGATGGTAAACATAGTAACAAAATGAAATGGAAGGTGAATGCACGTATTCACAGGCTTCTTTCTGATGTGATAAAGCTAGGACACAAGTGAATTCTAACACCTTTGTGTTCTCAGGGGGAAGCATTGCTTTAAAATTGCCCTTGTGAGAAAATTGTCCAAAAAATATCTCAAATTAAAAACAAAACTTACCTTCTCGCAAACCTGGGTCCATTTTTTCATCCTTTTGGGGCAATTTTATGTCGACATCACCTCATATTATGCATACAAATATCACCTCAGACAGCGAAGTTGGGGAAAATGAGCCTCAGAAAGAGAACCAGAGCTATGAAAAGGTATGTTTTGGACTACAGCTCCCAGACAGACATCTTTTGGATTCTTGTAGTTCTGGTTCAGAAAAATACGTTGTGAACTTCCAAAGAGAACTGTCCATGTATGCATGTGCTCGCAGGTGTTTCATGTTACATGCGTAGTCTAGCATGATGGAGTTGAGGTTGAAATCGTCTTACAAGGGGCTACCGTGGTGCAATGGGTTAAACCATTATTTATTTATTTACATATTTAGTATATTTCTATATCGCCCCTCTCAGCCTTCCGGCGACTCGAGGTGGTTTACAAGGCAAACATTCAATGCCACTAAGGACACAGATTACAATATACAATATAAAAACATCAACAACAATAAAATCAAACATTATAATGAAACATACTTCAATCGATATTCATTAAAACAATGCCCAGTTCCGTCATATAGTTAATCTGTTATTATGTCTGTTACTCCGTATTCTCAAAGGCCTGCTCAAATAGCCATGTCTTAAGATTCTTCCGGAATGATAGGAGTGAGGAAGCCAATCTAATCTCCCTAGGAAGGGCGTTCCATAGCCAAGGGACCACCACTGAGAAGGCCCTGTCTCTCATTCCCGCCAGCCATACTTGTGTTGATGGCAGGACCGAGAGCAGGGCCTCTCCAGATGATCTTAAAGTCCTCGCAGGTTCATAAGGGGAGATTCGTTCAGACAGGTAGGTTGGGCCAGAACCGTTTAGGGCTTTATAGGCTAAAGCCAGCACTTTGAATTGTGCCTGGTAGCGAACTGGCAGCCAGTGGAGCTGGCGCAACAAGGGAGTTGTATGCTCCCTGAGAGCCACTCCAGTTAGCAATCTGACTGCTGTCCGTTGGAGCAGTTGAAGCTTCTGGACAGTCTTCATAGGCAACCCCATGTAGAGAGCATTGCAGTAGTCTATACCATTGAGCTGCTGAACTTGCTGGCTTGAAGGTTGGCAGTTCGAATCCATGGGACCAGGTGAACTCACACTGTTAGCCCTAGCTCCTGATAACCTAGAAGTTCAAAAACATGCAAATGTGAGTAGATCAATAGGTACCGCCTCAGTGGGAAGGTAACGGTGCTCCATGCAGTCATGTCGGCCACATGACCAGGAGGTGTCTACGGACAATGCAGGCTCTTCGGTTTAGAAATGGAGATGAGCACCACCTGCTAGAGTAGGAGATGAAGGGGAAGCCTTTACCTCTATTTGTGTATCTGTGCGTCATTGTTTCGAGGCATTGAATGTTTTCCTTTTGTCTGAATATGCTGGAGTCTGCACTGAGTCTCCTCGGAGAGATAGGGCAGAATACAAATAAAGTATAATAATAATAATAATAATAATAATAATAATAATAATAATAATGTGAAATTCCTTTTCCTACTGCCATTTTCCTTCCTGACCCATGTGTATTTTCAGAGGCTCTCCCCCTCCCACTTTCCTGATTGGGCACCCTAGTTTTTACCAGGCACACATTCAACTCATGTAGCATCCTCAGCATAAGAATATGGGGAGATTTGGCTAGATCACGTGAAGTTTGATTTAACCTTCCATCTTTCTGGCTCAAATAGGAATCTCTGAGAAGACTACAAATGGGATTCTTCCCCAACATTCCCAATAATCAATTAACTAATATCTCACTTTTCTCCCACTATGGGACACTGTGGGTTCACATGGCTCAGTGGTTCCCAAACTTTTTTTGTCCAGGGACCACTTTGGTCAGGGACCATTTTCCATTATTAGTGCCAAAAGGGTTACGAATCAGTTTTTGGCCAACTTTAGATTCGGTTCGGTTATTTGGGGTGCTGATTCAGAAAATTGCATGGGATAGACCACATCAGCTCTAGTTTCTGATACAGAACATATGCCATCCAATAGTCGCTGTCTGCTTGGCCACAGAAAACCATATTTAATAAGCCTCGGTACTATAAGAGAGTTTTGCAAACCAGTCGCTCTTGTTGCAACGGTGTAGTAACAGACTATATTTTAGTTCTTGCAGACCACTGGTGGTCCAGGGACCACAGGTTGGGAACCACTGACATAACTAAATACAAAAATTAAACTTAAACAAACCCAATGAGAAACATAAACAATTTAAAGGAAGCTCACTCAACAAATAATAATGAATAGAAAATCCAGCACATTATTTGGGTGCACAAAGTTATTTTGCAATAACTGTTACATATCTTTGCTGATGTTTTTGCATAGTTTTAATTTATTTTTGATCAGTTAATTTGTAAGTTGCTTTGAGCCCCCCATTATTGGAGAAAAGGCAGGTTATGAATGAATAAAACAATAACAACAGCTGTAACGAGAATTGAATGGCCACCTGAAGTTGTTGAACTGCAACTGGCTATGCTAGCCAGGCCTGGCGCAAGTTGTCTTTCAGCAACTTCAGAACCATATAGTTACTACTCCCAAATTAAGACATGCAACTTGGCATAGTGGATAAATGTCGAGGGCCCCGCCATGGAGATCAGCCACATGTTTTCTTCTTTCCTTTTTGCTTGTAGAAGAGAGGATGTTGTGAGTGAACTTGGTTCTCTTGCTTAGATAAAGAGCTAATCCTCACAGTAAACATTTCACTGATAAGACTTGGGAGATAGAGAAAGTGACATGCTATGTGTTTCTAGTAAAAGCTCAAGAATTCCAACAGCGGCTCTTGCTTTTGTATAAGTAAGAAAGGGCTGTAGCAAATAACGCCTCCTCTTTTCTCACTATTTCTTCCATTCATGAATATAAAAAAAATGTTATCAGAGCTACACTCATTTTGGGTACAGGGTTTTTGTTATTACAGGTTGAACAGTCCTTATCCGGAATGCCAAAATCCAAAATATTCCAAAACCTAAAGTTGTCCATCTGGGTGGCTGAGATAGAGACACATTTGCTTTCTGATGGTGCAATGTACACAAACTTTGTTTCATGCATAAAATTAGTTAAAATATCAAATAAAATTGCCTTCATGTGTATAAGGGTATATGAAACATAAATATTTTTTTTGTTTACATTTGGGTTCTATCTCCTAAATGTACGCATATGCCAATATAGGCATTCAAAAATCAGGGGGGATCGGCAACCTAACAGTTCTGGTTCCAGATGAATCTCTGTGCTATAGTTTCTATTAGGTTTGTGCATTTGGGTAAACCTTGACTCGTTTTGTGTCCTGACTTTCAGTGGGGGGGGGGGCACTTTTTGGGAGCCTTCCAAAATCGGGGGGGGGGGGGGGGGGAGATATCTGTTTTTGGACTCTGGTGCTCACCTTCCCGGTGCGTACTTTAGGTAGGCTTCTTACCTGTTTCTACTCTAGAGGAGGTGCTTGGCTGCAGGCACTGGCTGGAGTAGGTGCTTTCTGGGCCTGCAATATACACACTCTCTTTCCAAGGAGAGTGCATGTGTGGTGTGCAGGCCCAGAAAGCGCCTGGTAGTGCCTTCAGATGAGCACCTTTTACTCTACAGTAAGAGGGGCTCGGCTGTAGGCGGTGGCGGGTGGTCTTGCATGCCACACATGCACTCTCCTTGGAAAGAGAGTCAGTGTGTGGTGTGCAAGCCCAGAGAGCCCGCATCAGCCAGTGTCCGCAGCCGAGCGCCTCTTACTCTGTGATGCTGAAAAGCAGTTGCGTGTGCAAGTGCGATACACCTCCCACAGCAAACCCAAGAAGTACACTCACACATGATGTGGGATGAACAATGGCCACAACTCATTTATTGATAACAGGAACAAGGGTTGGCAGCCAAGCATGGGTCCTGGATCATGATCGGACAGCCCAATACTGTCCGATCCCGCGCACACCAGGGTGCCGTCGGCACAATACCGGACACATGCAACTCGGCACCCCTGGGACCACCGGGCGTCCCCCCCTAACCGCTAGGGGGGGGGATACCAAACCAGATCCAGGGCCCATGCCCCACGCCCAACAAGGAGTTGTGACGAGAAGCAAAAGACAAACAAGTAACTGTTAACTGTTAACCGTGACAAGGTGAACATCTCCAAAAATTAACAGCCATGAAAACATAAACCGCATGCAGGGTGGGTGGGGTGGATGAGCTGTTGCAGGCCAAGTGCCTGCCAGGGAGCCTGGGCAGCCTTATGAAGGCTGACCCAAAAGGGGGAGAGGCCAGCTCAGGCCTCAGCTGAGGTGGGCGTGGTCAATAGGCCATTGGCCCCTTGACCCGCCGGCGGGAATTCTTCTCGCCATCAGAGGGGGCTTCTGGGAGGAAGAAGCCCCCCTCAGGCAAGAATGGTGGTGGGGGACACCCTGCACCGCAACTTCTTTGGCCCGGTAAGTCGGGCCATGCTATGCCAAGAGCTGAGACCTGCTCCTGCTTGTTTTCGTGTCAAGCTGATTTTCGTACCGGGAGGGGACTTCCTGTTCTATGCTCTCGAAGAAATGAAGGTAATGGGAGAAACAAAGTCCGTTCACAACTCTAGTTTCTATAAGGTTCAGACTGAAACCCAGAGCAGATTCATCACACCAATGACAATAGGTGGCACAACTCTAGTTTTTATAAGGTTCAGACTAAAACCCAGAGCAGAATCCAGGGAAGTCATGCTACCCCTCTATTCTGCCTTGGTTAGATCACACCTGGAATATTGTGTCCAATTCTGGGCACCACAATTGAAGAGAGATATTGAAAAGCTGGAATGTGTCCAGAGGAGGGCAACTAAATTGATCAGGGGTCTGGAGAACAAGCCCTATGAGGAGCGGCTTAAAGAGCTGGGTATGCTTAGCCTGAAGAAGAGAAGGCTGAGAAGAGACATGATAGCCATGTATAAATACGTGAGAGGAAGTCATAGGGAGGAGGGAGCAAGCTTGTTTTCTGCTGCCCTGGAGACTAGGACGCAGAACAATTGCTTCAAAATACAAGAAAGGAGATTCCATCTGAATATTAGGAAGAACTTCCTAACTGTGAGAGCTGTTCAGCAGTGGAACCTTCTGTCCCGGAGTGTGGTGGAGGCTCCTTCTTTGGAAGCTTTTAAACAGAGGCTGGATGGTCATCTGTTGGGGGTGCTTTGAATGCAATTTTCCTGCTTCTTGGCAGGGGGTTGGACTGGATGGCCCATGAGGTCTCTTCCAACTCTTTGATTCTATGAATCATCACACCAATCACAATAGGAGGCACCACAGCTGCCTACTAGTGGTACGTAGCTGACATGTGGACACATGAAAGATTCGCTTTTTGGATTAGGAAGACCAAAACTCCCTTGTCACACCTGCAGATCTGCCTGCTGACCATGTGTGTAAAATGTTAAATGTATACAATGGTGTAACTTGTGAGCATGTCCTTGGACATAGGAATTGTACTCCACTTGAGGTCTTTCCTCTCTCCATTTTTGCTTTGTGTCAGAATTACTCGCTGTCGAATCAGGGCAAGAGTAATTATGCAGAACTGCACACGCTCCTTGTTCCCCTCGCTCTGTATGTGGCGAGGAAACAACCGTGGCGGCTACTGCTTGAGCCCTGAGGTTTCGACGGTAGCCATGGCATATTGTAGTGGCCTGAAGGTACATCCCATAATAGATCTCTCCTGCGTGAAGTCTGTTTACTCAGGCTTTCTGCCAGGACCAGCGTCTAAACATATGGGCCTTGTCTAGCCTTGGAACTGGCCCAGCTTTTGAGCCATTGTTGCCAAAAAACAGCTGAAAAACAGGGAAGCCACACTTTGAATGGCTGCTGTATCTCCCAGCAGGCCTGGAAAATAATGGCTCGGTGTCATGCTTGTCCCACTTTGGAGTCCTTATTACACCCTTGCTAATCTGCTGCAGGTTATTCTTTTAGGGTGGGTGTGCGGAAGAGAGGACAGGCGCATCCCGCTGCGGGCAGAGAATTCCCTCAAATCTCAAGAAAAGAGCGAGAGATGCCTGCTGTTCACCGCACGGCAGTGTGCGGTGTTATCGATAATGGCACCGTCAAAGTACACGGCTCTTGACAGATCTCCAGTGACAGAGTAAGCAAACATGTCCAGTTTCTGCCCCAAAGAGCTTGCTGACTACTAAATGTCAACAGCGGTGGAAGCAACAGAGAGAGAAAGGAAGGAGGCAGCTAGGATAATAAGGGGACAATATAAGGAAAAGCCATCATACATAAACTCAAACCCCATTTCCCATTCAGGTAGGGACTCTGCTGATTGGCAAAGCACATGCTTGGCATGAAAATTACTCAAGCCCACACATATTTTTCATCAGATATAATTTTACATCAATCTTATAGAGTTTTTTTTGTGCTGAATTCAGATCTGTGTTGATTTTTTCTGTATCACGTGTAATTTTTGCGATGATGCTAATTGAATAATTAATACCGGGACTGTGGCGCAGCTGGCTGGGAGCCAGCTGCACTAAGATCACTACTGACCAAAAGGTCATGAGTTCGAAGCCAGCCTGGGTTGGAGTTAGCTTTTGACCAATTTGTGTAGCTTGCTGTTGACCTTTGCAGCCCAAAAGACAGTTGCATCTGTCAAGTAGGAAATTTATGTACCACTTATGCGAGGAGGCTAATTTATGATGCCATAAAAATCTCCAGGAAGCATGCAAAGAATGAGGAAGTACTTCATCGGTGTCAAAAATAGAAGGTGAAGCGACAGCTCCCCTGGTGGCCAGAATACCCACATGAAAAAGCTGGAATGTTAAATTGCCTCTGTGTGCCTGTCTATATATGTTGTGTGTCTATGGCATTGAATGTTTGCCATATATATGTACATTGTAATCCACCCTGAGTCCCCTGCGGGGTGAGAAGGGCGGAATATAAATACTGTAAATAAATAAATAAATTAATTTACATACTGAAAGGGGTTTGGGGTGCTTGTTGGGGTGGGTTATTGTTTGTGTTTCTGCACAATTGTGGGCCTTTCTGTGCAGTTCTGGAGTTTTGAGTCCCTCTAGGAGTGAGAAAAGCGGTATAGAAATACTGTAAATAAAATAAATAAAAATTAGTTGTGAATTTTAATGTTATGTTATGTTATTTTTCATGCACTGAACTGGTATGGGGTTCAAAGGACACAGCAGTGGGGTTCATATGCTTCCCAAAGGTTGCTGGTTGCCCACCCCTATAGCTCAACATTGCTGAGTTATAGGGAGCCACAGTCTGAATACTGAAATAGATTGGGAGCTCCCTACTACCTGAAGAAAATGCACTTGATGGAAGAGATGTAGGAAAGACTTTCCTGGCTGTCTGCTAAGAGGTCAGTCTGCACTCACTTTCCTTATACAGAGCTGAGGGAGAGAGCAGGCAGAATCCAACTTCTCTCTTGAAGTAGTGAGGCGTTGGCCGTGATGTGGTGTAAAGTGCATCCAAATGCATAACTGCTGAAGAACATAAAGCGGCTGGCAGATGTTTCTTCCTTAACTGCTTAGAACAGTGGTCCTCAATCTATGGGTCCACAGGTGTTTTTGCTTACAGCTATTTGAGATGTAACAAGAGAGTGGTCTATTCTCTTGTTACATCTCAAATAGACTACTGCAACACGCTCTATGTGGGGTTATCCTTGAAGACTTCATAAGCTTCAAGTAGTCCAATGGGTGGCAACCAGGTTTCTAACTGGAGCAGGACACAAGGAGCACACAATTTCCTTGCTGCACCAGCTCCACTGCCTGCCAGTCTGCTATTAAGCACAATTCAAAGTGCTGGCTTTAGCCTATAAAGCCCAAATGGTTCTGGTCCAGCTTACCTGTCCGAACGCATCTCCTCCTACGAACCATCTTGGAGATTAAAATCATCTGGGGAGGCCCTGCTCTCAATCCCACCTCCTTCACAGGCAAGACTGATGGAGACAAGAGACAGGGTCATAATAATAATAATAATAATAATAATAATAATAATAATATCACACAGTCCTATATACGCTTGGGAAGTGTTCGACTTGTGATTTTTTGATACGAAATCCAGCATATAGATCTCCTTTGCTGTGACATACTATGCTTTTGTGTCAGTGAAATAATAATAATAATAATAATAATAATAATAATACAAAGGCTCGGGCATAAACCAGTACAGATGGTCCCAGTGGTCATCGGCACACTGGTTGCTGTGCCAAAAGATCTCACCCAGCATTTGGAAACAATAAACATTGACAAAATCACGATCTGTCAACTGCAAAAGGCCACCATACTTGGATCTGTGTGCATCATTCAAAAATATATCACACAGTCCTAGACACTTGGGAAGAGTTCAACTTGTGATTTTGTGATATGAAATCCAGCATATAGATCTCGTTTGCTGTGACATACTGTGGTTTTGTGTCAGTGAAATAATAATAATAATAATAATAACTTTATTTTTATACTTCGCCACCATCCCCCCAAGGGGACTCCGGGAGAAGCCTAATATCACAGATAAAAACAACAATCCATTAAAACACAAAAAAACCAATAAATTAAAACACAACAGAATCACAACAACAATAACATTAAAATAAAATCATGGCTGATAAACATAATCAGGCTAGGGCCTTCTCAGTGGTAGCCCCTCAGCCGTGGAACTCCTTCCCCAATAAAATTAGATCAGCCCCCTCCCTTCTGTCCTTCAGGAATAAAGTTAAATTCTGATTGTGGGACAGTGATAATGCAACAATTACAGTGCAGTAATGAACAATTACAGATGACAATTGGAATGGTTCCCGACTTACGCTCCTGGATGGTGTGATTTTAAATAACTGTTTTAATTGATATGCTTTAATGATGGGATTTTAATGTATATGTTATTTTATGCTGATATGTGTAATATGGTTAAGGTTCTTAATTTATAGGATATGTTATTGTCTAGAAAGTGTGTTTTGGTTTTCACATGTATGTACGGCATTGAATTTTGCCAGTATTATGTTGGAAACTTCTTTGAGTCCCCTTAGGAGTGAGAAAAGTGGTATATAAATGCAGTAAATAAATAAACTCCCAGAAATCCCAGCCAGTTTACCAGCTGGATTTCTGGGAGTTGAAGGCCAAAACATCTGGGGACTAACAGGTTGAGAACCACTGGCTTAGAGACTTGTAGTCCATGCGGCCATTTTAGTCGTGGGAGAGTAGAACTCACCTCGTCCTCAATTCCTCTGTGAATGAGGGCCCTTCTATACAGGACCAAAACTTGTGATGGGTTCCGGATTAGTTTGAGGTATCCAAACCTTTTCAAACTCTGATAATTCCATGAGTAATAGTGAGCACAGATTATTAACAGTGAATGGAACCAACCAAGTATTTTATGCCTGTATGTCTTGTATCCAACTATAACGCGGTATATGGGCAACTCAAATGTCATCTCCTCATGGAATGGCTCTTAACTAAACCTTCATTTGGATATCTCCCTCCTACAGCTAATACACAAAGCAAACAATTAAAAATAATAGTTCCCCTTACAACATCAGACATAAAGGCATGTGGCTACTGAGTGCTATTTTTATACTAGAGGATGAAACAGAATGACAGTGAAATTTTCGGGCATAAACTTAAATTATGGCTGTCGCTTCCAGGCGATTGCCCTCATACAAAATGCTTATAAGGAATCCAGTTTGCTTGGGAAGGATTCCAGCTAGTTGGACCAGAGAGTATCACACACCTGCCAGTGCTAGATTCACGCATCAGCGAGATGGAATGGCCCCAGCGCGCCTCCGGAAGGTGTGTAGCATATTGTGCTTCTGAAAGCTAGGCATTCGGGGCTAAAGTTAACAGAATATTTTGTGGTGCTTTGGTGTCAGTACGTACACTCCACAATCAATTAATTTTAAAACTAAGGTTGGCAAATGTTTTTTTGCATCCACAAAATTATCGCTCTCTTTTGGTTTCCTGCTAATGATCAAAGCCAAGAGCTAAAATGGTTTGTTTACGTATTCTTTCAAATACTGAATCTTGTACATGTGAGCTCAGTTACCTCCAGTTGACACTACTACAGGTTTATGCCAACACTGTTTTGTTTTACCACTGTGACCCCATTTGCACTGCCATATAATGCAGTTTGAAACTCCATTATATGGCTAGTGTAGACTCATATAATGCATTGTCGAAGGCTTTCATGGCTGGAATCACTGGGTTGTTGTAGGTTTTTTCAGGCTATATGGCCATGTTCTAGAGGCATTATCTCCTAACGTTTCACCTGCATCTATGGCAAGCATCCTCTGAGGTTGCTTGCCATAGATGCAGGCGAAACGTCAGGAGAGAAGGCTATATGGCCATGTTCTAGAGGCATTATCTCCTAACGTTTCACCTGCATCTATGGCAAGCATCCTCTGAGGATGCTTGCCATAGATGCAGGCGAAACGTCAGGAGAGAATGCCTCTAGAACATGGCCATATAGCCCGAAAAAAACTACAACAACCCTCATATAATGCAGTTTGAGGCCTATTACGTATGCATGGAGGATACACCTCCTGCCAGCCAACCCAAGAAGACAGTCACACAGGGCTAAGATCGACAATGGCCACAATTTGTTCATTGATTACAGGAATAAGGGTTGACAACCATGCATGGGTCCTGGATCAAGATCGGGCAGGCCACTGCTGTCTGATACCGCTTAACATGCCAGGGTGCTGCTGGCACAATACCAGGCCAATGTTAACTCGGCACCCCTGGAAACCAGGGGACTTTCCCCCGCTTTCCAGGGGCCAGATCCAAGGTCCATGCCACACACCAATCATGGAATTGTGACAAGCTAACAAGAACAAGCTAACAAGAACAAGTTAACCAGAATCGAAAAACATAACCAACATGAAGGATGGCTGGGATGGATCAGCTGAAGCAGGCACAGTGCCTGCCAGGGGCCTAGGGCAGCCTTATGTAGGCTGCCCGGGTGGAAGGGAGAGGCCGGTCTTGGCCACTCCAGGGGCGGGACGGGACCTGCTCCCAATTGGCCGGGCAGCCGGGTGGCGGGAAAGTTTCCCATTGGCCGAGCGGTGGGGCGTCCATATTGGCGGCAGAGGACACTCCACGCTGCAACGTTCCTGGCCCGTTAAATCGGGTCATGCATTTTATCGTGCTTCCACATTGTTTCTCTGTAGCTTATTGCGCCAAACCCCAAAATCCGGTCTTGAAACTTGGAATGGGTATTCTCCGGATATTTTTAGGAAATCAAGATGTTTGGTCCTTAACGTGTCATTTGCTGAAATTTCGTTGAACATGAAACCAGACTTATAGAGCTCCAAATTGTGGTGATTTCCAAGACAGCAGAGTTCTTTGCCTTCCATATTTTCTACTTTCTTCTTTTATTTTGTTAACATAGATGCATAGAGTTGGAAAATACCCATAGGACTATCTCGTCCATCCCTGGCTTGTGCAGGAATTCACAAAGCATTTCTGTCAGGAGTCCATCCAACCTTTGTTTCAAAGCTTTCAACACATGGGAGTCTGCCACCTTCCATGGTAGTCTTTTAACTGTTGATCAACTTTTGACATCAGGCTTGTTGTTGTTTATTCATTCAGTTGCTTCCGACTCTTTGTGACCTCATAGACCAGCTCACGCCAGAGCTCCCTGTTGGCCGTCACCACCCCCAGCTCCTTCAGAGTCAAACCAGTCACTTCAAGTGTACCATCCATCCATCTTGCCCTTGGTTGGTCTCTCTTCCTTTTTCCTTCCATTTTCCCCAGCATCATTGTCTTCTCCAAGCGTTCCTGTCTTCTCATTATGTATTAACATTATTAGTGACATCTCATGCCAGAGCTCCCTGTTGGCAGTCACCACCCCCAGCTCCTTCAGAGTCAAGCCAGTCACTTCAAGGATACCATCCATCCATCTTGCCCTTGATTGGCCCCTCTTCCTTTTTCCTTCCATTTCCCCCAGCATCATTGTCTTCTCCAAGCTTTCCTGTCTTCTCATTATGGATTAACATTATTATTGACATAAGGCAGTTCCTCCTAAAGTTTAGCTGCCACCACCTTTCCTGCAGTTTGTCTCCACATGTCCTATCCTTGAAGCAGCAAAAAAGCTCACTCCATCTTCCACCTGACAGCCCTTCAGATATTTTTATAGATTGAGATCATATCTTGTCTCAATCTTCTCTTCTCCAGGCTAATCTAATTGGGTGTTATCTATGAAAAGCCTGATCTTTTCTGCAAATCTTCATGTTGTTTGCTTTAATTTGTGTTTCCGTGACCATGTTAGGCTACTTTGCTTAAGCTGCCTTTGCTATTGGACATATAAGTAGATTGATCACCTAGGAATTCAAGAAATTCTAGGTTTCTTATCAAACCAAGGCTTTTCTGTTGCATGGCTTGGCTCCATCCTTTTTTACCCACTGCTCCATTCTCTTAGAATTGCTCCCTAAATATTTGCGGACTGCTCCTTCTCTAATTAAAATCTCAATTAATTTTTTCATGTTTTTCAAAGCTTTTGGAATTTCAGTTTAATATTGTTTTGTAACTTTGGATATTTTGATTGCATGTATTATTTAATGTGATTTATATTACACTGTATTTTTTTGTATTTTATCTGGATAATTTAATTTACAATTGTATTGTTTTATAATTCATTATTTCTTCCTTCTTCTGTGTGTTTAGGTGCATAATGTGTACTTTAGAGTACTTACTTAGGAATACCCCATTGTCTGATTATGATGGTCTTCCAAGTGTAGTGTCTTGGTGGTGGATATATAGGTGACTGTAGAGCCCTATTCTCCTTTGGTAGGACCCATATTCTTTGGTTGGCGAGGAGTACCTTGGCATAATTAAAACTTGTGCACCAGCTGAGCCCATACCTTGAGACACCAGATCTGCCCATGGTAGTCCATGCTGTAGTCCCATCCCATCTGGTCTACTGCAATGCTCTCTACGTGGGGCTGCCTTTGGTGATGGTTTGGAAGCTTCAGCTAGTCCAGAGATCAGCAGCCAGGTTACTAACTGGGGCTCCATACAGGGAGAGACCCACTCTCATGTTACGGATTCCTCACTGATTCTGGGCAGAATACAAAGTGCTGGTTGTTACCTATAAAGCCCTAAATGGTTTGGGTCCAGTCTATTAGACAAACCACATCTCCCTGTATAAACCACCCCACACATTGCAGTCAACAGAGGAGACCCTGCTCTCAGTCTGTTCAGCTCCTTCCAAGTCGCCCAGTTTTCTGTGTGCCCAGAGGGGAGTCTCTCATTTGGTATCAGCCATTGATTGAGGCTCTGGGTTTGAGTCTGCCACTTTTGGACTCTCACTTGCTGAGGTGTTCCAGCGAGTGTCCCTGTAGATCTAAGAAAATTATTTCTTGATTTAAGTCTTTGACGTGCTGGCTGATATCCAAACAGGGGATGAGCTGAAGATGTCACTGCCTTGGTCCTTTCACTATTGCTTGCTACTTCCCAGCAGATGTCAGGTGGTGCAATATCGGTGGTGGTGTAATTTCTCCAGTGGTGTAGGGTGCAGACACTCCGTGATGATGCGGCATGTTTCATTAAGAGCCACATCTACCGTTTTAGCATGGTGAGATGTGTTCCACACTGGGCATACATACTCAGCAGCAGAGTAGCATAGCACAAGGGCAGATGTCTTCATTGTGTCTGGTTTTGATCCCCAGGTTGTGCCAGTCAGCTTTCGTATGATATTGTTTCTAGCACCCACTTTTTGCTTGATATGATAGTGATGATATGGATGTATACACTTGTCTTCTGTATGGTGTTGAATCCTCACCTTCCCCACCACATTCCTAGTCTTTGATCTGTAAAAGTAGTGTGGTAGAGCTATAGAGGAGCATTATAACAACCATTGTAATTTGAAAGATTATACATTATGATGGGAAAAGCAGTTCATGTGGAGCTTTTATCCAGGTGATAAACTATAAACAGAGTAATCTCTGAAACCTTTGCTGGTTTTTGTACAGCAGTGGTAGGCAAGTGTGGAAGGGTAATGGGTTTTCATAGAATCATAGAATCAAAGAGTTGGAAGAGACCTCATGGGCCATCCAGTCCAACCCCCTGCCAAGAAGCAGGAATATTGCATTCAAATCACCCCTGACAGATGGCCATCCAGACTCTGTTTAAAAGCTCCCAAAGAAGGAGCCTCCACCACACTCCGGGGCAGAGAGTTCCACTGCTGAACGGCTCTCACAGTCAGGAAGTTCTTCCTCATTTCTCTAACTCTGTTTTTTGACATTGTTTCTTAATGCCTAAATGTATATGTTCTTATTCTGACGTTTGTACATTTCTTGGTGCTGGTGTATAAGGCTAGTGGGTTACATTACAACCTTATTATATTGGGGGGGGGGTGGGTAGCGCCATGAAATTGTGGTGTTTAGTCCATTAGAGGTGCAAATCGACATGTTCAGTTATTTATTACTTATCGCATGTCATCAGAATTTGATAGTTTCTCTGTTGTTGACCATTTTCATCCTTATCCCACGTTTATGTTCATGAGTTATTGCAACAGAACAAAAGGTTTCTATTATATTGATATCCATTTAAAACAAGAAAACACTCACCTATCAAACCTATTAGCAGTGGCAATGATTCATGGTGGAATAGATACCAACATTTAAAAAGGAGGGGAAAAGCAGAAAACATCGAAAATTCCAAAGTTGACATTAAAGAAACAGACATGGGACTAGCTGCTGGTTAGGAGATTGCCCACAGGACACCACATTTGCCCACGTCATCCTATTTGTAGCAATGTGGGCAATTGTAGCAACTCCCATCCCGTGTGTTTTTTGCACTTGAGAAATGGAATATCACACATCCTAGGCTCCTGAGATGATTTCTGATTGTCTTCTCCCTCTTATCTTTTTTGAAGCTGTTTTCAACGTTTTACGTTACAGAGATTTACAGGTGCAGACAGGAAGTCCTCCTACATCGTGGGATGGACTCAGTCACTTTCCATTCCTTAAAGGGATTAAAACTGAGTTGTTGTGAGTTTTCTGGGCTGTATGGCCACGTTCCAGAAGCATTCTCTCCTGACTTTTTGCCTGCATCTACGGCAGGCATCCTCAGAGGTTGTGAGGTCTGTTGGAAACCAGGCAAGTGGGATTTATATATCTGTGGAATGATGTCCAAGGTGAGAGAAAGAACTCTTGTCTGTTTGAGGTAGGTGTGAATGTTTCAATTGGCCACCTTGATTAGCATTTGATGGCCCAGTAATTTCAAGGTCTGGCTTCTTACTGGGTGGCGGAATCCTTTGTTGGGAGGTGATTAGCTGGCCCTGATTGCTTCTTGTCTGGAATTCTCCTGTTTTTGAGTGTTATTCGTTATTTACTGTTATGATTTTAGCATTTTTTTAAATACAGGTAGCCAGATTTTGTTCATTTTCATAGTTTCTTCCTTTGTGTTGAAATTGTCCATATGGTTGTGGATTTCAATAAGGAATAAGGTCCTAGTACTTCAGGAGAACTTGGAAGACTCTACAGTGGCAAATATTTGTTTGTCCCTAAGCCCTATTTATGAACTATGGGGACATTTTGCCCTACTTTAGGCTCCACTGGGACATTTTACACATAGGAAGTAGGCAGAAGTAGCTTCCTATTTAGTCCCTGTTTCAAATTAAATTAAAATAAAATAACTCTGATGGACTTAAATTGCTTTGGGGGACCGATTTTATAATTTGAAATAGAAACACCAAGGTTGAGAAATAGACGGAATAAGGTGAAGGGCTGAGGTGATATTTGAACTCAGGATGCATCTGCATTACAGTAATCCTTCACTACTTTGCAATTCGCTTTTCGCGGACTTGCTGTTTTGCAGTTTTCCAATAAATATTAATGTAAAATATTTATTGCGGTATTATCACTGTTTCGTGGGTTTTTGCTATACCCAACCATCGACATGAACTGGTTCTTCCACCAAATCAGGCAAATTCACTGCCAGCAAGGGCTGGTTTGATAAATTTCAGAAGCGCTATGGACTTAGGAGCGTTTGTCTGTATGGAGAGGCTGCCTCTGTGGATAAAGCCACAGCAAAGGATTACATGGAGGGTTATGTAGTGTATAAGTGTGTGGGGAGAGTTTATAAAGACTTAAAATAGTGTATAACTACTAAAATAACTTCTGCCAACCTAGCAGTTCGAAAACATGCAAATGTGAGTAGATCAATAGGTACCGCTCCGGTGGGAAGGTAATGGCGCTCCATGCAGTCATGCCGGCCACATGACCTTGGCGGTGTCTACGGACAACGCTGGCTTAGAAATGGAGATGAGCACCACACCCCAGAGTCAGACATGACTGGACTTAATGTCAGGGGACTACCTTTACCTTTACCTTACTAAAATAATGTATACATATTAAAATAAATATAGTGCCCCTACTTCGCAGATTTTCACTTTTCGCGTGTGGTCCTGGAACATAATGCCCACGATAAATGAGGGAATACTGTATAGCCTTTTCATACTACTTTTATTGTCATGGTTCCATCCTGAGGAACTGTGGGATTTGCTTGTGAATTCTCTACTGTAGAGCTCAAATGTGTGTGTGTTTGTGTGTTTTTGTGATGTACTCCCAAGAAATATCTGACCAGGCATTTTGAAGAAGATGTAAAATAAGTTTTAAGACAGGTTGGTTGTACTGCTGCCCGCAGAGAAGGAGTGAATGCAGTGAGGTGTGGGTTGACTTTCCTTGCCTTTGTCCCAAGAGTTAGTCTTATACATCAGTGCATCTCAACCTGTTTGCGTGCTGGGAGTGGTAACACCGGAGCAGCACATTGCAATCTTGTGGTACACCAACAACACTGAAATCCAGGAGGGCTGGATGGTAACATGTCCTTTTGTCAAATAGTCTCCTCTGACTGGTGCTCACTGTGACTGCTGGTCTCCCCTGATTTTGGAAAAAGCAGAACTTAGGAAGTGACTTCAAAATGTAGCTTTCCAGCCACGTATAAGAAATAATTGGTTATTACTTGATATAACGTTGAAAAATAACTTTTTTGATGCTTTTCTTTGCTTTCATGAATACATTGGCTAAGAGACCGCATATGACTTCTTTATTGTCCTTATGGGTAAACCATTACAATACGATACAATATCCATAGGGGATACATTTCAAGATCCTCGCCCCACCCCAGTGGATTTCTGAGTGGACTCCATATTTTGTCTATATTTGGGGCGAGAACATACCTAGAATTGCTCTGTGGGACCTAGGGAGATATACAAACATTTTGTGTGGGAATAGGGGATATTTTGGAAGTGTAGATACATTAAACCGTGGACACCAAATCTCTAAGTTGTACTGTATTTGTAACTCTTTACTTCCAAGCAATACAAAAGACCAGCAAACTGTCCTATACTCCTGCATGTGGCATGGACAAGAATGTATGCATGAATTCTAGAATGCCTTTGCTGAAGCCAAGATAGACTATAAATCAAAGAATTAGACTGCTGCAGTTCAGAAAAGGAGGGGTATGATCTTCTCTACATCCTTTAATCTTCCACTTGTCATTGTTGCACTTGTCATTGTTGTTGTGTATCGTCAAGTCATATATGGTAACCCTAAGATGAACCTATTCTGGGGTTATCTTGGCAAGATTTGCTCAGAAGGGCCTTGTCATTGCCTTCCTCTGAGGCTGAGAAAGTAGGACTTACCAAAGGCTGCCCAGCGGGTTTCCATGGCCAAGCAGAATGCAAACCCTGATCTCCAGAGTCATAGTCCAACTCTTAAATTACTACACCACACTAGCTTTTGGTTCCTGTGCATCATATCCTAATTGGCAACTCAAAGTAATTGTGTTTGCAAGTGCATTCAGGTCACCTGTCAGTTTATGGCAGTGGTTCCCAACCTTTTTTTGACCAAGGACCACTTGACCAGGGAACAATTGATTAGGGACAACTTTGATCAGGGACCACTCTCCAGCATTAATAATTGCTTCTGGTGTGAGAGAATTGGCCACCTGCAAGGATGTTGCCCAGGGGACACCCAGATTTTTTTAACATTTTACCATCCATGTGGGAGGCTTCTCTCACGTCCCCACATGGAGAGCTGGAGCTCACAGAGGGAGCTCATCTGCCTTTTCTCACAACCAAGAACCACTCTCCAACATTATTACCAAAAGGGTTATGAATCAGGTTTTGGTCAACTTTAGATTTGGTTTGGTTATTTGGGGTGCTGATTCAGAAAATTGCATTGGATAGACCACATCAGCTCAAGTTTCTGATACAGAACATATGCCACCCAGTAGTCACCATCGGCTCACCCACAGAAAACCATATTTAATAAGCCTTAGCACTATAAGAGGGTTTTGTGAGACTGGTCGCTCTCACTGCAATTGTGTAGTAACAGTGAGGCCATGAACCATATTTTAGTTCTTGAGGACCACTGGTGGTCCACGGACCACATATTGGGAACCACTAGTTTATGGCGACTGAATGAATTCCATAGGATTTTCCAAGGCATATGTAGTGCAGGGGTTTCCAGTATATGCTGTACCATTAGTATTTGTTGGTAGTCTGCCATCCAAATACTAATTAGAGCCCACCCATCTTAGCTTCAAAGACCAAGCAGATCTATTATCGAAGGCTTTCATGGCCAGAATCACTGGGTTGTTGTAGGTTTTTTCGGGCTATATGGCCATGTTCTAGAGGCATTCTCTCCTGACATTTTGCCTGCATCTATGGCAAGACCTTCCAACCTCTGAGGATGCTTGCTATAGATGCAGGCGAAATGTCAGGAGATAATGCCTCTAGAACATGGCCATATAGCCTGAACAAACCTACAACAACCCACTACCAGATCCTTTATTTTACTTCCCTTTCCTTTATATATGTCCACTTTTCTTCTGAGACAAGTCCCAAGCAGCTGAGAAACAGAATTGTTAGCTTTCTTTTCTGTCCATCAATCCCCTCTCCTTTAGCTTCAGATGCTAATTCTCTACTCCAACTGAAATGAAGACCAAATATATATGAAAAAAGTTCTGTATCTTTGAACTATAATTCCAAACTATACTGGTCAATCTGGTTGGGGGGATTCTCGGAGGAGAACCTTCCCACACTCTTGCAAAGTTTACCTGTCGGTTTTTGGCTTGATACCTTTGCAGGGCAAGATGATGGAACAGAACAAATGAATACACAGAGCCGCATCAGGCCTTGCACAAGTCTCCCTAAACAAATACTTCTTCTTTTTTAAAGTTATCTTAGAAATCCTGGAAAGTTTAATGCTTGCCATGGTGCAATAACTTGACACAAGCAGCTCTCTGCATTGTATAAATATTTACTCAGGCAGTAATCACAGTTGCAATGTGCTGTAAGCGAATCCTTTTTGAAAAAAGACACTTACTATTAGAAGTCGCTAAATATTAATATATTTTTGTAAAAAGAAGAACAAGTCTCCCCCTCCCAAAAAAATCCACACACCACAGAATCAAGTTTCTTAACCAGGATGTACCGGAAATCCATCCAAGTTTGTGAATTAATTAATTATTATTAATGAAGAGAACAAACAGTTGCTCGGAAGTGTGTGTACTTAGGCACTAAATTAAATACGCTCTCAAAGGCAGCGTCTCGGTTTTTGTAAATTAGAATTATATTTTATGGTTCTCTTTTTTTCTCCCTTGTTGTTGTTTAATAAGAAAAATATGTTTGCAATGAATCTTACTTTTTTTCCTTTGGTCTGGCGCAGAGCTTTTTTAATATTCATGCTTCACAGTTGTACCGCACATATCTACTTTGGGTGCCTGAGTTGTTTTGAGGTTTTGCAAAGGAGATACGCCTGTAACGGTGCTGTTAGGAGCACTGCAGGATTAGGACGTTCCTCCTGGCGGATTGCTTTATAGATTTCATGCCGCCGTTTTATGTGAGAATGCGAGGAAGTGTGAGGTATCTTTCTTCTGGGATGCTGTTATGACACAGCGTGACGATGACGTGTTAAAGTCTACTTTGAAAAGCCCAGGAGTGGGCAAGGGAAGAAGTACAACTTAATGGTGCCAGCGTTTGCCTTGGTCTGGTGTGCAATCATCCCATGTTACTAATTGACGCAAGATTCTAAATAGTTTTTAAAGAAAGCCTTTGAATGAAACAATATTAATTTATTAATATTGGTTTAGGTCCAGACTATTTGACAAACTGCATATCTCTCTATAGACCAACTTGGACACTGTGGTCATCGGAGGAGGTCCTCCTCTCAGTTCCACCCCCGTCCCAAGCATGGCTGGTGGGAACGAGAGAAAGGGCCTTCTCCGTGGCTGCCCCCCACCTCTGGAACTCCCTCCCTAAGGAGTTAAACATGGCCTCCTCCCTCCCCGCTTTCAAGAAACAGCTGAAGAAGTACCTTTGCTCACTGTCTTATGAGGAGGAATAGTACTTGGCAGGCCCAAAGCCAGGATTTTGATTCGGGGGGAGCTGAGTTTGATTCGGGGGGGGGGGGGCTGAGTCTGAGTGAAAGAGGGTTTACCCTAGCAAACCTTTTGTATCGTTACCCCAATACCCCCATGCGTATGGAATATATTGAGCATGGTGATCAAATCATGATATGAATAAATATAACAGTTTAAATAATGTACCAGTAAGGCCTTCTCGTGGACCACCATGAGAATTTGGGGGGGCTGAAGCCCCTCAAGATCCCCCCCCCCCGGCTACATGCCTGGTAGTTGGTAATACTACCATTATACCTCTGATTAATAGTTCCTATCAGTATCCGTGCCTTGCTCACCCCACCAGCTCAATAGATATCTTGAGCAATAATTAATCGATTTGCTCCAAGGAAATGGGAAATTATTGTTTCCATTCAATGTTGGATGTTTTGTCTTAGTTCTGTTATAACAGGCTGTGGTTTTTTATTTAATATTAGTTGTTAAGTTATAATTTGTGTTTATATATTTGGTTGTTTAAATTTTTTTAGCGTAGATGTATTGTTGTTGAATTTGGGCATTTAATGTTTGCCTTTTATCCGCCCTAAGTCCCTTCGGGGAGATAGAGCAGAATATAAATAAAGTATTATGATTATTGTTGCTGTTATTATTATTATTATTATTATTATTATTATTATTATTATCTGGATTCAAGTCAACTTAGACTTATGCTAATGCTAAGAATGAGAGACTTTCAAGTCACCCTTTCATCAAGGGTCCTACCTATATTCCTCATTAAGACTTTTCATTAGTTTTGTGCATTCGTATAGAATCACTGTCCATTTCTGTTTGTTTCATTCGTAAGGCCCCTGTTTTTGTTTTTGAGTGTCTCCTGAAAATGACACCTTTCCGAAAGGGCATTTTCATTCCACTCTCTCTGTGATGCTTTCCTCTCTGTCTGCAGAAGAGAACTGAGCTTAAAGATAGGGCTTAAGCTACCACTTTTTTTGTGATGCTTTCCTCTCCATCTACAGAAGAGAACTGGGTTTAAGGACAGGGCTTAAGCTACCACTCTTTCTGTGATGCTTTCCTCTCCATCTGCAGAAGAGAGCTGGGTTTGAAGACACTGTTTAAGCTACCATTCCTCCTGTGATGTTTTCCTCTCCATCTACAAAAGACAATTGGATTCAAAGACAGGGCTTAAGCTACCACTCTTTCTGTGATGCTTTCCTCTCCGTCTGCAGAAGAGAACTGGGTTTAAAGACAGGGCTTAAGCTACCATTCCTCCTGTGATGCTTTCCTCTCCATCTACAGAAGAGAACTGGGTTTAAAGATAGAGCTTAAGCTACCACTCTTTCTGTGATGCTTTCCTCTCCATCTGCAGAAGAGAACTGGGTTTAAACATAGGGCTTAAGCTACCATTCCTCCTGTGATGCTTTCCTCTCCATCTGCAGAAGAGAACTGGGTTTAAGGACAGGGCTTAAGCTACCATTCCTCCTGTGATGCTTTCCTCTCCATCTACAGAAGAGAATTGGGTTTAAAGACAAGGCTTAAGCTACCACTCCTCCTGTGATGCTTTCCTCTCCATCGGCAGAAGAGAACTGGGTTTAAAGATAGGGCTTAAGCTACCACTCCTCCTGTGATGCTTTCCCCTCTGTCTGTAGAGGAGATGAGCTGTGGGAGAGAGAGGCGAGGCAAGCAGCAGGCGAAGCACCCAAAAAGCAGGCAAGAAAACAGTACCTGCTCCTGCTTTCTTTCGTTTTGAGTTTATTTTCGTACTGGGGGGGTACCATTTCATGCCCCCGGAATGAAGCAATGAATGAAATGGGATAAACAGACACCGTGCACAGTTCTACTATTTATATGAAATCTGTTGGTCTTTTCCTCCTGCCTTCCACTCCACCAAGTATTACTCTCTTTTGCAGTGAGTCATGTCCTCCTATGCTACCGTCAAAGTATGACAACCTCAGTTTAGTTATCTAAGGGCCCTTCTAGACAGGCCCTATATCCCAGGATCTGATCCCAGGTTTTCTGTTTATCCTAGATTATCTGGCAGTGTGCATTCATATAATCCAGTTTGAAGCAGAAAAGCTTGGATCAGATCCTGGGATATAGGGCCTGTCTTAGTTTGTAGAGAGAGTTCAGAACTGATTTACTGCTGGGGCTTGTCCATGCATTTCTTCTTCCTGTGAACTCTCCCTCCAATTAACAGTATTCATATTCATAAGAGACTGAGAATCAAACAAACAACACGTGCAAGGGTCAGGTACTAGTATGCCTTCCCGCGCTAAAAAGAGATGAAAGGCAATCCAAAACATTTTTTGAGAAGGAGCGGTTTCTGATTTCAGTTGGGCTGGGAGAGCCACTGGCTAAGTGAAAGTCTTCTTGTCTTTAAGATACAAGTCTTTTTGATGAGTTGGCAAATACTTTTAGACTCCTAATTGTGTAATAGAAGCAGCAGGAACAACAGCAACAATACACACACATCCAGAGTAAGATTCTGGTAATGAAGACATCAAGAACTTGAAGAATTAAATTTTAACTTGGGAGCTCAGTGCTGCTACAAAGAATACAGTTGGCCCTCTATATCCGCGGATTCTCCATCTACAGATTCAAACATCCATGGCCTGGAACTCAAAACTTGATTTTGCAATTTTATTTAAGGGACACCATTCAACTTCACTACTGGATATAATGGTACCAAGATATTTTGATGTCCATGTGGGCTGGATGGGTCTGGAACCAAACCCCAGAAAATAGTGAGGGGTCAGTATATTGGGTTTAACCTTTGCGCTTTCAGTGAAATACAGTTCTTTGGAAGCTTTTAAACAGAGACTGGATGGCCATCTGTCAGGGCTGCTTTGAATACAATTTTCCTGCTTCTTGGCAGGGGGTTGGACTGGATGGCCAACGAGGTCTCTACCAACTCTGTGATTCCATATGTTTACTTTCTTCCCAGTGGTGTTTCTTACCTGGGTTTGTTTGGGCTTTTATAAAGGTGAACTTGTGTCAACAAATGAACAAAAGCACAACACAACATCTTTCCACCCCCACCCCCACCCCCAAGTTTATCCTGCAAGCTAACCTGACCTAACAACCTCTGAGGATGCCTGCCATAGATGCAGGCAAAACATCAGGAGAGAATGCTTCTGGAACATGGCCATACAGCCCGGAAAACTCACAAAAGCCTAAACTGATATTGTCCTCCCTTGTAGTGAGGAAGGCAACGAATGTTCCCCTATTCTAGAACATTAGCAAACAAACCCAAGGATGTATTCTAATTATTTTCATTTTACAAGTATGGATGCCTCTGGGGAAGTAATCACACTTGATCAGAGATGTGGGGCAGTTTGCTTTGGTGACTGCTTCCCACTGTGCCCCCAAGACTTCTGACTTTGCACTGCTCTCTTATTTTCCTTTAAATTAATTCATTTGGAGGGGAAAGAAAGAATGCCTTTAGGTGACAATAGCAATCTGTTACCTCTGGCAAATAACTCTGACACCTGATTTTGCTGATTTGGGCAAAAGACAGCATTCATGTTTTCTGATGCCTCAAAAGGTTGGTCAGCTCTTTCTCTTTAAATCAGGGATGGGATTCATTTAGCCCTTCAAATATTGCTGAACTGTAACTCCTAGCATTCCTCATCATTGCCTGTGTTGACAAGGGATGCTGGGAGTTGGAGTCCAACAACAGCTGGAATGGCACATGATTTCCATCCCTGCTCTAAATGCACGTTTTCCAAACTCTTTCACTCAACACAGCACGAGCCTCCAAATGTTATTTACTTATCAATACTCACTTTCTCCATAATGTCATGAAAAGAAATCCTGAGCCACTTTGAGATCTTTTTTTTCATAAAGTGCACTATAAATATTTTTATTTTAAAAAATTAAGTACAAATAATTACAAATAAACCGCTGAGCTGCTGAACTTGCTGACCGAAAGGTTGGCAGTCCGAATCTGAGGAGCGGGTTGAGCTCCCACTGTTAGGCCCAGCTTCTGCCAACCTAGGAGTTCAAAAACATGCAAATGAGAGTAGATCAATAGGTACCACTTCTGTGGGAAGGTAACGGTGCTCCATGCAGTCATGCCGGCCACATGGCCTTGGAGGTGTCTACGGACAACGGCGGCTTTTCGACTTGGAAATGGAGATGATCACCAGCCCCCAGAGTTGGACACAACTGGACTTAATGTCAGGGGAAACCTTTACCTTTCCTAATTTTCAGTACCATTTAAGAATAACAATTGCCAACTTGAATATGGTCCAGAATTTGGAAGCTGTATGCAATATTTTGTTTGTTTGTTTTAAAGATCAGTTTGTCAAAGCCTTTATGTGCAGAATTGAAATTAATTAAAGCTCGGTTCTTTCAAAAACCAAACATTGTTTGGCGTGCTTTTGAAATCTGGACTACTCTGTTTATGGAAAGGAAATGTTGTCTTCTTTCCAGAACTGCTTTCGAGGTAAGTTATACAGAGCTGCCTCATGCCAAGCCTGTAATACTTGATACCGTCTACTTTTAGTGGCACGGTGAATTATTATTTTTTTTTAAAGAAACGATCCATAAGAATATTCTTCCTTTTGTAGATATCTATACTCTGACTACTTTGGGTGTGCAATGAGTGCAAAACCCAGCGTAGAAAAGGTCTTGCAGCCCTTAAAATGCTTAGTCTTTCAGGTGCTGCATGAGTCTTTGTTTATTAAAAGTGCCACAAAGGAATCCGCGAAGAACCCTGTATCTGGTCTGATCCTTCCAAGCCAGTCCGTTAGCCTTTGCAAATTAAGCCTGGGGGGTGTTTTTGTCTGTTGTTGTTGTTGCTGCTGTTGTTTTTGTTGTTGTTTTGAAAGGCTAGCTGTCGCTGGAAGCTGCCCTCAACGGCTGCAGATGGCACGTTGCCAGACACAAGGCAGGGACGCGTTTGTCTGCTTGGGAGCCACCGGAGAGGCTTGCCGTTGAATGTCCAGCCCTGTGTTTGCCTGGACGGGGTGACATGGTGGTTTTCCAACTTTCCTTATCTAGGGAGTGACGGCTGGTCTTTTGTCTAATCAATAAGGCAACATGCAAATGGCTCTCTTGCACCCGCTCCCGGTGTTCTTGGAAACCAAATCGTCTTTTTCTTTCTCTCTGCAATTTGGTTGCTTTTGTATCTTCTGCAAAAATTGATCGTGTGAGATCAGGAAATTAGAGTGTTTTGTGTATTGTTGTTGTTATACTAATCACTGTCTTTATATACAGTAAAAGTTACACTAAGTTACATGTGTCTTTAGTTGCTTTGATAACTGTATTTCATTATTAATATCAATACAGAGTGTACAATATGGTATACAGTAGAGTCTCACTTAGCTAATGTAAACAGGCCAGCACGTTGGATAAGCGAAAATGTTGGATAAGAAGGGATGAGGGATTAAGGAAAAGCCTATTAAACATCAAATTACGTTTGTTGTTTATTTGTTCAGTTGTTTCCGACTCTTCGTGACCTCATGGACCAGCCCATGCCAGAGCTCCCTGTTGGCCGTCACCGCCCCCAGCTCCTTCAAGGTCAAATTACGTTATGATTTTACAAATTAACCACCAAAACATCATGTTTTACAACAAATAGACAGAAAAGGCAGTTCAATACATGGTAACGTTATGTCGGAATTAGTCTATTTATGGATTTAGCACCAAAACATTGCAGTGTATTGAAACAACTATGGATCCGAGTGGGAGGCAGACTGCATTGGATAATACAGAACATTGGATGAGCGAAGGTTGGATAAGCGAGACTCTACTGTACTATGGGGTATAATGTTAGGCTTATTTTAATAGTAACTTTCAATCTACCAATCCCTTTGTTTACTGTTTAACTGAGAGTCTACGGTATTATTATTATTATTATTATTATTATTATTATTATTTTATTGTCGAAGGCTTTCATGGCCGGAATCACTGGGTTGTTGTAGGTTTTTCCGGGCTATATGGCCATGTTCTGGAGGCAATTTTTCTCCTGACGTTTCGCCTGCATCTATGGCAAGCATCCTCAGAGGTAGATGTATTGAACTGCTTTTTCTGTTGTTTTGTTGTAAAACCTGACGTTTTGGTGCTTAATGTGTAAAATCATAACATAATTAAATAGCCTTTTACTTAATCCCTCCTTATTATCCAACATTTTCGCTTATCCAGCGTTCTGTCGGCCAGTTGATGTTGGATAAGTGAGACTCTACTGTAGTTTATTGGAAAGTTTGCAGTGGACCAGTAGCCAATGGCTCAGGGATTAGTCACCACTGCTCCGTGGACCACCACTTTCAAGTAGCACTGCCGTATTGATTAAAGTGTTGGACTCATACTGGGAAGAACTGGGTTCTGGTCCTTGCTTGGCAAAGAAGTTGAATAAGTCTAGTTACTATCCCTGAACCTTCAGAGGATAGTTGTGTACATCAAGGCTGCTGAAGCATGTTATGCCATCATGAGCTCCTTGGAGGAAAGATGAAATAGAAATGTAAGAAGTAAATAAAACAAACCAGTGACAGCTCAGCAGGAAATTTTCTTCTAGGAACAAAGAGCAAGAAGATATCTTGCCCAGTCTGGGTGGAAAAGCTGACTTTGTGCAGCAGAGTAACTTAGGTTCTGCAGGGGCGGTGTAAGAGAAACCTGCACTTCTCAGCATGTTTTGCACAAGGCAACCTCTTCCCTTCAGTGAATGCAAGGCCCATCTCTGAAAGGTTTCCAGATGGGTCTGGTGGCACCGCTGACTTTAGCTTATAAAGCCCTAAACGGTTCTGGCCCAGCTTACCTGTCCGAATGTATATCTCCTTATGAACCATCTAGGACTCTAAGATCGTCCCTGCTCTCCCACCTTCTTCCCAGATGTGTTTGGCGGGGATGAGAGACAGGGTCTTCTCAGTGGAGGCCCCTCGGCTGTGAAACGCCCTCCCTAGGGATATTAGATCGCCCTCTCTCCTAACATTTCATAAAAAATTTAAAACCTGGCTTTTTTGAGCAAGCATTTGCAAATGCAGTATAACAGGCAAATATAGATCTATAGAACGACTGGATGACGTGAACTGGAAAATTATTTTAGTAAGGCGACACTGAAGATTTATGTTTTCATTGGTTTTGTATGGTTTTTATATTATTTGCTAGATGTATTTAAATTGTATTTTATGTTGTTGGGGACATTGAATTGTGCCAACCTTCTTTAGTCGCCTTCGGGCTGAGAAAGGCGGTGTATAAATATGGTAAACAAACAAATAAATTTAGTGAAAAAAGGACTAAATATATTATGTCACTAGCCGTCCCCTGCCACACATTGCTGTGGCCTATACGGGGGTTCTATGTGGGAGGTTTGGCCCAATTCTATCATTGGTGGGGTTCAGAATGCTCTGTGACTGTAGGTGAACTATAAAATCCAGCAACTACAACTCCCAAATGTCAAGATTCTATTTTCCCCAAACTCCACCAGTGTTCACATTTGGGCATATTTAGTATTCTTGTAGAGTTTGGTCCATATCTATCATTGTTTGAGTCCATAGTGATCTCTGAATGTAGGTGAACTACAGCTCCCAAACCAAAGGACACTGCCCACCAAACCCTTCCAGTATTTTCTGTTGGTCATGGGAGAGCTGTGTGCCAAGTTTGGTCCAATTCCATCATTGGTGAGGTTCAGAATGTTCTTTGATTGTAGGTGAACTATAAATCCCAGCAACTACAACTCCCAAATGACAAAATCAATTTTTTTTAGTGAAGGACATACATTGGGTTGTTAGGTGTCTTGTGTCCAAATTTGGTGTCAATTCGTCCAGTGGTTTTTGAGTTCTGTTAATCCCACAAACGGACATTACATTTTTATTTATATAGATAAGCTTAACTAGGTGCATGCAAAAACCATTCAAAGCAAGTGTTTACGTACGTCGTGCTTTCCCATCCCTTCCAAGAGGCTTGAGGGAATCTTTAAAAGTACCAACAATGTGTTCTCCATCCCACCAGCCACCTGAACTAGCGCTCAATCTTTGGACCAAGCACAGTGACAAACGCTTGAGCTAACCCCCACATCTTGTGCTATTTTGTAGAAATATTTTTGTTTTCTTTTGCAGGAAGGAGGAGAGATCGAGGACAAAAGCCCAGCTATAAAGGGAGGCTAGACGACATTGTTTAGTGGGTGTATAGAGCTAGAAGAAGACCTCCCCCCGCCAATCGCATTTCCTCTGTTTTGGATTTGCAAAATTGTCAGAGTATCAATTCGTCTGCTTTTTTTTTCAGCACTTCCTTCTCTAGCCGGGCTTTGTTTTGGAACGAGTGCTGGTCAAACAAGCTTTTGTTTGTAGTCGGTCACTTGGCTGGCGGCTAAACTTTTTGGAGCGACAGACAATGAGGAAGCTGTTGGCGTGGCGGCCAAGGGCAGCTGTGATATTACTGGCAAAGCATACTGATGTGGAAGAAAGGACGCTTGTTGAACATCAGTGTGCGAGGGATATGGGAGAGAGTGTGGCAGCAGAAGCATGTCACCCTAGCGCCATGCTCTCGTTGGTGTACTTCAGGTCCATGTTGCATTCAGACAGTGGTCTTGAACCTTTACTGTGGTGGGGGTCATGGATCTCTTTGGAAAATCTAATGAAAGGGTGGGCTCCATTCCCCAGAAAACTGCAGATGCAGTTTGCACACACGACATTTCGTGCACATTTTTATCTCATTGAGTTGGGAATGTCATAACATGGGTATGAAGATCATAGAATCATAGAATCATAGAATCATAGAGTTGGAAGAGACCTCATGGGCCATCCAGTCCAACCCCCTGCCAAGAAGCAGGAATATTGCATTCAAATCACCCCTGACAAATGGCCATCCAGCCTCTGCTTAAAAGCTTCCAAAGAAGGAGCCTCCACCACACTCCGGGGCAGAGAGTTCCACTGCTGAACGGCTCTCACAGTCAGGAAGTTCTTCCTAATGTTCAGATGGAATCTCCTCTCTTGTAGTTTGAAGCCATTGTTCCGTGTCCTAGTCTCCAAGGAAGCAGAAAACAAGCTTGCTCCCTCCTCCCTGTGGCTTCCTCTCACATATTTATACATGGCTATCATATCTCCTCTCAGCCTTCTCTTCTTCAGGCTAAACATGCCCAGTTCCCTAAGCCGCTCCTCATAGGGCTTGTTCTCCAGACCCTTGATCATTTTAGTCGCCCTCCTCTGGACACCCTCCAGCTTGTCAACATCTCTCTTGAATTGTGGTGCCCAGAATTGGACACAATATTCCAGATGTGGTCTAACCAAAGCAGAATAGAGGGGTAGCATTACTTCCTTAGATCTAGACACTATGCTTCTATTGATGCAGGCCAAAATCCCATTGGCTTTTTTTGCCGCCACATCACATTGTTGGCTCATGTTTAACTTGTTGTCCACGAGGACTCCAAGATCTTTTTCACACGTACTGCTCTCGAGCCAGGCGTCCCCCATTCTGTATCTTTGCATTTCATTTTTTCTGCCAAAGTGGAGTATCTTGCATTTGCCAGAAGGTCATGGGGGACCTTGTCGAAGGCCTTACTGAAATCCAGGTACGCTACATCCACGGCATTCCCCGCATCTACCCAGCTTGTAACTCTATCGAAGAAAGAGATCAGATTAGTCTGGCATGACTTGTTTTTGATAAATCCATGTTGACTATTAGCGATGACTGCATTTGTTTCTAAGTGTTTGCAGACCACTTCCTTAACAATCTTTTCCAGAATCTTGCCTGGTATCGACGTGAGGCTGACCGGACGGTAGTTGTTTGGGTCATCCTTTTTTCCCTTCTTGAAGATTGGGACCACATTGGCCCTCCTCCAATCTGCTGGAACTTCTCCCGTTCTCCAAGAACTCTCAAAGATGGTTGCCAATGGTTCCGAAATGACTTCCGCTAGTTCCTTCAATACTCTGGGGTGTAGTTGATCTGGCCCTGGGGACTTGAACTCATTAAGAGCGGCCAGGTATTCCTGGACGACTTCTTTCCCAATTTGGGGTTGGATGTCCTCCAATCCCTCATCCACTCCATCTTGCTGAGGTTGAAGACTCTCTTTTTGTGAGAAGACCGAGGCAAAGAAGGCATTAAGTAGTTCTGCCTTTTCCCTATCCCCTGTCAGCATTGCCCCATCTTCTCCTCGAAGAGGTCCTATCGCCTCCTTGTTTTTCCTTTTTCTACTGACATAAGAATAGAAGCCCTTTTTATTGTTTTTAATGTCCCTGGCAAGTCTGAGCTCGTTTTTTGCTTTAGCCTTGCGGACCTTTTCCCTACAGGTGTTGGCTATTTGTTTGAATTCTTCTTTGGTGATTTCTCCCTTTTTCCACTTCTTGTGCATGTCTCTTTTGTGTCTTAGCACAGTTAGAAGTTCTTTGGACATCCATTCTGGCTTCTTTGCACTTGTCCTATTTTTTCTCTTTGTTGGCACGGTTTGCAATTGCGCCTTGAGTATTTCACTCTTGAGAAATTCCCATCCATCCGTAGCTCCCTTGTCTTTTAGTATCTGTGTCCACTGAATGCTGCTCAGCATTTCCTTCATTTTTTGGAAATCAGCTCTCCTAAAGTCCAAAATGCGGGTTTGACTTGTCTTAGTTTCGGCCTTCCTTTGTACCTCAAATTGCAGGAGCACATGGTCACTTGCCCCTAAGGATCCTACCACTTCGACCGCATCGATCAGGTCCTCCGCATTTGTTAGGATGAGATCAAGAGTAGCCAATCCCCTTGTTGCCTCTTCTACCTTCTGGACCATGAAATTGTCTGCAAGGCAAGCGAGGAATTTGTTGGACCTTGTACTCTTGGCCGAGTTTGTTTTCCAGCAAATATCGGGATAGTTGAAATCGCCCATGACTACTACATCTCTTTTCTGTGCCTGTTTGGTCAACTGTTGGCAGAAGACTTCATCAAGATCTTCCTCCTGGCTTGGGGGTCTGTAGTAGACGCCTACAACGACATCTTTTTGAGTCCCAGTTCCCTTGATTCTTATCCAGATGATTTCAAGCTGGTTTCCCAGATTGCTGTCTTGAATTTCTTGCGCAGCATAAGAGTTTTTGACATATAAGGCTACTCCGCCTCCTCTCCCCTTTGTTCGGTTTCTGTGAAAGAGGTTATACCCCTCGATATCTACATTCCAGCGATAGGAGTCATCCCACCAGGTTTCAGTGATGGCTATGATATCATATTTGTGGTGTTGTGCTAGAAGTTGGAGTTCGTCTTGTTTATTTCCCATGCTCTGTGCATTAGTGTAAAGACATGTGAGCCCCTGGGATCTTCCCTTGAGCTGTTTAATTGGGATTATTGTGCTTTTGGTACTTGGTCCTTGTTGTGTTTGTGCAGCCCTCCGTTTAGCCTTCTGGCGATTCCCAGACATTGTGGGTAAAGTAGTGTTCGCAAGGCTGTTGTCCCCCTCCCCCGGTGGACCTAGTTTAAAGTGCGTCTAATGAGGTTTGCGAGTCTGTGAGCAAAAAGGTGTTTTCCTATTTGTGTGAGATGCACCCCATCCCTTGCCAGTAGGCCATCCTCCTGGAATAGCAGGCCATGGTCGAGGAAGCCAAAGCGTTCCTCCTGACACCATTTTCTAAGCCAGTCATTGACCTGTACTATTTTTCGGGTTCTTGTGGGTCCGTGTCTTACAACAGGGAGGAGGGATGAAAAGACCACCTGTACATTACATTCTTTTAGCATTGCTCCTAGAGCTCGAAAATCATTTGTGATCTTTTGAAACGTATGCCTTGCAGTATCATTGGTTCCTACATGAATCAACATGAGGGGAGGACGGTGATAGGGCTTGAGGAGCCTGGTGAGCCTCTGAGTGATATGGTGTATTTTTGCCCCCGGTAGGCAGCATATTTCTCGAGCCATCCCATCTGATCTGGAAATGACAGCTTCCGTTCCTCTAAGGAGGGAGTCGCCTACTACCAAGACCTGTTTACTTTCAGGAATGACAGCGCCCCTTTTGTGCAATGTAGTGTGTAGGTCTCCAGAAAAGTGATCCTGTTGGTGTGAATTGTGTAGGTGAAAAGTGTTGTCCTCCTCCTCGACATCCCCGGTGCATTCGTCAAGGACAATCCATTGAGATTCGTCCGAGAGCCTATGGTTCTCCTGTATGTGTTCCTGTTGCTCCTGGTCTATGGTTGGGGATGGTACACCTGCAGGATTGTGCAAGTGTGAATGTTGTGAAGTGTTGTCCCAGTCAGGGCTGTCCCCCGCACACTGATCAAGGATGAGCCACTGATCAGTATCTAAGCCATTCTGGTCTTCCCCAATATGTTGTGTTTCTTGGTCAGGTGCTAGTTGTGTGAGAATTTGGAATCTATTGTGTAACTGCAGCTGAGCAGAGGTATTCTGAGGAGGCTTCTGGGTCCTATGTGTCCTTCTAAGGGTGACATTTCTCCAAGCCTGAGGGTTGTCCACATCTGAGGTGCTGTTCTGTTGAGCCTCCCCGTAATGTTGGTGTGATATGGGCTGTGTGTCTAGGCCAGTGTGGTGTGTGGTATCTAAGAAGAGCTCAAGTTCCTGAATGTCCTTAAGGGTCTTAATACGGTCCTCGAGTTGTCGTATCCTGTGTTCCATGCGAGTGATCTGTGTACACTTGGGGCAGATGTAATTGAGTAATTGTAGTGTGAAAAAGCTGAACATGCCACAGCTTGTGCATGAGATGGGAAGTTTTCGTGTTTGTTCCATCTGGAGGTTGCTAATGCTCTTTGGTGTTTGGTGTTTGGTGTTTGGTGTTTGATGTTGTTGTCTGTATGCAGGGGTGAAAGTATAGACACTGGTTTATATAGGATAACCAGGAAGCCCCGCCTCTCAGCAGTTATTTTTTAAACTCAGGAAGCCCCGCCTCTCAAAGAAAGCAGCCCTGAAAGCTGTTAAATTCAAACAAAGCTTACCCTGAAGCAGAAGGAAACAAAATGGGTTCCTGCTTCCTCAACTTCTGTGGAAAGCCCAGCTGCCCCTTGGGTTCAGACACTGGTTTATATAGGATAACCAGGAAGCCCCGCCTCTCAGCAGTTATTTTTTAAACTCAGGAAGCCCCGCCTCTCAAAGAAAGCAGCCCTGAAAGCTGTTAAATTCAAACAAAGCTTACCCTGAAGCAGAAGGAAACAAAATGGGTTCCTGCTTCCTCAACTTCTGTGGAAAGCCCAGCTGCCCCTTGGGTTCAGACACTGGTTTATATAGGATAACCAGGAAGCCCCGCCTCTCAGCAGTTATTTTTTAAACTCAGGAAGCCCCGCCTCTCAAAGAAAGCAGCCCTGAAAGCTGTTAAATTCAAACAAAGCTTACCCTGAAGCAGAAGGAAACAAAATGGGTTCCTGCTTCCTCAACTTCTGTGGAAAGCCCAGCTGCCCCTTGGGTTCAGACACTGGTTTATATAGGATAACCAGGAAGCCCCGCCTCTCAGCAGTTATTTTTTAAACTCAGGAAGCCCCGCCTCTCAAAGAAAGCAGCCCTGAAAGCTGTTAAATTCAAACAAAGCTTACCCTGAAGCAGAAGGAAACAAAATGGGTTCCTGCTTCCTCAACTTCTGTGGAAAGCCCAGCTGCCCCTTGGGTTCAGACACTGGTTTATATAGGATAACCAGGAAGCCCCGCCTCTCAGCAGTTATTTTTTAAACTCAGGAAGCCCCGCCTCTCAAAGAAAGCAGCCCTGAAAGCTGTTAAATTCAAACAAAGCTTACCCTGAAGCAGAAGGAAACAAAATGGGTTCCTGCTTCCTCAACTTCTGTGGAAAGCCCAGCTGCCCCTTGGGTTCAGACACTGGTTTATATAGGATAACCAGGAAGCCCCGCCTCTCAGCAGTTATTTTTTAAACTCAGGAAGCCCCGCCTCTCAAAGAAAGCAGCCCTGAAAGCTGTTAAATTCAAACAAAGCTTACCCTGAAGCAGAAGGAAACAAAATGGGTTCCTGATGAATGTATTTTATCTTACCATGTCCTGTCCCCTGGCACACTGCACTTGTTTGGTGTGAAGCAATATCTTAATAGATTTTTCTTACCAGGACACTTTTTAAAATAACAGAAGTAGAATGTGTGTGTGTTTTGGGGTGGTGGGGAATTTTCCCCCTTCTGCAAGGACCATGCATGAACCCCCTATGCCACAAGTAGAATCATAGAGTCATAGAATCATAGAGTTAGAAGAGATCTCATGGGCCATCCAGTCCAACCCCCTGCCAAGAAGCAGGAATATTGCATTCAAAGCACCCCTGACAGATGGCCATCCAACCTCTGTTCAAAAGCCTCCAAAGAAGGAGCCTCCACCATACTCTGGGCAGAGAGTTCCACTGCTGAACAGCTCTCAGTAAAGAAGCTCTCATTAAAACTGCCATTCCTATTGCAATTATAGGAGTCCCCGGTGGCGCAATGGGTTAAACCCATGTGCTGACAGGACTGAAGATCAACAGGTCAGAGGTTTGAATCCGGGGAGAGTGCGGATGAGCTCCCCCTGTCAGCTCCAGCTCCCCTTGCAGGGACAAGAGAGAAGCCTCCCACAAGGATGGTAAAACATCAAAACATCCTGCCATCCCCTGGGCAATTCTCTCACACCAGAAGCGACTTGCAGTTTCTCAAGTTGCTCCTGATACACACAAAAAATGCAATTATGTGCCAGGAAAAGACAGATTTGGGGGCTGGAATAGGCCTTTATCAGTTGGAATTGCAGACTTCAAATTGGATTACATTTTTTTCATTCTTCCCTTAACATTTTTCTTCTTTTGCTTCTCATTCTGGTGCATTTTAATGTTGGATGTTTTCATGTTTTAAAGTGTGTTAGCATTATTATTCATGTACTGGAGGTGTCATGGTGCTGTGAACACCACCACATGAACATCACCACATTTATTTATTTATTTATTTAGAGGATTTCTATACCGGCCTTCTCAACCTCGACGAGGGACTCAGGTCGGTTTACAGTGCATATCAAATGCAATCATATAGAAACAGCAAATACAAATCATTACATATTAAAATAATACAACTCAGTACAATAAAAACATCATCATTACATCATTACAGTTTCCTATGCCAAATTGTCAATCCAGTCATGGTCATAATCATATTCATAGTCAGAGTTCATCATAGTTCATCACAGGGAAGGTTCTAGGTTCAGTCTTTGAATGCCGCCTTCCAGAGCCATGTTTTTAGCGATTTCCTGAACGTCAGGAGGGAGGGGGCAGATCTAACCTCTAGTGGGAGGGAGTTCGAAAGCGGGGGAGCCACCACAGAGAAGGCCCTGTCTCTCGTCCCCACCAGCCGTGATTGTGAAGGTGGTGGGACCGAGAGCAGCCCACCCCCCGGAAGATCTTAGTAGCCTTGATGGTTCATAGGGGAGAATCCGTTCGGACAGGTAAACTGGGCCAGAGCCGTTTAGGGCTTTATAGGTCAACACCAGCACTTTGAATTGTGCCCGGAAGCTGATCGGCAGCCAGTGGAGCTGGCGTAACAGAGGGGTCGTATGGTCTCTGTACCCTGCTCCTGTTAGCAATCTGGCTGCCGCGCGTTGGACTGATTGAAGCTTCCGGGCAGTCTTCAGAGGCAACCCCACGTAGAGAGCGTTGCAGTAGTCTAAACGGGATGTAACCAGAGCGTGGACATCTATGGCCAAGCATATATCCCAGGGTATCCCCATGCATATCCTTGCACACAAGGTTGTGAAATGCAGCCCTACCCTTTGACCTATGATGTCCAGTGGCGAAATTTGTAAATAGTCAGGATCTTTTCAACACTGAGGCCTTCCTTTGGGGTGCTTTGCTAATCTTTGATCCTTCAGAGTATGACACCTTAAAATGCTTTTATTTTCCCCCTCATTTTGTGTTCTTTTATCCACTGATCTTATTTCGGTTTTTTAAAAGTGTTATTGTTTTACTTTCCCCTCCTGCTGATGTAATCTGCTCTTTTGGTAATCCTGCATTCATTCTGAGTTGGCATAGCTTGAAATGTCAGCTTTGTATATTTCTTCTATGGTTCCGACGCACAGTCTCTCAAGTCCATCAAACAGAACTATGAAAATTAGACAGGTTGCATAATAGAAGCAGGAGAAGTAGCACCTGCATTGGCATTTCCCTATCGATTCTCAATAGCATTAAATAGTGTTTTGAGCCTTGGATCTCCCCGTCTTTTCAGAGATGTAACCTGTAATTGGAGTGGTTTCTTTCTGTTGGGGTGGCAGAGTCTTTATGGCTGTAATACAGTTTTAAAAGAATGACATAAGTGATACTGACTTCTTTGTCAGCAAAAAAAGAGGGGGAAAGTGTGTGTTGGGGGTGGGGAAGGGAGTCCAAACTGATCGCAAATGCTGTTACTGAAATGACATTACATCCGTATGCCTTTTCCTTCACATTTTCCTGTAATCCTGTTATGGCACTGTCCCATTACCTCGAGCACTGTCATCCTTAAACACTGTCAAACCTTAACTGGATTGCCAAGGACATAAGGAAAGAGCCTAGGAGGTGAACCTGATGGTAATTTCATCCAGAACATATCTCTATCTATCTATCTATCTATCTATCTATCTATCTATTCAGTCATCCATTCTATCCTATCAATCATTACTTTCTAATTGACCACACCCTATATTCTAGAGTTATCATAAGTACACCTTTGCCCAGAAATGCTGGACCACTCCAACAACCACCATGTCAGACTACACAGAGAAGCCATTGAAATCCACAAGCATGTGGACAATTTAAACAGAAAGGAGGAGACCATGAAAATGAACAAACTCTGGCTACCAGTATTAAAAAACTCTAAAATTACAACAGCAAAACAGCAGAGAGGAAACAACCAGGCACATCTTAACACCTCTCAACAAAAGATTCCCCCAGGCTCAGGCAGGCCTTCAAATGCTAATGAAGGTGGTCAGTTGAAACATTCACACCTAGCTCCAGCAGAAAAGAGCTCTTTGCCCCACCCCAGTCATTCCACAGATATATAAACCCATTTTCCTAACTCCAACGTACCTCACTACCTCTGAGGATGCTTGCCATAGATGCAGGTGAAACGTCAGGAGAAAATGCCTCTAGAACATGGCCATATAGCCTGAAAAAACCCGCAAGAACCTAGTGATTCCAGCCATGAAAGCCTTCGACAATACATAGTCCTTATTCTGCCTGAACACTAAATTGAGATACTCGACTGTTTGTATATCTTCTGTAACCTGTTTGCACTGTGTTAGATTTGGTCTCTAAATAGGAACAGGTCTGCGCAATAGAGTGCATGCTGTTGCAGAGTGCTTTTTTAAATCTTCATTTGAAGTTTGGTTTGGAAACCTTCATTCTCTAAAGCAATTATATTGGGGGGGGGGGGGGGGGATGAAGAAAGGGAATTTATTAGACCTGGTTCTGAGTTCCAATATCTGGACCTTCTTCCCTAGACCTCAAGGCAAGGTGGAGAAATTTCAGAGCAAGGAAGTTGCCTTGAAAACTATGTGTTTGTACAGTTTCCTCATGCGTTACTAAAGGGTAAGGTAAAGGTTTTCCCCTGACATTAAGTCCAGCTGTGTCCGACTCTAGGGGTTGGTGCTCATCCCCATTTCTAAGCCGAAGAGCCAGCGTTGTCTGTAGACACCACCAAGGTCATGTGGCCAGCATGACTTAATGGAGCGCTGTTACCTTCCTGCTGGAGCAGTACCTATTGATCTACTCCCATTTGCATGTTTTCGAACTGTTAGGTTGGCAAAAGCTGGGGCTAACAGCAGGAGCTAATCCCAGATTCGAACCTGCAACCATTTGGTCAGCAAGTTCAGCAACTCAGCACTTTAACTCACTGTGCTATTGGGGGCTTTAGTTTTGGTGTTTTATACTATAATGGCATACTCTGTGTAATTGTGGTTGATGCCTATTGCATCTATCCTTAATCATATCAGCAGAGGCTTGCACTTGTAACATCAATTATCTAATGTCCCCTTTCTGACACTTCCAGGGCCCACTTCCTGCGACATTGCAAGTGTCCCTTCATCTCAAGTTTTGGCCCTGAAATCTTAGGACTGAGATGCTCTTGACCTTGCAAACCATAGAAGACAGTATTGCAGATGGTGTGTGAACGTAGTCAAACCAAAAAGGCCCAGTTTCATACAGAACCTTTTGATCCTCTTCAAAAAGCACTATTCTGCAGTTTTGTCAACAAAAAAGTTAATGTACATTCCTTTCTTGGAGTTAAGAGAACTGATGCATGTTCAGAGATGATGGTAAATAGCCTGATGAGTGTTCCGAGATTATGATTGATAAGGCATTCAGATGATTTTCTAAAGATATAGAATTGTCCAGAGAGCCCCTTTTTGTGCCAAAAAACAGTGGCAACAGGGCTATTCGTGTTTTTATAGGATGCACACTTTCCACAAACATACATACCTGACTGTGTATATTTATGTGCAAAAAAAGGACTCATTTTCTGTCCTGGAATTGTCTTCTGTTCTGGAAACAGTATATTTCTTCAGTTTATATAAATGTATGAAGATCATACAAATAGACTGGTTCCTGCACAGAAAGTATATTCCTTTATAGAGAAAAAAATATGTTTTCTGCACAAAACCCCCCTATATTTTGGGGGCATTAATCAGTTGATATTGTACTGTACCCTGTTCAAAAATACAGCTTTTTTTTTTTTGCAAAATAAGTCATGTGTACTTTTGCATAGAATTTTTTGCCCTAACAAAAATTTTGAATTGTGAAGAATTTTGTGGCTGTTCTCTTCTACCTTGGTGGGCTGTCTCTGGGATTTGGCACAGCAGGTTAACTGCCAGCTGCAGTAAACCTTGCCAACCGAAAGGTTGACAGTTCAAAGTGTAGATCAGGGTGAGCTCCTGGCCTTCAGTCCATCTTCTGCCTACCTACCAGTTTCGAAAACGGCAATGTGGGTAGATAAATAGGTACCACTTAAGCAAGGAGATATTTAAGGCACCCATAAGGAAATGCCAGAAAAATGCTGGTGATTTGATCAAAGAGGAAGTTTATGAACAAAGCACTTTGGCAGGGAAAATGGAGCTACAGCACCCCCCCCCCCCCCACAAAGTTTGGAACCAAACACAGCCTCCTCCAAGATGCCACAGATGGGAAAACCTATATATACCTCTACCTATGTCTGTCTTGTCAGTGCATAACGGAATTGAATGTTTGCCTTATATGTGTTCTGTGACCCACTCTGAGTGCCCTTTGGGGTGAGAAGGGCAGGATATAAATACTGTAAATAAATAAATATTAGGAGGGAGTTGGGGCCAAGCATGTAAATGTTAACACACATTCTTCAGTTCACATCCTTAATCTGAATAATCCGATTTAGTATGAATTTGTTGGAAATGCTTTTTAGAAGTCAAATTTTACATTTGTAGCACAGTTGACCTGTTGGATGTGTCAAGTGTTGTGTGTACTCAAATGCCACATACTCCTGCCATGCAGGAGAAGATTTTTGCTAACATCAGCAAGAGCTTTTGCCTTCATAGTTCTGTCAACATCTAGTTGGCTGTTGTTGGAAACAGGATGCTGGACTAGATGAACCTCTGTTTTGATCTACAAGGGCATATTTTAGGTGGCCCCACCTGTTTAGTATAAAGAATAGGCAAGCAACTTTGTAGATGATACTCTTGTGGCATTCATTCCTGCAAAACTATATATTTTGTTTCAAGAATGTGTCGCCACAACACAGGAAAAGAAGTTAATAGCTCTGCATAGATACTCTCTGAGATGTTCCTTCTTGGAATGAGTCACAGGGAATTCCACCAAGTTTCACAGGGTTTGCAACACTCAATCCACAACTTGTATAACCTGGAGGTTAAAGAGATTATATTGTATGTCTAGAAGTATCTGAAGGACTTTTCTTACTAGTAGTAATGAGATGACGATTACAACAGTCAGAACATACATGGAAGGAGTGCCAATTCGGTAGGCTGGGCTTCAAGAATTAAGATACATACATTAGGGCCATAAGCTTTACAGTAAGCAGTAGAGAGCAATGTGTTATTACAGTAAATTACAAGCTCTGTTTCTCTGAACCTGTGACTTAATTGCAAGACTGTCTGACAAAAAGCCAGATTGCAAACTTTAAAAAAAGAGAAGTTTTTGGCTTGATGTTGTTTGGTTTGGTTCTGTTTTCCCCACATAGAAATGACCGACAGCCAAGAGAATATACCCTGAACTCCAGGATAGTTTGCTCACAGTAAAGCAACCCAAGGTAGACAGTGACCACTGCCAACCAAAGTACCAACTATAATTATATAAACTGTGGGAAAGTGACTTTATAACATGAACCAATAGCAGGATGACTTTGTGATAACTTCTTATGATTTTAGAAGATAATGTCTTCCTCCAGGTTAGTGGTTCTCAACTTGTGGGTCACGACCCCTTTGGGGGTCGAACAACCCTTTCACAGGGGTCACCTAAGATCTTTGTGATAACTTCTTATGATAATTTCTTCCTCTAGGTCAGTGATTCTCAACTTGTGGGTCTCGACCCTTTTGGGGGTCGAACAACTCTTTCACAGTGGTCACCAAAGACTACCACAAAACACATTTCTGATGATCTTAGAAACCGAGACACCACTAACTTTTTTCTGGCCCCATCGCTTCCCAGAGGCCTCTTTTTCATCTCCAGAGGGAGGTGGAGATGACACTCAGTCCCTCCTGCTCCACCCCTCCACCATTTTAGGAGGAAGAGATGGGAATGATGGAAGTGAGGTTTACTTTGAAGTCAAGAGGGAAGAGAAAGGAGGTGGAGATGAGAAGGGAGAAGATGAGGGAGGGGGGCCTAGAGAGGGGATATCCTGGAGGTGTGTGTGGAGTGGCCGCTCCATGGACGAATTCCAGGGAAAAAGAGAAGTAACAATGAAAATACATTATACATATCAGATATTTACATTATGATTCATAACAGTAGCAAAATTATAGTTATGAAGTAACAATGAAAATAATTTTATGGTTGGGCATTACCACAACATGAGGAACTGTATTAATGGGTTGTGGCATTAGGAAGGTTGAGAACCACTGCTCTATGTTAAACAAGATGCTATACAGAAGTACACAGCGAGAGCACACCTGAGAGATTGCCACCAAACCTCAGTTTCAAGATCTCCAGTGAAGGGGAGTCCATCATCCTCTCTGAGAGACCTGACCTTGCACTAAAATGACAACACAGTGTATAAATTGTGTGTCATTCCCATTAAATATGCACAATTTTTATTGCTCTTGCCTGGTTCTGGTGTAGTCCAAGCTGGAATGTGTCCAAAGGAGGGCGACTAAAATGACCAAGGGTCTAGAGAACAAGCCCTATGAGGAGCAGCTTAAAGAGCTGGGCATGTTTAACTTGAAGAAGAGAAGGCTGAGAGGAGACATGATAGCCATGTATAAATACGTGAGAGGAAGTCATAGGGAGGAGGGAGCAAGCTTGTTTTCTGCTTCCCTGGAGACTAGGACGCAATGGAACAATGGCTTCAAACTACAAGAGAGGAGATTCCATCTGAACGTTAGGAAGAACTTCCTGACTGTGAGAGCTGTTCAGCAGTGGAACTCTCTGCCCCGGAATGTGGTGGAGGCTCCTTCTTTGGAAGCTTTTAAACAGAGGCTGGATGGTCATCTATCAGGGGTGCTTTGAATACAATTTTCCTGCTTCTTGGCAGGGGGTTGGTCTAGATGGCCCATGAGGTCTCTTCCAACTCTATGATTCTATGATTCAAATGATGACTCCTCCAAATCTAAAGTATGGACCATAGATGCCCATAATTTTGTAGGATCCTCCTCCCTGTCCCAAACCTGTTGACTGAAGGAGGTGCTGGATCATGGTGCTCCGTCCTCATGTTACCTAGCAGCTTGATGCTCTGGAAATAGCTGTGTTGAGCGCAGCGGTATGTCTTTAGCATTAAGCACTCCCTTTATAAGAGTTTCTGAAGCTCGCCCATTGAATAGCAAGGAAGATTACTCCATTAATTTGTACATTAGGCTTTCATACAAAGGCTCTCACCGGTAGCTAAGTGCTGCCAATTAACACGCTGAAGTGTGTGTTCCCTCCAACGAAACGCTTATCTTGGTAAATGTAAAGGGCACTCTGCGGAAGGTAACAGATGCTGAAAAGGCCCTTCTTTTCACTGTGAAGGCCTTCTTCCTGTTCTAGCGGGTGTCCTTCATATCCGCACAAGGCCAGGCGCAGAATTGTGGCAATCGGGACAAGAGCTGCAGATCCCATACCCACCCAGTGCGTCACCACTAAGGGTCAGCCTTGGTGGAGAAGCAAATGAGGTAGCCATGGCAGAAACCTCAGGAAGGAAGATCAGAGGTAACACATTGTCTGTTGAATCCATTATATTTATTTAATTTTTATTTATTTTTACAAAAAATGGGAAGAAAAGAAAGCGAATTTACATTTCCCTCCCTCAGGCATTTTCCTGTAGCCTTGAGGCGTCTCTCCTTCTGAGTCACTCTTCTTGCTGTGATATTCTGCAGTGGATGATAGGTATAGGAGATGAGCTAAGAGCAAATACTGGAATGGTTTCCAAGATCAATTTGGTTGTGACCTGTCCTGTTTTGCCCCAGAAACAGCCTTACAAAGAGGGTTAAAACAACTTCAAAAATTTACTTCAGCGATTTTTTTTCCGTGTCAAGAGCGACTTGAGAAACTGCAAGTCGCTTCTGGTGTGAGTGAATTGGCTGTCTGCAAGGACGTTGCCCAGGAGATGTCTGGATGTTTTGATGTTTTACCATCCTTATAGAAGGCTTCTCTTCTGTGTTTGTGTTTACTGTAATTTTATATTGTTGTATATTCATATGTTTTATGTAATTATGATGTTGTTTATTGTTTGCGTTTTCGGTTTGCGTTCGGTTGTTCTTTACTGTAATTATTGTTTGGGCTTGGCCTCATGTAAGCCGCTCCGAGTCCCCATTGGGAAGATGGTGGCAGGGTACAAATAAAGTTTATTATTATTATTATTCCCGCATGGGGAGCTGGAGCTGACAGTGGGAGCTCACCCATGCTCTCCCTGGCTTCGAACCTCCAAAGCAAAAGGATAATAATGTTACAAACAGCAGCAGAGGAACAGAAGGAAAATCCCTAAAGCAAAGCAAAAGTCTTACATCAGACATGAAACAAGTATTTGGCAGAAAGTCTTTACGAGTCACTTCGCTGATGCTGGAGCTTCAAGCAAGGAAACCGGAGCACAGAAGCACTAAGTAGAACGGTTGCTACCAGCATTGACCACTTGTTTTAGTGCTGATTTATAGCCCTCAGTTCCTGCACAGGTGTTTCCTGGTTGAGGTCTGATTGCTCAGTGTCCTTGCAGCCATTCTAGCTGACCTTCTCCTTTCTTATTTTGCCCTTTGGCATTCCTGAAACATAGGAACCAGCAGTATGTTTTCCTTTCCCTCTTAACATTTGACCCCAAATCCCCAACTCCTGCATCTTCAGCTGCCTGTTCTACTTCCTCCTCAGAAGAAAATGGAGAACACAACATGACCATTCATTAAGTTGCCTTGGACCTGTATGTTTTCTGTTGGGCTAACTGGTTTCATTCTGAAGGAAGAAGCCTCAAACCCCTTGAAAATTGTTGTATGGGGAGAGAACTGACGATATTTTCTGAGGATAAGATAATGCATCTTCTGGTAGTAGGGCTCTTCATGTTAATTGAGAACCTAGATGGAACTTTAACCAACCAAGAAAGCAGATTTATGCTTTCAAGCATTATATGAAAACCACCTGATGTAGAAAGTAGCCTTTATACATGACAGAGGATTCTGGGGGAGAGACTTAAGGGCTGTATGTTGAATTGTTATGAAATTTCGCATCATCGAATACTACTATTACTCAATGCATGGTGATATTGGAACTAAAATACACACCTCTGTAGAAATGTATTACCACAGTAATGGTGGTAGTGGTGAGCAAATATCCCATTCAATGAAATTTCTAGCAATTGCCAGCTTTTTCCCTATGTATGGGTAACATTCCAACTGTTTACCTGGTACAAACTACCTTAAGAATTGTCCTGCATTTATGAGTGAAAGAGGTCCAATATATCTAGTTGATCCTCAGTTTCTAAGGATTCCAAAATATTAAAAAAAATCTTAAAGGAAACATTGATTTTACCATTTTCAGTAAGGGACATCATTTTAGCACGCCACTGTATATAGTCTCTCTTATCCGACCTTTGCTTATCCGACATTCCGGCTTATCCGACGCTCTTACCCGACATCCTCCTTTTCCTTCATCATTTCTCCTTCAATTAAAGGAGTGCTCCCCAACTCTCTCTCTATTCTCAATAAGTGAAAAAGGCAAGACAAGGAGGAGGAGGGAGGAGAAGGGGAAAAGAGGCAGGACTGGAAGTGGAAATGTCCTCCCTCCTTCCCTCTGTGATTTCCACGCTCTTCTTCCACATCTGGGCACTTCCTTCTGAGCTCTAGCCCCGTGGAGTTACCTTGCTTTAACTCTTTGAGTCCCTAATGTTAGTATGCTAGGTATTTAGCGTCGTGTTAGACGGGTAACAGTAGGACCTCCATATTATCCAAAAGTTTCGTTTATCCGACGTTCTGCTGATCCGTTTATGTCGGATAAGCGAGACTCTAGTGAACTGGTATTTGAGGTTCAATGAGGGGGAGCACCTGGGACCAAATTCCAGTGGATATCGAGAGCCCAACGGTCTTTGAGTCTTTTCTTTCCTTGTGAGTGTGGAGAATGCACTTTGCCATGAGGTAGGTCCAACTACTTCAGTTTTGTCTCTCTTGGGATGAATTCTTCCGGGTCAGGCGGAATCTTAGTGGAAGAGGTAATTTATGCTTTGCTGCATCATCGGGCTACGGCGAAGTTAATATATTATTGGGCATTTTGTAAATTGTTTTTAAACCCCTTGCCATATGGCCCAATAACCAAAGATAGGAATCAGGTTGCAAGAATAATATCCTTAAAACATGGAGATAAATCTATCATCATGAAAGCTTTGGCCACCAGTACACGCACACCAGCATTGATGGCCCTGGTTTGATTATTTGCCATTTGATTTATTATGTGAGGACAAGAGGGAAATGATCTGATGTTACTAAAAAGGTCTGCAAGCTTCAGTTGTAAACCCCCCGTGTCTCAGAGAAGTCCTCATAAACTAACCCAGTAAGATTACTTTGGTTTTGAATGAGTTCAAGCCGCCTTACTCTGTTTATCTAACTCTCAGGTTTCATTTAGCTTTTTGTCTGCCATATACAAAAGATCATGCTAGCCTAGAAGTGATAAGATTCAGTATAGCATCAGAAAGCTGGAGTGTGGTTGTGTTTCCCTGCGCCACAGTTTAAGAAATGTGTCTCTTGCCTTAACATGGTGTCCCTTGTCCGCAATATTGAGAATGCACCCATAGAAATGAAAAAACTGTACATAGAACTACAGTTTCCAGTGTTTCTTGGGAGAAACCATGATGGCCAAACTCATTACAACTTCTTTAAATATGGGCCTGGATTAGGACCCGTGCAGATGACCAGCAGAACATTTAAGACAGAAAGGTCTTCAGGAAAACAACCCCATTTATATAAAGATCAATTGACCAGTCAGGAGGCCAGGCAGGAAGTCAATAAATTTATGAAATGTATGGTGAAAGATGAAGTTAGTATGTTCAGTTGGTCATGGGTCTTCTCTGTGCCTAGTTTCGTCCCTGTCCATTGTTGGTGGGGGTCACAGTTTCTCTGAATGCAGGTGAACTACAACTCCCAAAAATCAAGGTCTGTTCCCCCCAAACCTCTGCAATATATTCAGTTGGTAATGATGCTTCTCTGTGGCTGGTTTGGTTCCGATCCATTGTAGGTGGGGGGTCACAGTTTCTCTGGATGCAGGTGAACTATAACTCCCAGGTCAATTCCCACCAAACCCCTACAATATATTCAGTTGGTCATGGAACTTCACTGTGCCAGGTTTGGTCCCAGACCATTGTCGGGGGGAGGGGGGGGTCACAGTATCTCTAGATGCAGGTGAACTACAACTCCCAAAAACCAAGGTCAATTCCCCCCAAACCTCTCCAGTATATTTAGTTGGTCAGGGGGCTTCTCTGTGCCAAGTTCAGTCGAGGTCGGTCATTCATAGGGGTCGCAGTGTTCTGTTGAAGTCAGATCAAAAGTAGGTGAAAGTACTGCGAATCTCATCATCCGTGGTCCATCCGTGGTCAAGAAGATAGAATGGGGTTGGACTGAAGGGTGACCCGTTAAAGGCGTAACTGGAGATCCCCTCCTTTCTCCTCCGCCCATTCAGCCCCCAGTGGTGCAACGGGTTAAACCCTTGTGCTAGCAGGACTGCTGACCGAAAGGTTGGCAGTTTGAATCTAGGGAGTGGGGTGAGCTCCCGTCAGTCAGCTCCAGCTTCTCATGTGGGGACATGAGAGAAGCCTCCCACAGGGTGGTAAAATATCTGGGTGTCCCCTGGGCAACGTCTTTGCAGATGGCCAATTCTCTCACACTAGAAGCGACTTGCAGTTTCTCAAGTCACTCCTGACGTGAAGAAATAAATACTATGTCAGTGTATATAATGAGACTTGAACATCAATGTGTTTGGTATCTAAGGGGTGTGTGTGTGTGTGTGTGTGTGTGTGTGTGGATCATGGAACCAAACCCCAGTGGATACCAAGGGTCCATTGTGCTTGTTTTCCAGCCTTTGTTTTCTGGTTTCTTTTATTTTTAAAAAATTCAGAGAATATTTTCTTTACCTTTCTACCAATACATGTGGAAAGAATCCAATCAAAGTTTATCCAAGACTGTGGCTCAGCCTCAGAGAGCTCACCACAACACACATGGCATGCCACTACAGCCACACGTTACACTAAGTGCAAACTGCTTTTAAGGAGGAGTTGCCCACCATTATTTGCCTTCTTACTGGAGTCACTTGATCAATTCCTGAGGAACCAAAACAAAGTGAAGTATTCTTTTAAAGGTGGTTGCTTGTTTGAGAAAAGAAAGGTAAAAGAATCCAGGCCATGTTGCCTTATGCATTCCCTTCCCTCCCTGGCGAGTCAGGTCAACAGTATCAGGGCTTGTCTGTCATAAAAATATGCACATTGAAATGTGTTTTTAGAAAAGGGGAGGGGGGGGGGAAGGACACTAAATGAACAAGCTCCAGCTTGAACAAGGAACTGATTCTTGCTGGGCCCCAAGGTGACAGACGATTGAGTGCTAACAGGTGCGACTTCTGCTCCCCTTCCCAGCCCCTTGTGCTGACAAAGATGGGAGTGGGGCAAAAAGAGCGCATAATTAAGACGAGGCGCATTAGTTCACAAATCACCACTTTGCTGACAGTGACAAAATTGTCTCTTCAGAGTCCAGAGACTTGGTTGTATTGTTGTAGTGGGCACAGGTGTGCCTTGTTTTTCTTACGGAGCATGCATGGTTTTGCTCTGTGGAGAAAGCAAATGCACATTACGCACGCCGAGTCCTCTTCCTTCTATAGCACATCATTCTTGCTATTTGGGAGCAACACCCCATGCCTTTACATCTCTTCCCCTCCGCATTGGTGGCAATGCTTGTTGCTTGCCTGGCGAAATCCCTCAATCTCATCATCATCATCAGTATTGTACTCATTTATTATTCGTTTTTTCTCCCAGTAATAACAAAATATTTTAAAACAATACAGTTTGAAAACTATATAAACTATATAAAAACTTCATTTAAAGCCTAACAGTTATTTTCAAAATAGTTAACAATTCGTAAAGTTAAATACTTTATAGTTCACCGAAAAGAAAAGCTATATCAAACTCATAAAAACAGCTTTCTCTTGGTCACTTCACCTGCTACTTTTCTTCATTTGCCTAAAATGTATTTCTAAATCCTCAAGTTTAGTGCAGTGCTAGAAAAATTGGAGACTGGAAGAAAAATTGATTTGTACAGAATTCTTATTTGTGGGGCAATGCCTATATTTTGTTTCCTTCCCCAGCAGCTCCATCCTTGGCCAAAGTCAATTCTTGTCCCAAAATGTCATATATCTTTGCCACTCATCCTTCTCAGTTGTAAGGATAATGGATGTCGATTTGTTGGGGAATCTGAGCTCTTAGGCTCAAAAGTAACCCTCAGTTGGGGTGATTCCACCATAAATATAGCAGAGTGCCAGAAGTAAACTTCATAACCAGCAGAAACTTACATGTGATGAGCTGGGATAAACTTCTATTCCTTAGGATGGCACAAGATTGGAAAGTCAGAACTTTAGGCTCAAAAATATTTATAGGTAGCTAGAAAAGCTAACGAGCTTAATAAATTTCATCATCTAAATAAAAAGTAAAAAAAATCCATGCAGCTACATTTTGCCTAAAGAGAGAGGCAAAATGCATCCTTACTGGAGGAAAGGAAAGGCAGAAGATACAATGGTGGTGAATGGCCAGCCCAAGGCAATAAAAATACATTTTAAAAAGGAAGTACATGCATAGGAATGTGAAGGGGGGGGGGGGAGGAGGAATCCCTCAGCCTTATCATATCTCTAGTCTATCTATTCATTGAGGACTGGAGACTTGATGACACAAGATACTTATGCAATCCAGGGATGAAACCCAACAGGATTGAAACATATGCTTGAGAAATATTAGACATTTTTGTTGTTAGGGTAATTATGGAGACTGATGATTTCTATGGGAAGGTAGCAGAGAACGTACATTACCTCCCTACATGGTATTTAGTGGCAAGGATTTTGTAAGTTGATAATGCAAATTCTAGGCTTAAGAGTTCAGCATCACGTTCTTTGCACAAATGTGTTTTATTTCTGCATCTGATATCTGTTTTTGTTTTGCTTTTCCTTTTTTGTTGTTGTTATGGAAGTGTATTTTCACAATAGGAAGTGAAGCGCACAGACTGTGAATGATGCACAGAAAATGTGTAAGAGACGAGGAAACAAGGACTAGAAATCAAAGGGAGAAATTTCTGTAGCAGGCTGAAACTTGTTGATGGCTTGATTTTGAGAGCTCTTCTAGCAGATTTCCAAATATCTATTTCAAAAAGTAGTTATATAGTGTAGGAACAATATACAGAAGGTTTTGACCAGGCATGGGCAAACTTGGGTCCTCCAGATGTTTTGGACTTCAACTCTCACAATTCCTAACAGCCTGACAGTCGTTTCGCCTGCATCTATGGCAGGCATCCTCAGAGGTTGTGAGGTTTGCTGGAAACTACGAAAATGGGGTTTATATATCTGTGGAATAATGTCCAGGGTGGGAGAAAGAACTTTGCCAGTTTGAGGTACCTGTGAATGTTTTAATTGGCCACCTTGATTAGCATTTAATGGCCTAGCAGTTTCAAGGTCTGGCTTCTTACTGCCTGGAGTGTTACAGTAAGTCATAGCAGGATCAAGTGTGTGTTAATGAAAAACCTTATGTTGTTAATTATCATGTGCAGCTAGTAATGTAGGTCAGCCAGCATGTTTGGGCTACATCTGGTGGGGTATAACTGTATGGATTTTAGAATACAGTTTGGAGAAGCAATACGCTACTCAGAGGAGGATAAGTAAAATGTTGTAATGCTGCTATGCTCTAACAGCTATGCTCTTTGCTATGGTGGAATAGCTATTTACTCAAGGTTTATGTTTTGCTCTCATTTGAATAAAGATGAAGAAGTCTTATTCTGTGTTACTTACAAGGACTATGTAAGTTTGTTGCACTATTTGATTTTGTGTGCAACACTGCAAGTTTATGCCTCTGCTGATAAGAGTACAACATGTTTTGCACAAGATGGGGGAATCCTTTGTTTGGAGGTGATTATTGATTTATTTACGACATTTATATGTGGCCTGTCCCACTCCGAAGGGGGCTCAGAGTGGCTTACAAGTAATATGTAAATACTATATATTATATTATTACCGTAGCACAATATTAGTATTATATATTATTAAATTGTACTATACCATTATACTGTAATATTATTAGTAGTATTACATGTAATAATATGATTAGCTGTCCCTGGTTGTTTCTTCTCTGGAATTCCCCTGGGTTTTTTTTTTACTGTTTTTCTTTATTTACTGTTATGATTTTAGAGTTTTTTTTAATACTGGTAGCCAGATTTTGTTCATTTTAATGGTTTCCTCCTTTCTGTTGAAATTGTCCAAGCGCTTGTGGATTTCAATGGCTTCTCTGTGTAGCCTGACATGGTAGTGTGTTTTGTGCTTGCTTTTCACAAATTCAGTGTGCAAAACTTGGGATTCAGTGTGCAAAACTCAAGGCATGAGGAGGTGAGGAGCTTGTTGCAAGGAGAGGTAGCACACGGGTGTGTTTTTAAGAGCAGCTCTTGCTATCCTTGAGCAATAGAGTCTTCTCAAGCTTCCCACACCTTTTCCCCATTTTAATTAGTTTCCAGTAGCAATTAGATCCAACCCGAGATAAATAATATCACAGCACATTTCATTATGCTAATACGCAAGCGGTAAGCGCATGAGAACCAATGTATGATGAACAAGTGCAATTTAAACAGAGGAATTTCCAGATTAGCTGCTGTGCAGGGCGAGACAATGGTCAGTTTAATGGGAGCTAGGGATGGATTAATCTTAATGTTAAGTATGCCATAGGCTATTTTAGACAACACTCGTAAGCCGTTATCCAGATTTGTCCAGAGTATACTCTACGGCGGTGTTCCTCAACCTTCCTAATGCTGCGACCCCTTAATACAGTTCCTCATGTTGTGGTGACCCCCAACCATAACATTATTTTTTGTTGTTTCTTCATAACTGTAATTTTGCTACTGCTATGAATCGCAATGTAAATATCTGATATGCAGGATGTAATTTCATTCACTGGATCGAATTTGGCACAAATACCCAATATGCCCAGATTTGAATACTGATGGGGATTGATTGTGTCATTTGGGAGTTGTAGTTGCTGGGATTTATAGTTCACCTACAATCAAAGAGCATTCTGAACTCCACCAACAATGGAATTGAACCAAAATTGGCACACAGAACTCTCGTGACCAACAGAAAATACTAGAAGGGTTTGGTGGGCATTGACCTTGAGTTTTGGAGTTGTAGTTCACCTACATCCAGAGGGCACTGTGGACTCAAACAATGATGGATCCGGAACAAACTTGGCACACATACTCTATATGCCCAAATGTGAACAGTGGTGAAGTTTGGGGGAAATAGATCTTGAAATTTGAGAATTGTAATTGCGGGATTTATAGTTCACCTACAATCAAAGAGCATTCTGAACTCCACCAACAAAGGAATTGAACCAAACTTGGCACACAGAACTCCCATGACCAACAGAAAATACTGGAAGTATTTGGTGGACATTGATCTTGAGTTTTGGAGTTGTAGTTCAATATCCAGAGATCACTGTAGACACAAACAATGATGGATCTGGACCAAACTTGGCACGAATCCTCAATGTGCCTAAATGTGAAGACTGGTGGAGTTTGGGGAAAATAGGCCTCAATATTTGGTGCATTCTGAACCCCACCAATGAGAGAATTTCGCCAAACTTCCCACAAAGAACCCCAATGAGCTACAGAAAATACTGTGTTTTCCGATGGTCATGGCGATCTCTCTGACACCCTTCGAGACCCCCTAAGGGGTCCCAACCCCCAGGTTGAGAAACAACTCTCTACATGGGTCTTCTGGCTTTCTGGTGAATTTACTTAGATAATAGATGTACTTGAAAATGCACTTCTATTGTATTCGTACTTTATATCTAAAAGCTGTAGTGTCTGAAGTGGCCAACCACGTGAGGCACTTGGTAGATGTTTGCTGCTTTTCTCTTCTTTATAGAGATTCTGGGAAGAGACAAAAACACAATGCTCTGCACTACAGGTTGAGTGTCCCTTATTCAAAATACTTGGGGTCAGAAGTGTTCAGTGTTTCAGATATTTTTGGAGTATGGACTACCTGCAGATACACAATGAGATACCTTGGAGAGAAGACCCAAGTCTAAACACAATATTCATTTATGTTTCATATACGCCAGTGTTTCTCAACCTTCCTAATGTCACGAACCCTTAATACAATTCCTCATGTTGTGTCGACCCCCAACCATAACATTATTTTCATTACTACTTCATAACAGTAATTTTGCTACAGTTATGAGTCGTAATGTAAATATCTGATAGGAAGGATGTATTTTCATTCACTGGACCAAATTGGACACAAATACCCAAAACGTCCAAATTTGAATACTGGTGGGAATGGGGGGGGGGGGGGTCGATTTTGTCATTTGGGGGTTGTAGTTGCTGGGATGTATAGTACAACTACAATCGAAAAGAATTCTGAAATTGAACCAAACTTGGCACACAGAACTCCCACGGCCAACAGAAAATATTGGAAGGGTTTGGTGGGCATTGACCTTGAGTTTTAGAGTTGTAGTTCACCTGCCTGCAGAGAGCACTGTGGACTCAATGATAGATCTGGACCATACTTGACATGGATTCTCAATATGCTCAAATGTGAACACTAGTAGAGTTTGGGGAAAATAGAGCTTAGCATTTGGGAGTTGTTGTTGCTGGGATTTATAGTTCAGAAGAGCCTTCTGAGCCCTACTAATGATAGAATTGGGCCAAACTTCCCACACAGAACCCCCATGATCAACAGAAAATACTGTGTTTTCTGATGGTCTGTTGTGATCCCTCTGACATCCCCTCGCAACCCCCCAGGGGTCCCGACCCCCAGGTTGAGAAATGCTGATATATACCTTTTACACATAGCCTCAAGGTAATTTTATACTTTTGTGCATAAAGCAAAGTTGGTGTACATTGAACTATCAGAAATTAAAGGTTTCACTATCTCTGTCACCCATGTAGGCAATTTGGGATTTTGGAATTCCAGAAAAGACATATTCAACTTGTAATACAAATGAACACCCAGTCTATATATATCAAAGCGTTAGACTTTGCAGATCTTATATAGGTTAACTTGCCATCTAATTTTGTTGATGATATGATGATCCTGAGGGGCCCCTGGTGGCGCAGAAGGTTAAACCGCTGCTGAACTTCCTGCCAGAAAGAAAGGTTGGCGGTTTGAATCAGGGGAACGGTCCTGCTGTTAGGCCCAGCATCTGCCAACCTAGCAGTTTGAAAACATGTAAATGTGAGTAGATGAATAGGTACCACTTCTGTGGGAAGGTAACGATGCTCCATGCTGGCCACATGACCTTGGAGGTGTCTACAGACAATGCTGGCTCTTTGGCTTAGAAATGGAGATGAGCACCAACCCCCAGAGTTGGATATGACTAAAGTTAATATCAGGGGAAAACTTTTACCTATTATGATGGTCCTGTTTGCTGATATTTGTAGGCTGGAGTTCTTTTGGAGTCTTAATTTAGATAAGGAACATTTTCTGGAAGGAATTTAAAGAAGCTTTTAAACAGAAACTGGATGACCATCTGCCGGGGGTGCTTTGCATGTAGTTTTCCTGCTTCTTGGCAGGAGGTTGGACTGCATGGCCCACGAGGTCTCTTCCAACTCTACGATTCTATAAGCATACCCTTTCTCAGAGATCAGTGTTGATTGCTACAGTATTAGGGGAATGGTACGACATGAGAAGACTAGAAAATCTAGTTTGGGTTATTTGTGATATTGTTTCTTTGCTAAACTCATATCCTATTTTTTTCTCCAAACGATTCAAAATGGCCGTGATTCCATAATCAAGTTCACTTGATGGCTTATATTGCTGTTGCAGGTTGGATGTTACAAAAATGTTCTGTGAATTTGTCCTTCATCTTTATGCTCTTTGTTCTGTTTGAACATTTAGAGTGTTTATTGTAGAGAGGTTTTGCATTCTAACCATGTGGAGATGTTCAGTTGTGGAGAATTAGCTAGCCTTGCCTTCTCCCCCTGCCTGCACATTTTCATCCCTTTCCTCATGTGAAGAGTGACTTTTTGAACACGAGAGCTTCCCCTGTATGTGGGGGCTCTCCATATGATTAGTCACATTGGTTTTACACCGAGGAGGGGCACTCTCCATATAAAGAAACAGCAGAAAGATACTTGGGTAGGACTAGCAAATCCTGTCCAGTTCACTTTAATATTTTACTAGTTGTCCACTGCCACGTGTTGCTGTGGCCCAGTCTGGTGATCTGGAAAATAAAGCAATGAGAAAATGTTGGTTTCTAATATATATAATTTCTTTATGCTTGTGGGTAAACAGTATTTCTTGCTGTTTCTTTGTCAGTGTTGATGTGGAGAGTGTCTGACTTGCCTACTCTGGAACATGCAACATATAATTGTCCTTTAGGGGTCCCTTTCAAATCTATGATACTATCCTATATATCTATCTATATCTATGGCTGAATGGCTCTTTGTCAAGAGGGCTTTCATTACATTTTCCTGCCCTGGTGAAGGGAGTTGGACTGGATGGCCTTAAGCATTTTCTGTTGGTCATGAGGGTTCTGGGTGGAAAGTTTGTCTCAATTCTGTCCTTAGTGGTGTTCAGAATGCACTTTGATTGTAGGAGAACTATAAATCCCAGTAACTACAACTCCCAAATGTCAAGGTCTATTTCCCCCAAATTCCAACTGTGTTCATATTTGAGCATATGGAATATTTGTGCCAAGTTTGGCCCAGATCCATCATTGTTTGAGTCCAAAGTGCTCTCTGGATGTAGGAGAACTACAACTCGTAAACTCAAGGTCAATGCTCACCAAACCCTTCTAGTGTTTTCTGTTGGTCATGGGAGTCCTGTGTGCCACATTTGGCCCAATTCCATGGTTGGTGGAGTTCAGAATGCTCTTTCATAGAATCATAGAATCAAAGAGTTGGAAGAGACCTCATGGGCCATCCAGTCCAACCCCCTGCCAAGAAGCAGGAATATTGCATTCAAATCACCCCTGACAAATGGCCATCCAGCCTCTGCTTAAAAGCTTCCAAAGAAGGAGCCTCCACCACACTCCGGGGCAGAGAGTTCCACTGCTGAACGGCTCTCACAGTCAGGAAGTTCTTCCTAATGTTCAGATGGAATCTCCTCTCTTGTAGTTTGAAGCCATTGTTCCGCGTCCTAGTCTCCAAGGAAGCAGAAAACAAGCTTGCTCCCTCCTCCCTGTGGCTTCCTCTCACATATTTATACATGGCTATCATATCTCCTCTCAGCCTTCTCTTCTTCAGGCTAAACATGCCCAGTTCCCTAAGCCGCTCCTCATAGGGCTTGTTCTCCAGACCCTTGATCATTTTAGTCGCCCTCCTCTGGACACATTCCAGCTTGTCAATATCTCTCTTGAATTGTGGTGCCCAGAATTGGACACAATATTCCAGATGTGGTCTAACCAAAGCAGAATAGAGGGGTAGCATTACTTCCTTAGATCTAGACACTATGCTCCTATTGATGCAGGCCAAAATCCCATTGGCTTTTTTTGCCGCCACATCACATTGTCTGTCACTCCTTCCCACCTGCTACTAAGGAGGCTGTCGAAGTCCTGAACCGGTGCCTGGCCGCTGTGACGGTCTGGATGAGGGCGAACAAACTGAAATTAAATCCAGACAAGACAGAGGTACTCCTGGTCAGTCGCAAGGCCGAACAGGGTATAGGGTTACAGCCTGTGCTGGACGGGGTCGCACTCCCCTTGAAGGCGCAGGTTCGCAGCTTGGGTGTGACCCTGGACTCGTCGCTGAGCCTGGATCCCCAGGTTTCAGCGGTGACCAGGGGAGCATTTGCACAGCTTCGGCTTGTGCACCAGCTGCGCCCGTATCTTGGGAAGTCTGACTTGGCCACGGTGGTACACGCTTTGGTCACATCCCGCCTCGACTACTGCAACGCTCTCTACGTGGGGCTGCCCTTGAAGACGGCCCGGAAGCTCCAGCTAGTCCAGCGCGCGGCAGCCATGTTGTTAACCGGAGCGGGACGCAGGGAGCACACAACGCCCTTGCTGTCCCAGCTCCACTGGCTGCCGATCTGCTACCGGGCCCAATTTAAGGTGCTGGTGTTATCCTACAAAGCCCTAAACGGTTCCGGCCCAAAATACCTTGAGAACCGCATCTCGGCCTACGAGCCCACGAGGACCTTGAGATCATCTGGGGAGGCCCTTCTCTCGGTCCCGCCTGCCTCACAGGCATGCCTGGCGAGGACAAGAGAGCGGGCCTTCTCGGTGGTGGCCCCCCGGCTATGGAACGCCCTCCCTGCTGAAATCAGACAGGCGCCTTCCCTCATGGCCTTCCGCAAGGGCCTGAAAACCTGGCTCTTCGAAAAGGCCTTCAACTAAGTGCTTTGTTTTTGGAATGACCACCGGAATGGACTATGACTATGAGATTGATTATGACCCCAAACAAGACGAAGCGGATTTTTAGTTTAATTAGTTGTGTATTAGTAAGATGTTGTGTTATGGTCTTGATCTATTGTAAACTGTTGTCCTTTCTATGTTCTATGTTCTGTACACCGCCACGAGTCGCCCTCGGGCTGAGAGTGGCGGTTAACAAGTGCAAATAATAAATAAATAAATAAATAAATAAATAAATAAATTGTTGGCTCATGTTTAACTTGTTGTCCGCGAGGACTCCAAGATCTTTTTCACACGTAGTGCTCTCGAGCCAGGCGTCCCCCATTCTGTATCTTTGCATTTCATTTTTTCTGCCAAAGTGGAGTATCTTGCATTTGTCACTGTTGAACTTCATTTTGTTAGTTTTGGCCCATCTCTCTAATCTGTCAAGATCGTTTTGAATTCTGCTCCTGTCCTCTGGACTATTGGCTATCCCTCCCAATTTGGTGTCATCTGCAAACTTGATGATCATGCCTTCTAGCCCTTCATCTAAGTCATTAATAAAGATGTTGAACAGGACCGGGCCCAGGATGGAACCCTGCGGCACTCCGCTCGTCACTTCTTTCCAAGATGAAGAGGAAGCATTAGTGAGCACTCTCTGTGTTCGTCCACTTAACCAATTACAGATCCACCTCACCGTAGTTTTGCCTAGCCCACATTGGACTAGTTTCCTTGCCAGAAGGTCATGGGGGACCTTGTCGAAAGCCTTACTGAAATCCAGGTACGCTACATCCACGGCATTCCCCGCATCTACCCAGCTTGTAGCTCTATCGAAGAAAGAGATCAAATTAGTCTGGCATGACTTGTTTTTGATAAATCCATGTTGACTATTAGCGATGACTGCATTTGTTTCTAAGTGTTCGCAGACCGCTTCCTTAACTATTTTTTCCAGAATCTTGCCCGGTATCAACGTGAGGCTGACCGGACGGTAGTTGTTTGGGTCGTCCTTTTTTCCCTTCTTGAAGATTGGGACCACATTGGCCCTCCTCCAATCTGCTGGAACTTCTCCCGTTCTCCAAGAACTCTCAAAGATGGTTGCCAATGGTTCCGAAATGACTTCCGCTAGTTCCTTCAATACTCTGGGGTGTAGTTGATCTGGCCCTGGGGACTTGAACTCATTAAGAGCGGCCAGGTATTCCTGGACGACTTCTTTCCCAATTTGGGGTTGGATGTCCTCCAATCCCTCATCCACTCCATCTTGCTGAGGTTGAAGACTCTCTTTTTGTGAGAAGACCGAGGCAAAGAAGGCATTAAGTAGTTCTGCCTTTTCCCTGTCCCCTGTCAGCATTGCCCCATCTTCTCCTCGAAGAGGTCCTATCGCCTCCTTGTTTTTCCTTTTTCTACTGACATAAGAATAGAAGCCCTTTTTATTGTTTTTAATGTCCCTGGCAAGTCTGAGCTCGTTTTTTGCTTTAGTTTTGCGGACCTTTTCCCTACAGGTGTTGGCTATTTGTTTGAATTCTTCTTTGGTGATTTCTCCCTTTTTCCACTTCTTGTGCATGTCTCTTTTGTGTCTTAGCACAGTTAGAAGTTCTTTGGACATCCATTCTGGCTTCTTTGCACTTGTCCTATTTTTTCTCTTTGTTGGCACGGTTTGCAATTGCGCCTTGAGTATTTCACTCTTGAGAAATTCCCATCCATCCATAGCTCCCTTGTCTTTTAGTATCTGTGTCCACGGAATGCCGCTCAGCGTTTCCTTCATTTTTTGGAAATCAGCTCTCCTAAAGTCCAAAATGCGGGTTTGACTTGTCTTAGTTTCGGCCTTCCTTTGTACCTCAAATTGCAGGAGCACATGGTCACTTGCCCCTAAGGATCCTACCACTTCGACCGCATCGATCAGGTCCTCCGCATTTGTTAGGATGAGATCAAGAGTAGCCAATCCCCTTGTTGCCTCTTCTACCTTCTGGACCATGAAATTGTCTGCAAGGCAAGTGAGGAATTTGTTGGACCTTGTACTCTTGGCCGAGTTTGTTTTCCAGCAAATATCGGGATAGTTGAAATCGCCCATGACTACTACATCTCTTTTCTGTGCCTGTTTGGTCAACTGTTGGCAGAAGACTTCATCAAGATCTTCCTCCTGGCTTGGGGGTCTGTAGTAGACGCCTACAACGACATCTTTTTGAGTCCCAGTTCCCTTGATTCTTATCCAGATGATTTCAAGCTGGTTTCCCAGATTGCTGTCTTGAATTTCTTCTGCAGCATAAGAGTTTTTGACATATAAGGCTACTCCGCCTCCTCTCCCCTTTGTTCGGTTTCTGTGAAAGAGGTTATACCCCTCGATATCTACATTCCAGCGATAGGAGTCATCCCACCAGGTTTCAGTGATGGCTATGATATCATATTTGTGGTGTAGTGCTAGAAGTTGGAGTTCGTCTTGTTTATTTCCCATGCTCTGTGCATTAGTGTAAAGACATGTGAGCCCCTGGGATCTTCCCTTGAGCTGTTTAATTGGGATTATTGTGCTTTTGGTACTTGGTCCTTGTTGTGTTTGTGCAGCCCTCCGTTTAGCCTTCTGGCGATTCCCAGACATTATGGGTAAAGTAGTGTTCGCAAGGCTGTTGTCCCCCTCCCCCGGTGGACCTAGTTTAAAGTGCGTCTAATGAGGTTTGCGAGTCTGTGAGCAAAAAGGTGTTTTCCTACTTGTGTGAGATGCACCCCATCCCTTGCCAGTAGGCCATCCTCCTGGAATAGCAGGCCATGGTCGAGGAAGCCAAAGCGTTCCTCCTGATTGTAGGTTAACTATAAATCCCAGCAACTACAACTCCCAAATGACAAAATCATTTTTTTAGTGATGGCCACTCCTTGGGTTGGTAGGTGTCTTGTGGCCGAATTTGTCGGCAATTCATTCATTGGTTTTTGAGTTATGTTAATCCCACGAACGAATATTACATTTTTATTTATATAGACTAGCTTGGGTACCCGCCCTTGCCTGGGTTATTTGAAAAAGTCATTTTAAAATTATTATTTTGCTAAATGCATAATGGTAGGTGAACCCTTTGAAACTCCATCAGTGGTTAAAGTTTGTCATGTTGGGCAAATTTGCTGCCTAGTTGCATCATCGTGGGGTTCAGTGCGATCTCTGGGTGCAGGACGAACTACAGCGCTCACCATGGTGGCTCAATCCCTCAAATTCCTCCAGTAGATTTGGTTGCTATTTCCAACAGGTTTGAATCATGAGTATCCATCTGAACAGGGCAGTGGGGATGGAAGTGGCGATTCAAGACACACCTTGCCAATAGCTTTTTCAAAATTATAGTTTCTAGGGTTCTCCATACAAAATTGGCAATGGTTGTGGTCCAGTCACAGATCAGATTTAATTGTCTCTTGATCTGTTTTGTCTGTGATCTTATTAGCCATGTTCGTGCATTTAGGATCCACCCAGGGCAAATTGAATCAGCCTTTCATATCTCCTGAAGTCTGAAGATTCAACTGGCCAAGTCTTTCCCTATTACAGCATTCCCTCACTTATTGATGAGGTTACGTTCCAAGACCTCCTGCAATAAGTGAAAAAAAAACCGATGTAGGGATACTATATTTATTTTAATATTTATACATTATTTTAGTAGTTGGACACTATTTTAAATCTTTATAAATTTAAAACAAAGTGAAGGAAAGGAAGGAAAGGGCCTTCAAGGCTGGAGGGAGGGAGGACTGAGGAGGGAAAGCGCCTCGGAGAGCAGCGGCGACAAAAACTCACAAAACAGCGAAAATACTGTGATATACATTTTAAATTAATATTTTTTGAAAACTGCGAAACATCGAGTCCGCTAAAAGAAAACTGTGAAGTAGCGAGGGAACCCTGTAGTTCATTAGTTCATTAAACCTCTTTTTAGCTCAGAGAAATCCTTTGAATAATTTTCAGGGAGTCCCCAAATAAACATTATTATATCTATAGCAAACAAAGCAAAATATAAAACATGCCCCCCACCCCCCAATGCAGATGTACAACTTGATCTTTCATGGAACCAGGAAGCCTTGGTCCATGTATTAGGTTTGTTTTTGACTCTGGGAGTCTGACAAAGATTTTTTTCCCTTTGGCTATTTCTTCTTGTAGTTATGGAGAAAAAAGGAAATTCCAGAATGGAGTCCATAGTATTAAATGATTTACAATATGAGTGGAGTTTTGTGTGTTTCATCATGGTAATGCAACAACAAAGACATTAGGGTCATGTAAGTTTCAGGCCCTGAAGGTTACAAAAATTCAACTTTGCCTGGTATAATATCAGAAGGAGAGCGAGGGGCTGAAGACATTTATCCAGCGATAAGAACTGCAGTTCAGTGCACTGGCTAGCTCTTCATCCCTTGAAAGGATTAGCAGAATAAATTAAGTGGAAACACACACATATAAGAATAACACAATAAGTATAATTTATTCAGAAGACTAGATCCAGATTTTTTTTTCTCGCACAGAATTTTGCACAGAATTGTGCACAGCCCTCACTGCAGTTGCTTATGCAAAAGGCTCCGAGCAGCACGCGTCCAACCTCGAGAAGGGTTTCTGTTCCACAATTGTTTGCTTGCAGCTTAGAAGAGAGAGAGAGAAAAGGGGAAATAATCATAAGGTGGATGGTGTGCTCTGAAGAACTTCCCTTTCTTAACAAACCACTCTCCTCAAAGGTATTATATTGAAAGCTATTATTAGTCCGATAGGCAAATGAAGCTTCCATCAACGTTTTGTCCGATCCAAAGAAACAAAGTATGCAAATTCCATAAGCTTCCTTTGTCACAACAACACCCCCCTCCCCCTGGACGTTTGGCAAATCAATTCCTTGGCATCACAAAAGCTGGACCGCGGCTGACAACTTGCTGGAGATGAGTCCGAAGGAACAGTTTCATGGGAAACATCCAAAGTATGAGCTGTTTAGAATGAAATTCATGGGCAGTTTTCAGATGAAGAAAGGATGCTTAAATGAAATGGACAAACCACTTTTACATATGAAGGGTCAGATCACAGGTTATTGTATACTTCCTATTTTGTAAAAAAGACCTTTGTAGGCTGAAGGAAGCCTACAAAGGGGCAAAGAGGGTTGGGCGAGATAGACTATGGTGTTATTGTTGCATGCTTTCAGATTTATTCAACCCTAGGGTGAACCTGTTGGTGTGTGTACAGTGTTCTCTCACTATGCCCCAACACTGCCAGTCTTTAGAAGGAGCTTGAAAACATGGATGTTCCAGTGTGCCTTCCCAGATTAAGGTATCCCAAGCAATTTGTCCCAAATGCACTTACTAGAGAGTTAGAATTGTCTGCACACCCACTTATCCCTAAAATATCCATCCTATTTCACTTGGACATGCCCAGCATTTTTTTTAAAAAAATTAACCATTACATTTGGCCCTGCCACAGGTTTTTAAATGCGTTGTGATTTTTGTTCTTGTTTTGCTTTGCTATGAGTTATTTATTGTTGTATTGTTGTTGTGTTTTTTGTTTCTGGTGTATTTGGGCGTGGCCTCTTGTAAGCTGCACCGAGTCCTGCGGGAGATGGTAGCGGGGTATAAATAAAGGTTTATTATTATTATTATTATTATTATTATTATTATTATCGCGGGTGTTCAATTCTAGGACCACTCATGATAAGTGAAAATCCGTGAAGTAGGGACACTCCACTGACTCGAGTGGCCAGAGTGTCCCTACTTCGCGGCAGCCTCCTCCTCCTCGCCACCTCCGTTGATCCCTGCCTCAGAGGTCCCTTGGGTGCCCAGACTGGTGAGGAAGGAATGGGAGCAGCTATACAGTGTTCCCTCGCTGCTCTCCACGAAACAGCGAGTCCGCAATAAGCGAACCGCGAAGTAGCAAGGAACACACTACGTGTTTCTTGATCAGTTATTCACAGGAGGTTTGCCTTCCTCTAGGGCTGAGAGAGTGTCACCCTGTGTGCATTATTGAACTAAAAAGCCTCACTAGCATGTGCTGATGCTCCCTGAATTGGGAAAAATAATTATTCCAAGGCAGTATAGTCTTGCTCTCTGTCTCCTCCCCAGCAAATGAAAATTCCTCCTGGGCAAGAAAGCAACTCCTATTTTCTGTACTGGCCTAGTTTCTGCTGTCCAAGTCCTGATAATTATGGAATAAAATTCCTGAAGGTGAAACTCTTACAGCCTGATCTGAAATAGGCCTGGAGACTTCTTGGATCTCAAACAGAGCACCAATTAAGGGTCTGGTCCTGCTGGTACAGTTCTGGGCCCAGTTAAAAGTTCTGGTTATGGGTTGCTGTAGATTTTTTGGACTGTGTGGCCATGTTCTAGAAGCATTCTTTCCTGACATTTCCCTTGCATCTATGTCAGGCATCCTCAGAGGTTGTGATGTCCTCACAACAGACCTCACAACCTCTGAGGATGCCTGCCATAGATACATGCAAAACGTCAGGAGAGAATGCTTCTAGAACATGACCATATAGCCCAAAAAACCTACAACAACCCAGCTTTTACTATGTTTCTTCAGGCAAATGAAAGACTTCTGGCAAGCCTTGGAGAATTTATTTTTATTTTTTGCAGATAATTGGGTGATTGGTTTACACAAGGTACTGTGTTTTTGTCTGGTTTTTAAAAATGTTGCATGTTTTAAGTAGTTGTAATTTTTCATAGTTTTTGTTTAAATGTGTAATGTGAACTTTCAAATCAATTTTTGTTGAAACTCTTATAAGTTTCTTTGAGTCTTGAATTGGGAAAAAGGAAGGAAGGATGCTGATGATACTGATGATGATGATGAAGAAGAGGGTTGTGTTTCTTTAACTCCATTCTTTCTGGCTTTTGGTCACAATTCTAAGAACTGATAACACCCTCGGCCTTCCTGTTAAAGATGAACAGATTTGAGACCTGCAACTTGGATGAAAAACTCTTTCTAGGTTCCTGGAGTGTGTTTATGAATTATTGCTTAGCCTGCCAGTTATTTGGACAAAGCAAAACATCAGTCACTCTGCTTAATTATTATTCTTTTTAAGGGTTATCTTAAATATATATATATATATATGAATAACCTTTCCCTTTAAAAAATGAATATAGGCACCGGTCCTATTCCATTGGCTTTCTCCATAAATAACCTCCTTTGACACATACATAGACGAAAAAGCATTTTGGTTTCAAGCCTCTATCCGATAATGTGTGAAAGGCATACGTTTATTTATGTGGGTTTCGGGTGCCAATCTGTAGTCTTCTAGTTTGAATCCAGCTATCAATTATTGCTGCCATTATTTGTCTAGTTGGATATTTAAAATGTCATCCGTGGGAGATGATTATATATTCTGTCAAGACAGTCAGTATAATCAGATGAAGAGGATCCCGTTTTAAGTGCGACGTGGCTCTAACTAACCTGTCTTTCGACAAGGAATCCAATGGTGTTGGCACTCAGATTTGTTGTGATTTGTTGTGCCTTCGCTCTGAACCCCTGTGTTATTTTGGGATCTCACATGATGGCTAAAGTACGGGGAGTCTTTCCAAGGCTCTCTGCAGCAAGAGCATTACAATAATAATAATAATAATAATAATAATAATTCAAAAATACATCACGCAATCCTAAACGCTTGGAAAGTGTTCGACTTGTGATTTTGTGATACAAAATCCAGCATATATATCTCGTTTGCTGTGTCATATTGTGTTTTTGTGTCAGTAAAATAATAATAATAATAATAATAATAATAATAATAATGCTCCAAAATTCTGTCAGTCTGAATTCGAAAGTTCCAGAGGGCACCACAATTGGAGATATTGACAAGCTGGAATGTGTCCAGAGGAGGGCGACTAAAATTATCAAGGGTCTGGAGAACAAGCCCTATGAGGAGTGGCGTAAAGAGCTGGGCATGTTTAACCTGTAGAAGAGAAGGCTGAGAGGATACATGTTAGCCATGTATAAATATGTGTGAGATAGCCATAGGGAGGAAAGAGCAAGCTTGTTTTCTGCTGCCCTGGAGACTAGAACGCAATGGAGCAATGGCTTCAAACTACCAGAAAGAATATTCCATCTGAAAATGAGGAAGAACTTCCTGACTGTGAGAGCTGTTCAGCAGTGGGACTCTCTGCCCCAGAATGTGGTGGTAGCTCCTTCTTTAGAAGGTTTTAAAGAGAGGCTGGATGGCCATCTGTCGGGGGTGCTTTGAATGCAATTTTCCTGCTTCTTGGCAGAATGGGATTGGACTGGATGGCCCATGAGGTCTCTTCCAACTCTATGATTCTCCCTCCCTCCAGTGCTTCCCCACTGACATGGAGCTCTTGCTACTTGTATTTTAAATGATTTTTTTTGAAAATCCGTGAAACAGCAAATTCATGGTTAGCGAACTGCGAAGTTTATTTATTTATTTATTTATTTATCATGTCAGGAGCAAACCAAAACAGTTGTATTGCATTAAAGAAAGAGACAAACAAACAAACAAAACACAAAATGTGCAGACTTGGTATTCTATTAAATGCCCTTTGACCAGTAGCAGGCCACTTGGAGTGCCTCTGGTGTTGCTGCAAGAAGGTCCTCCATTGTGCATGTGGCAGGGCTCAGGTTGCATTGCAGCAAGTGGTCAGTGGTTTGCTCTTCTCCACACTCGCATGTCATCGATTCCACTTTGTAGCCCCATTTCTTAAGGTTGGCTCTGCATCTCGTGGTGCCAGAGTGCAGAAGTGACGAGGAAACACTGTACTTTCTTTCACCCATGGAGATGTTATGTTTTGGGAAGCCTCTCCCCCCCCCCCCCCCCCGCCCCATCAAGGAAATGACTGATGGGTGATTCTTTTTCTTGCATTGTTTCACTCCTCTGCCTTGGCCCGTTCCTTGCTCACTTTCACCACTGGTCATAGGTAGCACGAGGAACATGCATCATCTAGAGGGACATTTCTCTGCGCATTGCTTGGCCTTTCCATAACCTTGTTCTTTGAGCAAAACATGGTGAGGTTTGACCCTGGGGGATCGTCCTCTTTTGAAACAACCTCTGTCCCTGCCCCTTCTCTTTGTCGATTTTCTCTCCCTCTTTTACATTGTGTTCAGCGTTGCTGCAAAACAACGGCAGGAGAGGGGGACGGGGACGTGGAACGGGGGCAAAATAATGGCAGGGGAAAATAGGAAGTAATTGGTAATTTGACGAAAACAGGGCCCCGAGAACCAGTGGCAGCAGTGGCTCTGAACTTCTCCCTACCACTCTATAATTACCGGCTGCATTTATAAGGTGAATGATTAACTCAATTGTCCCTAACGGCCAGCAGGTAAATACATAATTATGGGCTGTTGAAACAAGGTTATTGTTTACCGGATTGTCGGGCACCTGCTTTGAAAGACCTTTGATCTGGCAGGTCGAGGCTCCGGTGAGACATCATAGCTGGCAGGGGTCATTGACCGAGGGTCAGACTATGTGGGTTTGTCTTTTTCCTTTGAAAGCAGGGGAAGAACGCACAGCGCAAGCACCTTCTCAAGGAAGCCATACCTCAGCTTAGTTAGGATTAGGTGTTCTCTTTCTCAGAGGAAGCGCACTTCTCCGAGGTTTTGTGACTCATGCCGGGAGAGATGCCCATTCGTTTAAAACTGTGTATCTTAGACCTGGTTGCAGTGAAGCTGAAATTACACATCAGACAAAGTTGTCGGCTTCCCCTCTTCCTCTCCCAGCCACCCCCAAATGTTTTCTTTTGCAAACTAAAGGTTGGCACCTATGGGAGTGCCAGCTTTATAATAATAAAGAGTACAGCTTTATTATTATATTATTGTACTAGCCGTCCCCTGCCATGTGTTGCTATGGCCCAGTCTGTTATATGTGTTTTGTGTGTGTATATGTGTGTGTATATATTTGTGTATCTGTGTATTTATGTAGTTATGCAAATATGATGTAATGTATTTTTTTATTTTTTGGCTTTTTAAGTCTCTTCCGTTGTGTTTTTCAGTGTTTTTATGAGTGATGGTCACTTGGTTTATGTCCAAGTTTGGTATCAATTCGTCCAGTCGTTTTTGAATTATGTTAATCCCACGAACTAACATTACATTTCTATTTATATACATTGTCGAAGGCTTTAATGGCCGGAATCACTGGATTGTTGTAGGTTTTTCAGGTTGTATGGCCATGGTCTACAACAGTGGTTCTCAACCTGTGGGTCCCCAGGTGTTCTGGCCTACAACTCCCAGAAATCCCAGCCAGTTTACCAGCTGTTAGGATTTCTGGGAGTTGAAGGCCAAAACATCTGGGGACCCACAGGTTGAGAACCACTGGTCTAGAATCATTCTCTCCTGACCTTTCACCTGCATCTGTGGCAAGCATCCTCAGAGGTTGTGAGATTTGTTGGAAACTGGAAAATTGGGGTTATATATCTGGCTACCAGTATTAAAAAATTCTAAAATCATAACAGTAAATAAAGAACAACACTCAAAAGCAGGGGAACTCCAGACAAGAAACAATCAGGGACAGCTAATCACCTTTCAACAAAGGATTTCCCCAGGCAGTAAGAAGCCACACATTGAAACTGCTAGGCCATTAATTGCTAATCAAATTGGCCAATTGAAACATTCACACCTATCTCCAACAGACAAGAGTATACAAATACAGTGAATTTCTCCCAACCTGGATATTCCACAGATATATAAACCCAATTTTCCAGTGAGCCATGCAACTTGAAAAACCAACAACAACCCAGCTTTATTATTAGTTTCATCTCACAACATTTTAGTTGCTTAGAATTGCTCCTGGTACTTGTTTTTCTTCTTACTGAAGAAAATATCATGCCTCCCTACTATCCTGATTGTCAGATGGTCAGTCTTCTGGGTTGTTTTAAGTTAGGGACTGAGAGCAGGACCTCCCCAGACAATCTTAATCTCTGAGATGGTTCATAGAGGGAGATACGTTCGGATAGGTAAGGTTGGCCGGAATTGTTTAGGGCTTTATAGGCTAAAGCCAGCACTTTGAATTGTGCTCTGTAGCAGACAGGCAGCCAATGGAGCTGACACAACAGAGGAGTTGTATGCTTTCTGTATGCCACTCTAGTGAACAATCTGGCTGCTTCCCATTGGACCACTTGAAGCTTCCGAACAATCTTCAAAGGCAACCCCACATAGAGTGCATTGCAGTAGTCTATACCGAATGTAACAAGAGCATGGACCACCATGACCAAATCAACATATTACAATAGAATAAAATATAACTGAAATAACTTTAAAGCATGTATAATATATATTATATTATATTATCTTAATATATAAAAAGCTACTGGTCGTCGTTACAACAAAAATGGGTGAAGATTCTTAGAATAATAGAATCAAAGAGTTGGAAGAGACCTCATAGGCCATCCAGTCCAACCCCCTGCCAAGAAGCAGGAATATTGTATTCAAATCACCCCTGACAGATGGCCATCCAGCCTCTGTTCAATGCTGAGATACACAGACAAAATACAAAACAAAACTGTAATCAACCTATGGCATTGTGTTGTTATTGTATATTTTTTGTATGTTAACACATGTTGTGAACCGGTCCGAATCCCTCTTTGAAGGTGAGAGGGTCGGTATATAAAACCTCGAAATAAATAATAAATAAATAAACCTCCCAAATCCCAAGAAAAGAATTTAATGATAACTAAATGATAACAAATAAACAGAATTAAATAATAACATGACCAATCAACTATTACATATTTAGCAATAAAGACACAATAAAATTAATATTGATATTAAAATGGTAAGGTGAGAAAACAGTTTAAATAATTAAAATGCTATACAACATCCCCATGGCTTGCTCTTAAGAACTTCTGCTTGAATCAAAAGGTTTTAATGCAATGAGTACAGTTTGATACCACTTTAACTGCCATGGCTCAATGCTATAGATTTGTAGTTGTGCAGGATTTTTTAAAAGCTGCCTCTGTCAAAAAGTGGCAAACTACAAATCCCAGATTACGTAGCCCTACGACATAGCGGTGAAAGAGGTGCTTCCTTTTCTGCTTCCTTGGAGACTAGGACGCGGAACAATGGCTTCAAACTACAAGAGAGGAGATTCCATCTGAACATTAGGAAGAACTTCCTGACTGTGAGAGCCGTTCAGCAGTGGAACTCTCTGCCCCGGAGTGTGGTGGAGGCTCCTTCTTTGGAAGCTTTTAAGCAGAGGCTGGATGGCCATCTGTCAGGGGTGATTTGAATGCAATATTCCTGCTTCTTGGCAGGGGGTTGGACTGGATGGCCCATGAGGTCTCTTCCAACTCTTTGATTCTATGATTCTATGATTCTAGGTGTCAAACTGCATTAATTTTACGGTGTAGAGAGACACCCTAAACCTTCTCCATGGGACCTAGTCCCAGACTTACTTATTTTTTAATGTACTCTGTTTATCATTTCATGAATTCTTTTTTTTACATTTTCTCTGATCGATTGATCCATTGATTACCTCGGCGGGCAGCAGAAAGGGGTTTGCTTTTGATTAATTAACGCTTTTAGCCTGCTTTTTACACCCATGGAATCGATTCGCTTGGGCCTGAGGATGTGTTTTGGTGTTTGTTCAGCACTGCAGGGTTGCTTGCCACCGGTCCCAAACCGTTCCCGTCCTTTCCCTTGCACCCTGGCTTGGACACGGGGAAAGGACAGATTTGGCCCTCCTTCCCCGCTTCCCCACCACCACGCCCTGGCTCTAAGCCTTTAAAAATTACTTCCAGACTGACAAATTAACTTGCCAACTTGAAGACAGAAGTTGGGGGGCGGTGGGTGTGGGTTGATAGCCAAACTATGTGAAGTCCAATAACAGAATGACAGTTGATTGGCAGCTGTGCTCTGCTTCTGAGGGACAGCGCAATCCATCTCTGTTTTGCCAAGCTCAGAGCTGTTTCTTGTTAATAGAGTTTTTTTTTAAAGGAGCAAGAAATAATAAAAAGGAATATTCCCTGCTCTCCCCTCCCGCCCCCCCATTTTCTCCATCACTTTCTGTAGCTCATATAAGTGACTGAACCAGCATATACATAAATCAATTTGAGCCTAACCGCAAGCTTTTATAGATATTAGAGTGGTGTCCATTTTCCTACAAATCCGAACCGGTGCATTAATGAATAAACAGGCCGTGCACTCACGCCGGGGCATGCCTGCGTGGCCTACCCGAGCAAGTTTAACCCTTGAATCATAGAATCATAGAATCAAAGAGTTGGAAGAGACCTCATGGGCCATCCAGTCCAACCCCATTCTGCCAAGAAGCAGGAATATTGCATTCAAATCACCCCCAACAGATGGCCAGCCAGCCTCTGTTTAAAAACTTCCAAAGAAGGAGCCTCCACCACACTCCGGGGCAGAGAGTTCCACTGCTGAACGGCTCTCACAATCAGGAAGTTCTTCCTCAAGAGCGACTAAAATGATAAAAGGTCTGGAGAACAAGCCCTATGAGGAGCGGCTTAAGGAGCTGGGCATGTTTAGCCTGAAGAAGAGAAGGCTGAGAGGGGATATGATAGCCATGTATAAATATGTGAGAGGAAGCCACAGGGAGGAGGGAGCAAGCTTGTTTTCTGCTTCCCTGGAGACTAGGACGCGGAACAATGGCTTCAAACTACAAGAGAGGAGATTCCATCTGAACATGAGGAAGAACTTCCTGACTGTGAGAGACGTTCAGCAGTGGAACTCTCTGCCCCAGAGTGTGGTGGAGGCTCCTTCTTTGGAAGCTTTTTAACAGAGGCTGGATGGCCATCTGTCGGGGGTCATTTGAATGCAATATTCCTGCTTCTTGGCAGGGGGTTGGACTGGATGGCCCATGAGGTCTCTTCCAACTCTTTGATTCTATGATTCTATGATAAGTTCAGATGGAATCTCCCTGACAGTCTCCCCGAGCTGAAAGGCATACATGACTTCAGGAATGTGAGGCACAAATGTACCGTATATACTCGAGTATAAGCCGACCCGAATATAAGCCGAGGCACCTAATTTTATCACAAAAAACTTGGAAAACATATTGACTCGAGTATAAGCCGAGGGTGGGAAATGCATCCACTATGGGTCAATTTCAAAATAAAAATAGATACCAATAAAATTACATTAATTGAGGCATCAATAGGCTTAATGTTTTGTCGAAGGCTTTCATGGCCGTAATCACTGGGTTGTTGTAGGTTTTTCCGGGCTATATGGCCATGTTCTGGAGGCAATTTTTCTCCTGACGTTTCACCTGCATCTATGGCAAGCATCTATGGCAAGGATGCTTGCCATAGATGCAGGCGAAACGTCAGGAGAAAAATTGCCTCCAGAACATGGCCATATAGCCCGGAAAAACCTACAACAACCCAGGCTTAATGTTTCTGAATATTTACATAAAACTGTAATTTAAGGTAAGACTGTCCAACTCTTATTAAACCATTATTCTAACCTCCTTCAATGTAAATATACTTATTATTAAAATAATAAATATAATAAAAATAATAGAGTAAAATAATGAAAATGCAATAAAAACAGTAATAATAGAGTAAAATAATAAATTTAGTAATAATAGGGTAAAATACTGTAAATGTAATAATAATAAATAGATTAAAATAATAAATGTAATAATAATAATAGGGTAAAATACTGTAAATGTAATAATAATAATAATAATAATAATAATAAATAGATTAAATAATAAATGTAATAATAATAATAGTGTAAAATACTGTAAATGTAATAATAATAATAGAGCAAAACAATAAATAGAATGACAATAGAGCAAAATAATGTAAATATAATAATAATAGAGTAAAATAATAAATGTAATAAAATAATACTAATAACAGAGTAAAAGAATAAATAACCTTGACTCAAGTATAAGTCGAGGCGAGCTTTTTCAGCCTAAAAAAAAGGGTTGAAAAACTAGGCTTATACTCGAGTATATATAGTATTCCAAAGTTGGGGGTGGGGTGGAATAATTTTTTGGACTACGACTTCCAAAGGCAATTCTGGAAGTTGTAGTGTCCAAAAAAACCAAAACAAAACACATTTTCTAAACTGTGACCAAATTGAATGAGCCACCATGGGACTGTGAGTGCCCTCTTTAGGCAGAGGGGGAAATTGCAATTTGGCTAGTGGCTACTAGGCAAGTGCAAAAAAATCAGTGTCATAAGTCGGATCAGTTTCGTATGATTCGTACTTACGATGCGATATCCGATACGCAGGCACAGTCTGCACCAAAACTTAAGAAATCAAAACTTACCCCATTTTTTTGTTTTAGTTTTGTAAGTCTCTGAAAACTCCCAAAGTCAAGTTTCATATTCAGCACAAGGAAGCAAAGCCATTAAGCCAAAAAGGCTGACTGCCTGGAATTGATGTCCTCGCAGCATTGGGAGTTGTGAAAAGAAGGAGCAGTGCATTGTTCCCTCTGGTAGGCTGTTAGGAATTGTGGGAATTGAAGTCCAAAACACTTGGAGGGCTGAAGTTTGCCCATGCCTGGTATATACTGACCACATTTATTTATTTATTTGTCGTGTCAGGGCAACCAGTCATTTATATTACATTTCTAACAGAACAAAGCAAACAAACAGACAAAATACAAAATTTGTGAGTTTGGTAGTTGATTAAATGTCCTTTGACAGTATCTGGCCACTTGGAGTGCTTCTGGTGTTGCTGCAAGAAGGTCCTCCATGGTGCATGTGGCAGGGCTCAGGGTGCATTGCAGCAGGTGGTCAGTGGTTTGCTCTTCTCCACACTCACATGTCGTGGATTCCACTTTGTGGCCCCATTTCTGAAGGTTGGCTCTGCATCTCGTGGTGCCAGAGCGCAGTCTGTTCAGTGCCTTCCAAGTTGCCTAGTTTTCTGTGTGCCCGGGGGGAGTCTCTCCTTTGGTATCAGCCATTGGTTGAGGTTCTGGGTTTGAGCCTGCCACTTTTGGACTCTCAGTTGCTGAGGTGTTCCAGCGAGTGTCTCTGTAGATCTTAGAAAACTATTTTTAGATTTAAGTCGTTGACGTGCTGGCTGATACCCAAACAAGGGATGGGCTGGAGATGTCTCTGCCTTGGTCCTTTCACTATTGGCTGCTACTTCCCGGCAGATGTCAGGTGGTGCAATACCACCTAAGCAGTGTAATTTCTCCAGTGGTGTAGGACGCAGGCACCCCGTGATAATGCGGCATGTCTCATTAAGAGCCACATCCACTGTTTTAGTGTGGTGAGATGTTTTTCCACACTGGGCATGCGTACTCAGCAGCAGAGTAGCACAGTGCAAGAGCAGATGTCTTCACTGTGTCTGGTTGTGATGCCCAGGTTGTGCCAGTCAGCTTTCGTATGATAATGTTTCTAGCACCCACTTTTTGCTTGATGACCACATAATGCAGTTCCAAACTACATTATATATCACTGTAAATTCAGGCTTAGTAGATTGAAAACTGAACACGAAGTTAACTGCATTGAACTGCAGTGTAGATTCAACCTGAGACTCCTAAATCCCTTTCATGTGTCCTGTCTTGTACACAGAATGATGCCTCTGGATTGGCATAAAGAAAACCTCCTCCTTTTTCTTGCCAAATGATTTTTCTTTCTTTCTCAGGCTTAGGTTTTCTCTACTCCACTCACCCGAGTCAGGGACTCCAGGCTGACAGAAATATCCACATCATGAATATGAGTAAACCTCCCTGTAGCTCTGGCTTGGACCCGACTCAAGGAATTACAGTTCTGTGAGGCAGCCAGAATCATACTTGGGTTTCCATCCCTGATGGTTGTAACATTAGCCATTTCTTGTGTGTGTGAATGAGTCATCCTGGATCAAACACCACAGATGGACCTTTCATTTTTGTCTCAGTGCTCTTCCAGACAGGCCCTATATCCCAGGATCTGACCCCAGGTTTTCTGCTTTAAACTGGATTATACGAGTCCCCACTGCCGGATAATCTATAGAAATAAAAATGTAATGTTCGTTTGTGGGATTAACATAACTCAAAACCCACTGGATGAATTGACACCAAGGACTTCTCTGTGGTGGCCCCCTGGCTCTGGAATACCCTACAAAAAGATATTAGATAAGCCCCCACCCTTCAATCTTTCAGTTCCAACCTGAAAACATGGATGTTCGGATAGGCCTTTGACCTTGAATGGGCTCATATGAAGCTGACACTTGCCACCTGTAAATTGACGGCAATTAGTTTTATCTGCTGTTCTTTTAAAATTGTATTGTTTTGATTTTCTGCTACATGTGTTGATGGGGGGTTGTTACAATGCTATGTGACTTGTTTTATATTTTTGTACTCTTTTTACCTGTTGTATGTTACATGTGCACCCCGGAGTGCTTTGCACCCGGAGTCCCTTCGGGGAGATGGTGGTGGGATATTAATAAAGTATTATTATTTGAAACACAACAAGATGAGTCCACAGCAGACAAGATCACTCTGCTGGTTGTTGTATTGGATCACACGTTGGACACTTCCCAAGTGTCTAGGACTGTGTGATGTATTGGCGAATAATGCGTGCAGATCCCAGTAAAGTGGCTTTCTCCAGCTGGCAGATGATAATCTTGTCAGTACCGATTGTGTTTAAGTGCAGGCCAAGGTGTTTAGGCACTGCACCCAATGTGCGGATCACCACTGGGACTACCTTTAATGACTTGTGCCAGAGTCTTTGCAGTTCGATCTTTAAATCCACATATCATGTCAGCTTTTCCATTTGTTTCTCTGCAGTCCTGCTGTCACCTGGGATTGCAACATCGACAATCCACACTTGGTTTTTAACACAATCGTGAGGTCAGGAGTATTGTGCTCCGAAACTCTTGTCAGTCTGAATTCAGAAGTCCCAGAGTAGTTTGACATGTTCATTTTCTGTAACTTTTTCCAGCTTGTGATCCCACCAATTCTTTGTCGCAAGCAGATGGCATTTGTGGCACAAGTTCCAATGAATCATCTGAGCAACGGTGTTGTGCCTCTGCTTGTAGTCTGTCTGCGCGATCTTCTTGCAGCAGCTGAGGATGTGATCTATTGTTTCATCTGCTTCCTTGCAGAGTCTAAACTTGGGATCTGTGTCAACTTTTCAATTCTTGTTTTGTTGGCATTTGTTCTAATGGCTTGTTCTTGGGCTGCCTGAATCAGGCCTTCCGTCTCCTTTTTCAAAGTTTCATTTGTGAGCCACATCCATCATGTTGTTGTTGTTGTTGTTGTTATTTGCAGTTTAGAGAATGATCTTTATAGTCCTCATCCAGAGAACTTTAGCATCTCACCAGAGTACAAATCTCTGTAATCTGTGTTAAAAGAGTGATGAAAGTGAGGAACGAAAAGTTGAGGAAAGCCTGTATAACCAGTGATAGAATAATAAAAAGATAGCTTCATGGCATTCTATCAGTGGCTGTATATGACAATTGTATATGGCCAATTTCCCATTGGGCCAAACCAGGATGCCCAAAGATTTGGGATGATAGGAGCTGTAGTACAACAATATCTCCCATGCTTCAGTTTTCCCTTGTTTGCAGCAGGTCAGACAATAGGCCCTTTAGCTGATTAATCTTGAGTTGCGGGGATAGGAGTTAAGGGCTCCTTTAAAACAGTTTGCAATTACTGCGGTACCAAATGCAGTACTGTGACAGGAAATTTGAAGAGAGGGGATATTAAAGATTGCCTTTCCCTCTACCAATGACTGGCATTGTTTGCTTACTAAATTATAGGATATATCACGTATCTTTCAATATCTCAAAGAAGGTAACTAAACTGAGGCTTTGATAAGGTGCATATTAAGTTTAAGCCATTGGTTAATCAGTTAAGAGGTAGATGATTAATGGGCTAAAAATTACTTAATGGGTTGACAACCCAAGAATGATGTATTTATAAAGCTGCACTCGCAGAACCCACGGGCTATAAACTTCCAACCCTGCTGAAAATCAGTGTCAGCTAGAAATCTGGTTCATTGTAATTTTACTCGACTGCTTGTGATGATGGTGATGGTGAAGATGCTTTTGTTCGAATAAAATTGTAAGAGCCATCAGCTCTATCGTAGATATTTTTATTCTGCCAGGATGCCTCTATGGTAATTTCTGAAGTATTCATATCTATGCTGTGCATTTTGGCTGAACCTTGATCTGTTTCTGTGGACTGAATTCCGGGAGACCCCTGGATCTGTTTTTGCATGCCTCCCGAAAATGTGCGGGGAGTCGGATAGCCATTTTTGGTCCGCAGCCTTAAAATACTTAGCAGCAATGGGGGTTCCCCGGGTTCCCCTTCCCGTCACTTTAGAACTATCAGGATGAAAATGACCACACTTGGAGGACACATCTACCACTGTTAGTCTGCCAAGTTTCATAACGTTTGGGTCATCCCCTGATTTTTAGAAATTTCTTTTTGGAAATAAAATCTTCTTAAACAAATTCCACAAAAGGTTTTCCCTTGACTGAATCATGCGACTTCTCCAGGAGCAGCAGCAGCAGGGCACTTTCACATCACACAGTCCAGTGCCCCACTATTACACTTTCTACTTTACTAATTAAAAAAACAAAACAAGAGCAAGCAACTTCTTCCAAAGCTTTTGGATTTCTTCTTCTCACAAAAAATGACGGGTTCTGGCAAAGTTTCTCCATAGATTGAAGCCCCAAACTAAGTGTTGTAGTTGTTCTTCCTACTGGCAGTGGCAATAGCCAATACCTACTGTATTATTATTAGAATTTATTACTTGAAATTCAGAGAGCAAAACACCCACACAGAGAAATGTAAAAAGACAGAACTTGTTTGCAAAGGAATTAAATTATAGTTAGGTAGGTAAGTAGGTAACTGGGTAGGTACAGTGGTCCCTCACTACTTCGTGGTTCGCTTTTCGCGGACTCGCTGTTTTGCGGTTTTCCAATATAGATTTAAGAGCATTTGTCTGTATGGAGAGGCTGCCTCTGTAGATAAAACTGGAGCTGAGGATTACGTGAACAACAAGGAGGATTATATGTAGTGTGGGGAGGATTTATAAAGACTTAAAATAGTGTATAACTACTAAAATAATGTATAAATATTAAATAAATATAACGTCCCTACTTTGCGGATTTTCACTTTTCACTGGAACGTAACACCAGCGATAAGTGAGGGGACACTGTAGTAGTTTTCTGAGAATTAGGATTTTCTGTTAGTTTGTTTATTGGGATTACTATTAATAATTATTATTATCTTTTAGAAGTATTTTCTGAAGGAGGGGAAGAGAAAAATAAGCTAAAGGGTGACTCCTCCAAACCCCCAAACACACCTGTACACCCCACCCATCCATCCCGCATATTCTCAACTCCAAGTCAGTCCCACTAAATGAAAAGAATCAAGAAAATAAAAGAAAATAAAAAGTTGAGAGAGAGGCCAAGAGCCAAGCCGAAAAAATTAGCTGAGAGCGGGCAGCAAGGCAATTGGAGTGGAGTCAGGACACAAGAGGTGCTTGGCCCATTAAATAGCTACAGCTTGCATAAGACACGTCACAGCATTCTTCTATTCTGAATGGCCCAACAGGCAGGGATCACAGGGAGACCTTGTGCAATCAGCAAGCGGCAGCCTCTCCTCGTGCCGCATGATGCTGAATAGGCGAGGAGGAGCCGTGATCGGCTATCACATAGTCCTGTTATGGACGAAATAATGTAATGGCTGAGCAGTTACTGTTACGGTCATCCGACCAAGCCAAACAAGCCAAACTGGCCAAAGGGAACCAACCACTCTGAATCTGCCTATTCACAAGCCTATTCATTTCAATAGGTTTTGCTCTTTTCAAAGTAAGCACAGAAATGTATCCTTCTTGGATATGGCGGTCATGCTGTATTGCTTTCTTGTCCCATTCTCAATAGAAACCACGAAGAGTGCTGCTTTGGCTGACTCTGCAAATCCCCATAATTTCAATAATATTGGTTGCTCATAAATGCAGGAGGAAAGACAGCATTGGTAATGTGAGAATTTAGAGGGCTTTGGAGAGGGAGTGGAGTGTGGACAGAGTTTCATTTTTCCTTAGGTCAGGAGAATGAATTTCTTAAGGGAACAAATAGCTTTGGATACCCTCCAGCCCAAGTTAAGCACTTATAAGTTCAACTGGGAGAGTTCAATGCATGTTTAAATCTTCCCCATTGAAATACATGGCACTTGTAAGTGCTTAACTTTGGCTGGATTGTGCCCTTGTGTGCATTTTTTTTACAGACCAGATGGAGAAAAGAGAGAACCGAGTGCAAGTGGTAACAATTAATTATTCTTCCATTCTGTTCTCCGCTCTCTTTTTTTCCATGCCTGCAATGCTGTCGTGTCTGAAGACAAGCATTCGTTTGACATTTAAGATGAATAAAAAGAGATTCCTGCCTTTGCTTCAAACTGCTGTTCAAATAATTTCCCCCATGGTAAAGAGGGAGAGAAAAAGAAGGAAAGGAGGGGTGGTTTCCTGGCATTGGAGTTGGTGTGGGTGCCTCCAGTAACAAAAGATAACACACGTGCCATGCGGGAGTTTGCAGAAAGAATCATTTTGCCATAGAATTAAAGAGAATCACAATCTAGTTACCAAAAGAACTGTATTTACATGGCAAAAGCCACTGGACAAAACGTCACCTTTCTGTTTTAGGATTAATAATAATAATAATAATAATAATAATAATAATAATAATCAGGTTGTGCACTGTGAAAGCCTCCACTACATGGCTACCAGCCTCCTCCCAGTAGACTCAAATCAAGGAAAAGCTTCATGAGAACCACCACTCCTCTTGGCGACCCTCCAGCAACAGCAAGGGTATCCCTCTGGGCAGCTAAACCAGGCAATCCCAAATGGATGGCACCCAACGAGGGTCTTCCTCAAGGGGCAACTTGGAACTCCCTGAACAGACTCAGAAGTGGGCAGATCAAAAGACAACCTGGCAAAATGGCACTACCTAAAAGAATCCCACACCTTGTGTGATTGTGGAGCAGAACAGACAACTCTGTATCTGTATGCTTGTCGACTATGCCCTGCCTCATGTACAGAGGAAGAATTGTTGGAGGCTACAGACAATGCCATTGCTGTTGCCCGTTTTTGGTCAAAAGATATTTAGCCGCCTGCACTCCTTCTATTTTTAATCTGTTTTATGCTAATTTATGCAATGCTTTTGATACTAAATAATAATAATAGTTTTAGGATGAAGTGATTCTTAAGTTGAGTTCAGGTGTTGAGGTTCTATTAAAGGGCACCAAATTATCAGTTGTTTATCCAGATAAGCAGAGATGCCATTGAGATATTCTATTTTGAGGACTAACATCTCTTTGGGCCATCTGTTTCAAAGGTCAGATTGACAAAGTGGTTGCTCCTGGTACTCATTTCAGCCATTTTAGCATCACTTGGAATTGCGATACTTGACTTTACTCAGAGAGTAAGATGCAAGTCAGAGATAAGTTGGTTCATATTTAGGGGGAAACTTTTGAGTCACCTGAGTTAGTAGAAACAAAACTCCTACTCAAAGGGAAATGTGGTTTCAACCCACTTTGCTCTCGTGCCAACTTTGACAACATTTTTAGTAACTTGTGGTTGGAAGCAATGCTTGACCCCCACTCCTGGAAGTGCCAGATGTTAAGGTCATAGATTGGGCAGATACAGGGTACAGTATAAGAATTTGAAATAGGATACTGCAAAGACCTTTTCTTGCTTTCAGGTGTGTGTGTGCATAAAGTGTCTTGGGTGCCATCTACATTGCCATATAATGCAGTCTGGAACTGCATTATATGGTCAATTTATTTATTTATTTATTTGCTATACTTGTATACTGCCGTTTCTCAGCCTAGCCGGCGACTCAACGCGGTTTACAACAACTTATAACAAACAACAGTATACAGTTTAAAAAGCATAAAAACATAATCCACAATACATATATCAATAAACAATCCAATACATCTCTTGACTAAAAACGTGATCCAGTTTCGTCGTCCAAATTGCCAGTCCTTCAATCATTACACTTATTGCACTGGGTTAACCGAACGCCTGCTCAAACATCCAGGTTTTTAGTCTTTTCCGGAATACCATCAATGAGGGGGCTGATCTTATGATCAATGATCAATGTAGACCAGGCATGGGTAAACTTCAACCCTCCAGGTGTTTTGAACTTCAACTCCCACAGTAGGCTGTTAGGTATTGTAGGAGTTAAAATCCAAAACACCTGGAGGGCTGAAGTTTGCCCAAGAAAAATAATGTTATGGTTGGGGGGTTACCACAACATGAGGAACTGTATTAAGGGGTTGTGGCATTAGGAAGGTTGAGAACCACTGCTCTATCATGTAAAAAACCAGGGCACATATGCCCCAACAACATCAAGGTGTTTATTAATGAAGTTATTAATGAAGAAGGAGGCACAAGCAAGGAGAGTTTCCTTTTGCTTTTAGCTGAATTAGATGCGTATAAACTATTTTGCAGTTTTCAGCCATAGAAGTAACCTGATGACAAAGAGGGAATGTGGGAAGAGGAGAGAAATACAGGATATTGTCAACCCACCTGAAAAAGTGGAATTACGTAAATAATTGAGATTGCCCCTTCCAAATCAGGATCGTTGGAGAGTGTGATCAGGGTGACCGTGGTTTGGTATTTGTTCACTGCTATGAGGTGACATCAAGAACGGATCTATCTGTTAACAACCAGGAATTATGCTTTGTTTCCGTTCTGGCAAAGCTAAGGCTACCCCCCCCCCCCCCAAATTCACTGTTAATTGAGATTGAAACTTCCTGTCTTACTAAGCAAGTCCCACTTTTAAAACTCTGTCTTGCTAGTTTCTAATATAGTAATCTTGGAATGTTTAAGACTCATTTCAATCCTAATCATTATATGTTTTTTCTCCAGTTTAATATTATTGTGGTTACTTTCTCTTTCTTATTTACTCAATCTTTATAAGCAGCAACCTGCTGTTTGCCCAGAAAGATAATGTTGTCATCATCAGTTCCTATTGCTGCAGGTCTAATGTTTGAGGGAGGTAAATAAATGGGAGCATAGAATCATAGAGTTGGAGAAGACCACAAGGTCCATCCAGTCCAATCCTCTTTGGTTCTCACTAAACTATGGAAGTGAGAACAAAACATATGGGGAAGCGTAGAGAGGTTTGGGCATATCCAGCCCAATGAAGAATAGAATGATAGCATTAAGTAAAGGTAAAAGTTTCCCCTTGACAGTAAGTCTAATTGTGTCTGACTTTGAGGGATGGTGCTCATCTCCATTTCTAACCTGAAGAACCAGTGTTGTCCGTGGTCATGTGGCTGGCATGACTGCACGGAGCACCGTTACCTTCCCGCCAGAGCGTTTCCTATTAATCTACTACTGTTTTCTAACTGCTAGGTTGGCCGAAGCTGGGGCTAACAGTGGGAGCTCACCCCGCTCCCAGGATTCAAACTGCTGTCCTTTTGATCAGCAAGTTCAGTAGCTGAGCGGTTTAACTAGGGGCTCCTCTGATGACAGGACTGCATCTCTTAAATACATCTAGGTCTGTCACAGAGCAAAAGGGGCAGGCCTATTCTCTACTGCCCTGGAGGGTAGGACCAGCTGTCATGGTTGGACTTTAAAGGAGGGGAGATTGTGATTGAATTTTAGAAGGAATATTTTGATGGTAAGAGCAGCTCTGCACTGGAACCCATTACCTAGAAAGATGATGGGGTCTCCTCCTCTGGAAACCTTCAAAAAGAGGCTGGGCTGCTACTAATTGGTTATACGCCTACTGGGGTTCTTGTTTTGACTTGATGACCTATGAAGTCACTTCTCACAAGGAGCCCCTAGTGATGCAATGGGTTGAACCCTTGTGCCAGCAGGACTGCTGACCAAAAGATGGATGGCCACCTGTTCGGGTTGCTTTGAATGCAATTTCCCTGCTTCTTGGCAGGGGGATTGACTGGATGGCCCACAAGGTCTCTTCCAACTCTAGGATTCTGTGATTCTATGGAAGGTTGGCGGTTTGAATCCAGGAAGCAGGGTGAGCTTCTGTCTGTCAGCTCCAGCTTCCCATGCAGGGACATTAGAGAAGCCTCCCACAGGATGGTACAAACATCAAACATCCGAGCATCCCCTGGGCAATGTCCTTGCAGACAGCCAATTCTCTCACACCAGAAGCAATTTGCAGTTTCTCATGTTGCTCTTGCCACAAAAAAACTTTCTTACAATTCTCATTCTAAGTCAGTAAATGTCTGGTGTATATTCCAAAAAGGCACCAAATCCCATCTGATTTTTTTGAACCAAGAAGAATCAGCTTTGGTAAGTACTTGGATGGGAGACCACCAAATAATAACTGGTGTTGCAGGCTATATTTTGGAGAAAGAAATGAGCACTTTTCAGCGTTGTTGCATTTCCAACACTCCCGTGCTGGTCATTATGGAATTTAGGCCCATAATTGCTGGGCACCAAAGTTTGGCATGCTCTTTCTTCCGTAGGGCATTGGAGCACTCCCTTCTTACTAAAGACTTGCCTCACTCTCTGGAAAAGACAACCCTGGGATGGTTAGAAGACCACAAATGCGAGCCTTTTATGTTACCAAAGCCGTGTGGGAAGAAGCCACAGGGCAGCAGTTGCCGCGCTGCTGAGATAACTTTGGAAAGGACCATCGCTGTAGTAGTAGGAAGCCTGGGCTGTCCTATAAATGTCAATTGTGTACAGATACTAAAATACGTTGGATGCTGCTTTTACTTTCACAAACAAGGGAAGCTTTCCCAAAGCCTGTTGGCACACACTGGCCAGCATATTATTCCATTACCGACTTGGCAGAGCGAAGTGCTTAAATGCCTAGCTCTAGAACAATTCCCTCCTCCCTCATCTCTTCCAAAGCAATGGCATCTCTCTCTCATGTTTTCTTCCCAGATGGCCTCCCTTCAGCTTTTATTTCCTGGCTCCGCCGTGACTGCTGTGATCGTGCCTTTGGGGACCTCCGTTTGAGGCCACCCTAATTCGCCTTAGCAGGTTCTTTTCGTGCCTTTTGGATATATCCGTTTTGAAGTGTATATGGATTTTGAGAAATTAACATGGCTTTCCCCCTCCATGTTTGAATGAAGATGTGGGAATGACCAAGGAGTTGTTTTCTTATTTGGTCATTTTAAAAAAAGATTCACACAACTTTTAGAGCTGGTCTGAGATGACTGGTTGCCCATTGCATGGTAGTAACCACTAACACAACTTTGGGTGCATCTATATCAGGCATGGGCAAACTTTGGCCCTCCAGATGTTTTGGACTTCAAGTCTCACAATGCCTAACAGCCAGTAGACCAGTGGTGCTCAACTTTCCTAATGCTGTGACCCCTTAATACAGTTCCTCATGTTGTGGTGACCCCCAACCATAATATTATGTTTGTTGCTACTTCATAACTGTCATTTTGCTATTGTTATGAATCGTAATGTAAATATCTGATATACAGGATGTATTTTCATTCACTGGACCAAATTTGGCACAAATACCCGATACACCTAAATTTGGCCAGCTACTGGTCAAAGGACATTTAATAGAATACCAAGTCTGCAAACTTTGTGCTTTGTTTGTTTGTTTTTAATGCAATACAACTGTTTTGGTTCGTTCCTGACATGATAAATAAATACCTAAATTTGAACACTGGTGGGGTTGGGGGATTAATTTCGTCATTTGGGAGTTATAGTTGCTGGGATTTATAGTTAACTTATAATAAAAGAGCATTCAGAACTCTGAGATTTATAGTTATAGTTAATTATTCTGAAATCCACCAACAATGGATTGAACCAAACTTGGCAAACAGAACACCCATGATCAACAGAAAATACCAGAAGGGTTTGGTGGAAATTGACCTTGAATTTTGGAGTTGTAGTTCACCTACATCCAAAGCCCTGGAAGGGTTTGGTGGGCATTGACCTTGAGTTTTGGAGTTGTAGTTCACCTACATCCAGAGAGCACTGTGGACTCAAACAATGATGGATCTGGACTAAACTTGGCACGTATACTCAACATGCCCAAATGTAAACACTGGTTGAGTTTGGGGAAAATAGACCTTGACATTTGGGAATTTTAGTTACTGGAAAGAGCATTCTGAACCCCACAAAAGATAGAATTGGGGCAAACTTCCCACACTGAACCCCCGTGACCAACAGAAAATACTATATTTTCTGGTGGTCTTTGGTGATTCTCTGACACACCCTTGCGACCCCCCCTCCCAGAGTCCCAACTCCCAGGTTCAGAAACACTGTGATAGGCTGTTAGGAATTGTGGAAGTTGAAGTCCAAAACACTGGAGGGCCAAAGTTTGCCCATGCCTGATCTATATCATAGAATGAATGCAGTTTGACACTACTTGAACTACCATGACTCAATGTTACGGAATCCTTGGAGTTGTGGTTTAAAAGGTCTTTAGCCTTCACTGTCCAAGACTGCTAGTATGTCTCCAAACTATAGCATTGAGCTCTAGCAGTTAAAGTGGCATCAAACTGTAGATGCAGCCAATCTGTTGTAATGGTTTGGATGTTGGACTAAGACTATAGATGCCAAATCTCTGCTCAGACACTATTTTACTGCACCATTGTATATAATGGGACCTGAACATCCACAGATTTTGGTATCCTGGAACCAAACCTAACAGGTACCAAGGATGCATTGTAGTTTTAAATAATACATGCCTGGGAGAAAGGATTTAGGATGCTTAGTTTGTGTCTTTCAAAGTGAGTTGTGTTCATATGTGTACTCAGAAGGAAGACCCGCCGAGTTTGAAGATCAGTCATTTTATGTGAATTGGTCCTGCAGACCCAGCTTTCGAGCCTGTGATGTACTTACGTGCATTGAACTTTCTTCCCTGTTGACATGCATCGGATTTTGCCGTCACTCTTTTATTTGCAAAAGAAGAGACGATAATGAGGCTAATGATGATGTTGTGAAAAATGAGTGTGCTTAGGATGGTAAAGCACTTACTTCTGATAGAATGTTTAATAAGATGATACATAATAATAATTAAATTTGCTTTGCTTCGTATATTCATGAAAAAGATCTCATGTTATGAGGTGATTTGTCTTCATAATTGCCAAAGGTAGCAATATATATGCCTTCCAAGCCTCTATAATGTCAAGGCAGGTATCTGCAAAGGAGATGGTGATTCATCCCGCTGTCATTATTTTTTTCATAGTTTGTTACTCACCTATTATTTAGTCATAGCTCCATCCTGCTCTATGTCACACATACAGCCAGTCTAAAATTATATCTAAACCAATAGTTCCAAACTTTTAATCTTCATGGAAGAAAATACAGCAGTTACGTAACTGCCTGTAATGGGGGTGTAGATAATCTTTGGTGTCCTTTTTCTCAACCTTTCTCCAAGGATCTTCCTGGGTTTATCACTGTGTTTCTCTGAAGGTGAGAGAGTGTGACCTGCCTAAGGTCACTCTGTGGGTCTCCACTGGCAAAGTGGGGATTTGAACATGGTCTCCTGAAATCTAGCACTGAAATAACTATGTTGTTGTTGTTGTTGTTGTTACACCTTCCTGGCTCTCCAATGGTACTAACTTGTCATTGGTGGTCCCAATTAATCCCCTCTTGTCCCACTTATTCCACTGCTTTTATAAACAGCCTGGTTTTTCTCTGCTTCTTTGACGTTCCTCCTTCATCCTCATCTTATTCCTATTGCTGCAGAAAGCAAAAATCAATGCAAAGTTACACTCAAATAAGAGAGAACAGGGCAGATCCTTGCTCATCCCAGTAGCTCTGGCAAAAGCAAACTGCTGCACCATCTCCTAGCTTGTGTACGCTTCCATATTAGTAACTTTTCTCATCAATTTTTGGAAAGTCAGTATCTTCATAATCCTTTGGAGATTAATTGGCATTCACACTATTTGGAATAATCATAACCTTTTTTTTGTAAAGTATGCTCTTCCTGAGAAGAGTTAAAAATACTGGGTTGTTGTAGGTTTTTTGGGGGCTATATGGCCATGGTCTAGAGGCATTCTCTCCTGACATTTCGCCTGCATCTATGGCAAGCATCCTCAGAGGTAATGAGGTATGTTGGAACTAGGGAAAAGGGTTTATATATCTGTGGAATGACCAAGGTGGGACAAAGGACTCTTGTCTGCTGGAGCTAGGTGTGAATGTTTCAACTGACCACCTTGATTAGCATATAAGGCCTGACAGTGCCTGGAGCAAACTTCTGTTGAGAGGTGATTCGATGTCCTTGTTTGTTTCCTCTCTGTTGTTGTGTTGTTCTAATTTTAGAGTTTTTTAAATACTGGTATCCAGATTTTGTTAATTTTCATGGTTTCCTCCTTTCCGTTGAAATTGTCCACATGCTTGTGGATTTCAATGGCTTCTCTGTGTAGTCTGACATGGTGGTTGTGAGAGTGATCCAGCATTTCTGTGTTCTCAAATAATATGATGTGTCCAGGTTGGTTCATCAGGTGCTCTGCTATGGCTGACTTCTCTGGTTGAAGAAGTCTGCAGTGCCTTTCATGTTCCTTGATTCGTGTTTGGGCAACGCTGCTGCATTTGGTGGTCCCTAGGTTGACTTGTCCACAGCTGCATGGTATATGGTAGACTGCATGGTACACGGTAGGTTCTAAGTGGGAAGTTTGGCCCAATTTTATCATTGTTTGGGTTCAGAATGCTCGTTGTTGTAGGTAAACTATAAAGCTATAAACTATAAAGCTCAACAACTGCAACCCCCAAATGTCAAGGTTTATAATTCCCCAAACTCCACCAGTGTTCACATTTGGGCATACTGAGTATTCATGCCAAGTTTGTTCCAGATACATCATTGTTTGAATCCACAGTGCTCTCTGGATGTAGGTGAACTACAACTCCAAAACTAAAGGTCAATGCCTACCAAACCCTTCCTGTATTTTCTGTTGGTCATGGGAGTTCTGTTTGCCAAGTTTGGTTCAATTCCATCGTTGGTGGAGTTCAGAATGCTCTTTGACTGTAGGTTAATTATAAATCCCAGCAACTACAACTCCCAAATGACAAGATCAATCCCCCCCAACCTCACCAGTATTCAAATTTGGATGTATTGGGTATTTGTGCCAAATTTTGTCCAATGATTGAAAATACATCCAGCATATCAGATATTTACTTTATGATTCATAACAATAGCAAAATTACAGTTGTGAAGTAGCAACAAAAATAAATTTATGGTTGGGGGTCACCACAACATGAGGAACTGTATTAAGGGGTCAGGGCATTAGGAGGGTTGAGAAACACTGTTTTACAAGGTCTTTAGCCTTATGTCAGCTCCACTAGAATTGTGGGAGTTGGAAGTCCAAATCACCTGGATGGCCAAAGTTTGCCCATGCCTCTTTTTGAGTGACATAATTAGAGTATAGATATTGAATAGTTAGCTATATACCCAATAAAGTATGTTCATGTATGTGTGTGTAAGTATTGTTGCTTTCTTTTTTGTGCTTTTTTCTTTTAAAATTTTGAATGAAAAATTGAAAAAAAAGGTATTGCTTTGATTCAGCATAGCTGGGTTTTCCTTGATGGTGTTGCTTTCAGGAAAAATGATCTTTTGTTTGGTTCAAGAAGTAGATTCTGGGAGTTGCAATCTCCCCAAAATGGCTTTTCAAAATGTATGAGTTCAGTAAAGGCAAAACTGACAAGGAACAAAGGCAAAACAAATCTCCCTTGTCTTATGTGGGGTGGTAAGAGGAAGGGAGACAAGTCTAAAACTCTTGCCTCTTGTTGGAAGTTGGCATGGCTGTGTATCCAGCAGGGCCGAGAAGGAGGTGGCGCAGCAGGGGCCCTTCTGTCTGGCCCACTCTCTGCTCCATGTTCTCGTTTTTTCCCCCCTTCCTGGCTCCTCGGAGCAAACACAGTGTGTTTTCTCTCCCCCCTCCTCCTTCTGGCACTTTGGCAGGGCAGAGAAAGAGCCCAGGTGGCTTTCACCCGTTGATCCAGCCTCAACGGAAGAGTGCGACAGCTCTCACAGATATAGCCTTGCCTTGATGGCTCACGCTCCTGTTCACTTTGCTACAGCCCAGACTTTCACACTTGGACTTGTGCAGGAGCTCCAAAGCAGAAATTTGCCAATGTGTTTGTGCTGCATGCGTTGGAGAACATTGGTCAACTCCAGAGATGCAAGGGAGTGAATTTCAGAGTTTGAGGAAGTTGTTATTTTTAAAAACACAGAATCCCAGAATACTTTTGCCAGCAAGAGCCCATGGCCAGGGGATTGTAGGAATTGTTGACCAAAAAACTAACTTCCAAAAACCTGCCTGAGAACCTAGAGAGCTATTGCTTTGTATTGTCGAAGGCTTTCATAGCTGGGTTGTTGTAGGTTTTTCGGGCTATATGGCCATGTTCTAGAAGCATTCTCTCCTGACGTTTTGCCCACATCTATGGCAAGCATCCTCAGAGGTTGTGAGGTCTGTTGGAACTAGGAATACATGGTAATGTTATGTAGTAACATTCCTAGTTTGCTTTGTATTGTCGAAGGCTTTCATGTCTGGGTTGTTGTAGGTTTTTCGGGCTATATGGCTATGTTTTAGAAGTATTATCTCCTGACGTTTCGCTTGCATCTATGGCAAGCATCCTCAGAGGTTGAGAGGTCTGTTGGAACTAGGAATGTTACTACATAACATTACCATGTATTCCTAATTCCATCAGACCTCACAATCTCTGAGGATGCTTGCCATAGATGCAGGCGAAACGTCAGGAGAGAATGCTTCTAGAACATGGCCATATAGCCCGAAAGACCTACAACAACCCAGCTATTGCTTTATTTATTTCGTATCAAAAGCATTGCAAAAATAGATAAGTCTTTACTACTTCATCACACTAGAGGATGAATCCACTTTAAATTCGCTTGCTGCCTCCTGCAGAATTCTGGGGTTTGTAGTTTAGTGAAGTTGTTAAAGGCTCCTCCTTAAACTACAAACCCCATAATTCTGTAGGAGGCAGCAAGCGGATTTAAAGCAGATTCATTCTCTTGTATGATGAGGAATAAAGGGATCACAAGCTGCTAGATGGTTAAAACATGGACAACAGTGACTGCATTGCCTGTAGCTTTAAACATTTCTTCCTCTGTGCATGAGGCAGAGCATCGTGGACAAGCATACAGATGCTGAGTTGTCTGTTCTGCTCCACAGTCGTACTAGGTGGAGAATTCTTCTAGGTAGTGCCATTTTGCCACATTTTGTTTTGATCTGCCCGCTCTGCTTCTGAGTCTGTTCAGGGACTTCCAAGTTGCCCTTTCTTGGTTTGCCCATGGAGGAAGACCCTTGTGTGTGGGGTGGGGGCGGGCATCCAGTTGGAATTGCCTGATTTTGCTGCCCACAGGGATATTCTTGCTGTTGCTGGAGGAACATTTAGAGGAGTGGTGGTTCTCATGAAACCTTTCCTTGATTTAAGTCTACTGGGAGGAGGCTGATAGCCATATAGTGGGTGGCTTTCATAGTGTTCAACAGTATTTGTCTCGCAATTTGCAGCACATTGGCGGTGGGGGGGGGGAGGGGGGGGATGCCAGCTAGCTTATAGAGTCTATCAATAGGTGTAGGTTTAAGACATCTGTGATTATTCTACATGTCTCATTTAGTCAGAACGAGATACAGTAGAGCCTCGCTTATCCAACCTTTGCTCATTTATTTATTTATTTATTTATTTACCTTACTTATATACCGCTGTTCTCCGCCCGAAGGCGACTCACAGCGGTTCACAACAAATACGAACAGCAAAAATTCAGTGCTACAGTATAAAAACAGTTAACAACCTAACACATTACACAATTAATAAACAGTTACTACAATACCCATTCACTGTCGTCTCGTCCTCAAAAACATGTTGCAGATTTGTCATCCATTGTTCCATTCCAGTGTTCATTAACCAATCATTGCACTAATTATTCGAACGCCTGCTCAAACAGCCAGGTCTTCACTTTTTTGCGGAATACCATTAGAGATGGTGCTAGTCTAATGTCCGTAGGAAGGGCGTTCCACAGCCGAGGAGCCACCACCGAGAAGGCCCTATCTCTCGTCCCCACCAGCCGTGCTTAAGAAGCAGGCGGGATCGAGAGCAGGGCCTCCCCGGAAGATCTCAAAGTCCTGGTGGGTTCATAGGCAGAGATCCAATGTTCTGTATTATCCAACAGTCTGCCTCTCACCCTGATCCACAGCTGTTTCAATACATTGTGATGTTTTGGTGCTAAATTTGTAAATACAGCAATTACTACATAACATTACCATGTATTGAACTGCTTAATTTGTAAAATCATAACGTAATTTGACGTTTAATATGCTTTTTCTTTAAACCCTCCTTATTATGCAACATTTTCGCTTATCCAACATTCTGCCGGCCTGCTTATGTTGGATAAGCAAGACTCTACTGTAGTACATGCTTTGAAAGATAGAATGGACTGTCATTAAATAATGGCAGCTTTCAGTCTTTGTTGTTTTCCAGGTGTTTTGGGAATTGGCTCCCCACATCCATGGCAACTGTCCAGGTTTCTTAGGGCTTCTGAGAGTTTAAGTCAGAAAAAAAGTTAGAGCATCACTTTTAAGAGGGTGCTGATGGTCACAACAATGGCTTTAAATGTATCCTGGAGCTTGAAGTAACGGAACAAAAAGTCTCCTGTTTAAACGTGCTTCTCTCACCCCAATTTAAAGCCTGATTTTAGGGTTCTTGAGAGCATTGGAGTAGGGCTCTGTGTGACTACGGTTTGAATACTATCTCAGCTGTGAAGATCTACTGGTTGGTCTTGGGCAAATCACACTCACTTGGCCTCAGAGGAAGGCATTATCAAACCTCTTCTGAAGAACTCTTGCCAAGAAAACCATGCGCTAAGGTTGCCATACGTCAGAATTGACTCGGAGGCACAGAACAGCAACAACAGTTCGGGATCCCTCCTCCCCTTGATGCTGCAATGTGAAACATAGCTTCAGAGGTCCCAAAATAAGCCCCAATCGCTCTTTTGTTGAGACATTTTGGGACAGATTGGAGAAAGTTCCGCCCTTGGATCGCGTGGAGGGCCGGCTTTTGAGTCTTGGCAATGCAGGGCTCCAGATTGGCAGGATTAGTATAATGTGCTAAACAGGGCCCTCCTCGGCCACGCTTGGCCTGGGTCTGCTCCAACTACCACTTAGCTGTAATCCATTGCTTTATTTTCATGTGGCGGGAGAATCTGCTCCATGGCATGGGGATCATTGGCTGAGATTTTGCCAGGACTGCACATAACCTCGTAACAATAACAGCAGCACTAAAAAATTTAATGTATGAACCAAGGTAATTCGGATAAGAGGGGAAAAACAAACAACTACCAAGAGTTCTTCTGTCTATATTCAGTATAACCCATGTATCTGCAGAGATATGTTTCTAGACTTTGTGTAGATACGCAAAGCCGCAGATAATAGCAAACCGTATTGAAATGAAAGATACCTGACCCAAGAATATCATAGGGTCATGCTGGAGGACCTAGAAAATGTCTAAAGAGAGCATATTTTGTCAGACATGCTTCAATGAAATAGGTCCTGGTGATATGAAAGTTGTAATGTGTGTGTGATGCTAAGCAAGTACGGTAATTTCCACAAATGCATGAATGTTGCTCTTCTACCTCCCCATCTCACTTCTCTCCTTTGCAGGAGACATCAAAAACTTCAGTGAGGCCCAGGTTGTAGTATTTCTGCAACAGTGGATCAGTTCCCCTATGGATTTCCTCCATGTGTCCTCAGTCCTCTTTGCCCAAAGCCTTGAGGACTAGAAACCATAGGAATTCTTGTGTTTGAGCAGAATGTTGTCAACATGTGCTTAGATTAGTTTTTCAGAACTCTTATTGCTTTTGCGCTTGTGACTGACTCACAAGCAGCAGGAGGGAGAACATGGGTGGTTGCTTGCCACCTATACGCTTCCCCCAAATCCTGTTTCGGAACAGCCTTTGTGTGGGCCTGCAACTTGCAAGCCCAGATGGCTGTGAGCAGATAAAGGCAGTTTGGAAAAAGAGAGGAGGAAAGTGAGAGTTGGGAGGGGACACATATGATGCCCCCAATATGCATGCTCCACTTGAACTTGCAGCAGCAGTTCATCCTTAATATTATGCCTGGTTGTTGGAGAAAACTCTGTAGTAGGAGGAGTACATATATTCAAGTGCCGTCTCAGTTTGGGGTGTGTTTGTGTGTCAAGATGTTATAGTTTTATTGTCAGGCCTTGTGTCAGGGATTAGGTTTCAGGTGGATGTCCAAGTGGTGTCAAAATCCCACTTGGTTATCTGGAGTAACCATAATGGTTGGGGAATAGAGGTACAAGTGGTACTTATTAGTTCAAAATTTGGAAATTCCTATTTTGGACTACAAATCCCCAAGCTGGAATCATAAAAGTTGGGAGGGATTGACCTCACTAGTCCAACTCTATTTGTGCCATGCAGGAACACACAGCCGAAGCATTTCTGAGAGATGGCCATCCAACCTCTACTTAAAGACCTCCAAAGAAGGGGAGTCTACTATCCTTGCCGATTCCACCGTCAAACAGCACTTTTCTCCAGAGGCATCAGCTAACATAGTGTTGAGACAGGCTGGTATTGTGGCCAAGATGGTCCCCTTAAGCTCAAGATGGCATTAAAGATGGTCTCCTTGAGTCAATTGTGGAACACTTTGCCCACCGTGAGCCACTCCAAATTTCAGAATATTTTGTTCGGAGATTCTGGAGATATCCATACACCTTGTTCCAGGATGCAGTGTAAAACAAAGACACAAAATGAGTGGGCAGCTTTTGGTGAATTGCAACTCCAATCATTCCACTTCATTAGCTCTGCCGGTTAGGGCTAAAAGGAATTAGAATAATAGAAACATAGTTGGAAGACACCACAAGCATCATCCAATCCAACCTTCTGTCATGAAGGAAGATGCTATCAAAGCACTCAGAGTAAATGACCATTTATCCTCTACTTTAAAACTTCCAGAAAACGACACTCTACCAGACCCAAGGCAACATATTCCGCTGTGAAACGGTTCAAACCATTAGGAAGTTCTTTCTAATGTTTAGGTGAAATATCTTTTCTCACAGACTAACAACATAACATAATGTAGTATCCTATTTTCTGTACAAAAAGTGATGTGTATGTGTCTGAGCAGAGTGGAAAGACAGTTTCTATCGCATTGCACCAATTTGACAGAGTCAGATTACGCATCCCATTATCCTTTGGCAGCAGGTCATTAAGCACGACGATGGGTGTTGTAGTCCGATATGCTGGGAATGTGCCTTGCTGGGGTACGATGCTTTATGCTGATGCAACTTGATAGGAGTTAGTGATTTCCCAGGCTGCACAGTTACATTGCATATCCCCTCCTGGTGACTGGGAAGTGGAGAATTCATATACCATTCTTACCTCAAAGGAAAGCATTGGTGGTGCATCTCAAATGTCACAAGGATCACTAAGTTTGCTAAAGTTGCCCCTTTTGAGTTTTAATGCCTTAGTACAGTGTTTCTCAACCTGAGGGTGGGGACCCCTGGATAGGTTGTGGGGGGCGTCAGAGGGGTCGCCATCTGAAGACAGTATTTTCTGTTGGTCATGGGGGTTCTGTGTGGAAGGTTTGGCCCAATTCTATCATTGGTGGGGTTCAGAAGGCTCTTTGATTGTAGGTGAACTATACATCCCATCAGCTACAACTCCCAAATGACAAAATCAACCCCACTCCCCCAACCCCACCAGTATTCAAATTTGGGGCGTTTTGAGCATTTGTACCAAATTTGGTCCAGTGAATGAAAATACATTCTGCATATCAGATATTAACATTACGATTCGTAACAGCAGTAAAATTACAGTTAAGAAGCAGCAACGAAAATAACGTTATAGTTGGGGGTCACCACAACATGAGGGACTCGTTTAAGGGGTTGGGGCATTAGGAAGGATGAAAAACACTGCCTTATTAAATCTTGTCTCAGTTGTTGAGGCATCTGCAGGAGGTAAACCGGTCAGTCAATAACTTTTATAATTAATCGAGTACTAATAGTTAAATTAGAAATGATGTTTCTTCAAAGCAGGAGATAAATCACTCATGTTTGGTTTGACTCTTCTCTTCCCTTTCCCCTTTCCCCTTTCCCCTTTCCCCTTTCCCCTTTCCCCTTTCCCTTTCCCCTTCCCCTTCCCCTTCCCCTTCCCCTCCCCCCCTCTCTTTCTTTCTTTCTTTCTTTCTTTCTTTCTTTCTTTCTCCTTTTTCTTCACTCATGTTTTCACTTTCACCATTGTCTTCTTCTCCTGCTTTAACGCCCCTCTTATCCCTGATTTGCCAAAATAGAAGCGGCAAAAACAGAAGCTTGATGTATTGTCGAAGGCTTTCATGGCTGGAATCAATAGGTTGTTGTGAGTTTTCCGGGCTGTATGGCCATGTTCCGGAAGCATTCTCTCCTGACGTTTCACCTGCATCTATGGCAGGCATCCTCAGAGGTTGTGAGGTCTGACAACCTCTGGGGATGCGTGCCGTGGATGCAGGTGAAACGTCAGGAGAGAATGCTTCTGGAACATGGCCATACAGCCTGGAAAACACACAACAATCGAAGCTTGGTTTTCATCGCACCAGATAATGAAAATATTACATATTATGGAAATCAATGATACCTTTTAAAACATATTTATTTATTATTCATGCATGCTATGTAGCAAATTGATTCTAGCCTTTACAACAGCTGAAGAAGTTACGAAGAATGTCATTTGCCAAATTATGGGCCGCAACCCTTTTACTGATGACTGTAGGTTAGGAATTTTGGCACTGCGAGCGCAGTAATATAATCTACTGCCTCGGCAAGGAGCTGAATGAAATACAGATTATATAGTGAAACTGTAATGCATCATTTGCTATTAGTGGACTGGTAATAATTACCAGTTTCAAAGCTGCTCTCCCCCTCCTTTCCTCATGTAATCCTTACTCTCCGCCGTAACAGCCTTTCTCGTTGACATTATGATTATACTAGCTGCCCTTCTGATCCAGAATATCTAGTTGATGGGAATGCTAAAATGCAATTACAAAAACTGTACGTTGTATCCTCATTATAAGATAACAGTGTTATTTCTACTGACCTAATACATAAACTAGCAAAGCAAGGGAGCCCTCCATTGTTAGCAGGCCAGAGGCTGTTGTGTGCTGTATGTGGCTTTAATATTATTATTATTATTATTATTATTATTATTATTATTAGGAGCCCCCGGTGGCGCAGTGGGTTAAAGCACTGAGCTGCTGAGCTTGTTGATCGAAAGGTCGCAGGTTCGATTCCGGGGAGCGGCGTGAGCTTCCGCTGTCAGCCCTAGCTTCTGCCAACCTAGCAGTTCGAAAACATGCAAATGTGAGTAGATCAATAGGTACTGCTCTGGCGGAAAGGTAACAGTGCTCCATGCAGTCATGCCGGCCACATGACCTTGGAGGTGTCTACGGACAACGCTGGCTCTTCGGCTTAGAAATGGAGATGAGCACCACACCCCAGAGTCAGACATGACTGGACTTAATGTCAGGGGACTACCTTTACCTTTATTATTATTATTATATTTATGCCTCGCTTTATCTCCCCAAAGGGGACTCAAATCGACTTGACATAAAAGCATTAGCACATACCGTATATACTCGAGTATGAGCCGGGACACCTAATTTTACCATAAAAATACTGGGAAAACGTATTGACTCGAGTATAAGCCCAGGGTGGGAAATGCAGCAGCTACTGGTAAATTTCAAAGTAAATATAGATACCAGTAAAATTACATTAATTACATTAATTGACCCATCAGTAGGTTAAATGTTTTTGAACATAAAACTGTAATTTAAGATACTGTCCAACTCTGATCAAACCATTATTCTAACTTTCTTCAATGTAAGTGTCCTTATGTAGCCTTCCAATAATAATGTGAGTAAAATAATAAATGTAATAAAATAATGGAAATGTAATACTAATAGTAATAATAGAGAAAAATAATACATGTAATAATCTATATAAATAAAAATGTAATGTTCGTTTGTGGGATTAACCAAACTCAAAAACCACTGGACGAATTGACACCAAATTTGGACACAAGACATCTAACAACCCAGTGTATGTCCCTCACTCAAAAAAAATTGATATTGTCATTAGGGAGTTGTTGTTGGTGGGATTTATAGTTCACCTACAATCAAAGAGCATTCTGAACCTCACCAATAATGGAATTGAACAAAACTTGGCATACAGTTCTCCCATGACCAACAGGAAATACTGGAAGGGTTGGTAGGCAGTGTCCTTTGGTTTTGGAGTTGTAGTTCACCCACATCCAAAGATGACTGTGGACTCAAACAATGATGGATCTGGATCAAACTCTACAAGAATACTCAATATGCCCAAATGTGAACACTGGTGGAGTTTGGGGAAAATAGAATTTTGACATTTGGGAGTTGTAGTTGCTGGGATTTATAGTTCACCTAAAGTCAAAGAGCATTCTAAACCCCACCAACGATGGAATTGGACCAAACTTCCCACACAGAACCCCCATGTGGGCCGCAACAACACGCGGCAGGGGATGGCTAGTAATAATAATAATAATAATAATAATAATAATAAAGCAAAATAATAAATGTAATAATTCCCTTCCCCGGGATATCAGATCAGCCCCCTCCCTCCTGACCTTCCATAAAAGATTAAAAACATGACACTTTGATCAAACCTTTGCAGAACCTATAGCAATAGACAAAATCAGAATTATGTGCAAGGAGTATTGGAACGGCCCGGATTACGATTATGAATAGCGTGGTTTAACAGTGACAATATTGGTTTAATGTTTTAACTGTTCTGATGTACTTTATAATCCTAATTTGAATGTTTATTGTAAATTTTTTACATTGCTTTTAATGGCATCGAATAGCTGCCTATGTTGTAAAGCCGCCTTGAGTCCCCTCCGGGATTGAGAAAGGCAGGGAAGAAATGCTGTAAATGAATAAATAACAATAAATAGAGTAACATAATAAATGTAATAATAATAATAAATAGAGTAAAATAATGCAAATGTAATAGCAATAATAGAGTAAAATAATAACTAATAATAATAAATAGAGTAAAATAATGCAACTGTAATAATAATAATAATACAGTAAAATAATCTATATACATAAAAATGTAATGTTCGTTTGTGGGATTAACATAACTCAAAAACCACTGGACGAATTGCTGCCAAATGTGGCCACAAGACACCTACTAACCCATGAGTGATCATTGTCATTTGGGTGTTGTAGTTTCTGGGGTTTATAGTTCACCTACAATCAAAGAGCATTCTGAACTCCACCAGTGATGGAATTGAACCAAACGTGGCACACAGGACTCCCATGACCAACAGAAAATACTGGAAGGGTTTGGTAGGCATTGACCTTGAGTTTGGGAGTTGTAGCACACCTACATCCATAGAGCACTGTGGACTCAAACAATGATGGATCTGAACCAAACTTGGCACAAATATTCCATATGCCCAACTAGGAACACAGATGGAGCTTGGAAGAAATAGACTTGACATTTGGGAGTTGTAGTTATTGGGATTTATAGTTCACCTACAAAAACCTTCTGAACCCCACGAATGATAGAATTAGGGCAGACTTCCCACACAGAACCCCCATGACCAATAGAAAATACTCCCTTCACTGGGGCAAGAAAACGTAATAAAATATTGTTTACCCACAAGCATAAAGAAATTACATATATTAGAAAAAAAACAATTTCTCATTACTTTATTTTCCAGATCACCAGACTGGGCCACAGCAATGGCAGGGGACGGCTAGTAACTAATAATAATAAATAGAGTAAAATAATGGAAATGTAATAATAATAATTATAATTAGAGTAAAATAATAAATGTAATAAAATAATAATAACAGAGTAAAATAATAAATAATGTTGACGCAAGTATAAGCCGAGGAGGACTGTTTCCAGCCTAAAAAAGGGCTGAAAAACTCAGCTTATATTCCAGTATATGCAGGTAATTTAAAATATACAAATATATATATAAAATTAAAACAGAATTAAGCACATTCAAAGCTTCTAGTTTGTAATGAAGTGTGTGTATATAACATAATGTACCATTTTGCAATGTCTTTTTACACCCCTGACTTATTCCTTCCTGACATACATTCTCCACCCTACTCTTCCCTCCCTATTCTCAGCCTGCAAACAAAAATTGAGGAATTTGCACGTCTGGTTGAGTTTTTCTCTTTATAGATGGTTCAGCTATTTGTCTGCAGATGCCCCCAACACCCCATGATAAACATTGCAACCTGCTTCATAGAAAATGCTTGGCTTTGGTAGAAGGGTGAAATGTTAGATATTATTCTGAAGGATTTTTAAAAGCAGCCAAACTGTTATACATGCCAGAAAATGCTAAATCTCCTCCTCCTCCTCCTCCTCCTCCTCTTCCTCCTCCTCCTCCCTTTAATTCACCCAATTCAGATTGTCAGACTAAATATATAATAATAGAGAAACCCGAAGCTAGAAAGGGGAGGAAAAACCCTTAGTGCAAGAGACGTACCTGTTAGGCTGCCTGCCTGTCATTTCCCAAAGTCATTTATTCAACACATTGTACAATGAAAAATCCTTTTATAAAGCTTTTCTTCTTCTTCTTTGAAGTGAGGAGGAAAACAAGAACAATGAAGATCAGTTGATAGGGACTTCAGCGTTTTCTTTCAAAACCCATCCACTTCATATTTCCCTCCCTCCCTCCGCTGCACCCGCACGTACATTAGGCATATGTTTGGAAACCTAATTTTGGCATCTACTGTCTAATCTTGTGAAAAGATTTGCCCACAAGTGGGTTATATTGAGTGAGATTATAAACACCGCTGTAAAGTAAATTACAGGTCAGCTAGAAGTACCTCGTGCAGTCAAATACCATTGTAAGCCTTGCTTGTTATTTGAAGACTACTCCAGCATATGTGAAGAAATGCGAATGTATGCATAGCATGTGGTGTATTTTTCGAGCATATCTAAGGCTCTTTCTGCATTTTCAAATGATTAAGGAGTAGACTTCATAATCATTTCTCGAGGGCCTAGGACCAATGGTTATTCCCCACATTCAGTGAGTTGGAGGGCGCTTCCAGGCAGCACTAAATCACGGGTTTTAAACAGGGGCAAAAATCCCTGGACTTCAGTAGAGGTCCACATACAGATGTGTCGGTCTGGGATTTCTGCCTCTGTTGTCCAGACTTGATGCTTTATTGTGAGATTTACAGGCTCCCAAGGTAGCTCCTACGATATTTCCATCGGAAACTTCAGAGTTTATTTATTTATTTAAAAGTTTTTGTATACCGGCCTTCTCACCTCTCTTGAGGGACTCAGACCGGTTTCCAACCATAATATCACATACAATCAATAAAACATCATAATACATATTACAGTAAAACATTAAAACAGCAATTACAATCAATAACTATAATGGTCAGTCGTCACACTAAAATCGTTGCTCATCCTCCGTCCATATCTCAGGGTGTTGGCTCACTTGTCGAATGCCTGTCTTAATAACCAAGTCTTCACCTGTTTCCTAAATGTCAGGATAGACGGGGCGGTTCTGATCTCCAGTGGGAGAGAGTTCCAGAGTCTAGGGGCCGCCACCGAGAAGGCCCCGTCCCTTGTCCCCACCAGACGCGCTTGCGAGGTCGGTGGGACCGAGAGCAGGATCTCTCCAGATAATCTTAATAATCTTGATGGTTCATAGGGGAGAATACGTTCGGAGAGGTAAACAGGGCCGGAGTTTGTTTGTTTTTTAAACTCAAGATGTGGATATGCGGATATATGGAGAATCAGATATGCGTATATGTGGAGAGTGGACTTCATAATAATTTCTCAAGGGCCTAGTTATTCCCCAATGATTATTCCCCACATTCAGTGAGTTGGAGGGTGCTTCCAGACAGCACTAAGTCATGGGTTTTAAACAGGGGCAAAAAATCCCAGGACTTCAGAAGAGGTCCACATACAGACGTGTTGGTCCTGGGATTTCTGCCTCTGTTGTCCAGACTTGATGCTTTATTGTGAAATTTAGAGGCTCCCAGGGTAGCTGCCACAAGACTTCCACCAGAAACTTTGGCATTTTTTTTAAAAACTCAACAGAGGCAGAAATCCCAGGACCAACATGTCTGTATGTGGACCTCTTCTGAAGTCCCAGGATTTTTTGCTAGAAACTGGTATGCTAGAAACTTTGGTATTTTTTTTTGTTAAATCTCAAGATGCAGATATGTAGAGCATCACTTCAGTGAATCACTGAAAATGTTCAGTTCTTTGTCCTGGCCAGAGATGTGCCCTCCACATGCTTCATGAAGTTTCTGGCACACAAACAAAGTTTTTGCCTTTTACTCAATGTGTCATCTTCTTTTAAGGAACCAACCAATCAGGAACAAACCTGAGAACAAGCCCAGATTTTTAAAAAATTGTGATTGCAGTGACATACAGACATGCAAAGATCCACATATTTGGTTCAAAACCGCAACATTCCCATTTCTGGAAATCTTGCGGTTTTTACCTTTTGTAGCAATTGCTTCCGCATTTCCAGGGAATGGTGTCTAGCGACCCTCCTGTTTGCTTACATATGCACTAGTGATGCAATAGGTCTACTCTAGTAGAGGGCTGGCAATCAAATGGAGACCAAAATACTTATTTTTTCACCTCTATTGTCATTTAATTTCCAGGTTTTTTTTTTGAGAGGCCTGGATCAGAGAACTAGAAAACATGGGAGTTAATGGTTTAATAATAATAATAATAACAACAACTTTACTCTTATACCCCGCCACTATCTCTCCACAGGGACTCGGGGCGGCTTACATGGGACCAAATGTCCACAAAACAATAAACAATTCAGAAATACATTCACATCGCATTATTTTTGCTGTGTACCAAGACTGATTATTTTCTCTCCAGGTTAGAACTGGCTCCTCTGATAGACATTAAGTCCACCGTGGTCTCATGTAAAATTGGGTTACTGCCATCTAAGTGAATTCTTTCTATAGAGATGGGGAAAATCACAGTTGGGCCTTTATGTGCTTTGTAGTATATGGTTTATGAAACACATCTTGCAAAATGATTTTTCTATTAAGGGCCACATTCCCTCAGGAATAATGTTTTGAGGAGGTATGCATGAGCAGTGAGTGAGGCCTGGTGTGCCATAAACACAGTTAGAGCTAAAATGAGCAGTCCCTGTTATTATCCAATGTGTAAGCAAGTTGTTTATAAAATTATGATTGACAAGGAACAATTGGAGAAAGAAAGATAATCCTTCTTGTAAGACTGGAATTCGGGGGGTGGGGGATGTGTGTCAGGTCCCCTGGTCTCAGGACCTTGCTTCTCTTCTCCATTCACCAAGGTAGGTTGAGGGAGGAATCTTAGAGTGAGAAAGTTTCCTTTAAAATGTTGTGTATATGCATTTTCCTTATTTGTTAGACTTGTTTTTGCTTTTGTTATTAATATGAACAGCATATTTTGCACAGCTGTGGTTAAAGCTTAAGGTATTACGTTTACAGATATCACTGGGGCTGCTCCATGTAATATGACCCTTGTAGCTAGACCTGCTTTCTGTTCCTGCTTCACAAGGTCGTCTTAGATCTCAAGTTTTGGCTCTGAAGTTTCAAGGTTTGCAATAGCTCTGAAAACTGGCAACCCTAGATGGCTGTGTTTCCTCCAGTAAAGGAGCTTCACAGAGCTTCAGGACTGGAGAAAATCAAACCCATCTTCACAGAATGCATACTTAATGTGTAACATTCATTGCCATGAGATATGTCCCCCTTCAGGGGTTGAGAAGGATGGGATAGAAGTACTGGAAATGAATAAATAATTGTTTTAGCTGTGGACCTAAAAGAAATCCAGGGCTAACACATTAGAACGGTGATTCCCAAACTCTGGTCCTCTAGGTGTTTGGACATCAACTCCCAGCAACCTCAGTTTGTTGGCCAATGATCTGGAGGTAAAACCCAAAACACTTGGAGGACTAGAGTTTGTGAATCACTACATTAGAAGAAGATGGGATAAAGTTATGGAAGAGATGTCTATCCTTATAGCTTTGTAAATCCTCCACAAAGCTTGGAAACATATTTTATATTACGGCTAAAATTGGCCAAGTTGAGCTAACATGGCCTTGAATGCCAGGTTCCAGGAACAACAGCAGAGAGGACTATGACCTTCATAGCTAATTTAGAAGCTACCAGAAGGCATCTGGCTCCCAATTGGAGGAAGCAGAATGTGATATTAGATAAATCTACTGTCTCGTCCAGTAAGGCCTATATTAATTTCTGATAACTTGTAAGAAAGCTAATTTGACAGTTGAAACAATGATGCTACCATTGTGTTGTCTTACAGGTAAAGATGAACCCAGCAGCTACACGTGTACGACATGTAAACAGCCATTCAACAGCGCCTGGTTTCTTTTGCAACACGCACAGAACACTCATGGATTAAGAATCTACTTAGAAAGTGAACATGGAAGTCCCCTGACGCCACGGGTTGGTATCCCATCAGGACTAGGTGCAGAATGCCCTTCTCAGCCGCCACTCCATGGGATTCACATTGCAGACAATAACCCTTTTAATCTGCTCAGAATACCTGGGTCAGTTGCGAGAGAAGCATCAGGTCTTGGAGAAGGACGCTTCCCTCCCACGCCGCCTTTGTTTAGTCCTCCTCCAAGGCATCACTTGGACCCCCATCGCATAGAACGCCTGGGTGCCGAAGAAATGGCCCTTGCAACCCATCACCCCAGTGCCTTCGACAGGGTGCTGCGACTCAACCCCATGGCCATAGAGCCCCCAGCTATGGATTTTTCCAGGCGGCTTCGGGAGTTAGCTGGAAATACCTCTAGTCCGCCATTGTCACCGAACCGTCCCAGTCCTATGCAAAGGTTACTACAACCATTCCAGCCAGGCAGCAAGCCCCCATTTCTGGCAACTCCACCTCTTCCTCCTCTTCAGTCTGCTCCTCCCCCTTCCCAGCCTCCCATCAAATCCAAGTCTTGTGAATTTTGTGGGAAAACCTTCAAGTTTCAGAGCAACTTAGTTGTCCACCGTCGGAGCCACACTGGAGAAAAACCGTACAAGTGCAACCTTTGTGACCACGCGTGTACTCAAGCAAGCAAGCTAAAGCGTCACATGAAAACCCATATGCACAAGTCCTCCCCAATGACCGTCAAGTCAGACGATGGCCTCTCCACAGCCAGTTCCCCAGAGCCAGGAACCAGTGACCTCGTCGGCAGCGCTAGCAGTGCTCTCAAATCTGTTGTGGCCAAGTTCAAAAGCGAGAACGATTCTAACATGATTCCAGAAAATGGGGATGAAGAAGAGGAAGAAGAGGAGGAGGAGGAGGAAGAGGAAGAGGAGGAAGAAGAGGAAGATTTGACTGAAAATGAAAGACAGGACTATGGGTTTGCCATTAACCTAGAAGCAGCTCGTCACCATGAAAACAACTCCCGGTCGATTGAGGAGAATCGCTCTATGCCCGATGTCATGCAGGGAATGGTCCTGAGTTCCATGCAGCACTTCAGCGAGGCCTTCCATCAAGTTCTTGGTGAGAAGCATAAACGAGGGCATTTGTCCGAATCTGAGGTGCACAGAGACACTTGTGATGAAGACTCGGTAGCTGGTGAATCTGATCGTATCGACGACGGCGCCATGAATGGCCGGGGCTGTTCCCCTGGTGAGTCTGCTTCTGGAGGTTTGTCCAAAAAGCTGCTCTTGGGTAGTCCCAGCTCCCTAAGCCCTTTCTCCAAACGCATCAAACTTGAGAAGGAGTTTGACCTCCCAGCAACAGCTATGCCTAACACTGAAAATGTTTACTCCCAGTGGCTCGCTGGGTACGCTGCCTCTCGGCAGTTGAAAGATCCATTCCTCAGCTTTGGAGACTCCCGACAATCGCCTTTTGCTTCCTCCTCAGAACACTCCTCCGAAAACGGAAGTTTACGCTTCTCAACGCCTCCTGGGGAGATGGATGGAGGGATATCAGGCCGAAGCGGTACAGGAAGTGGAGGGAGCACCCCGCATATTAGTGGTCCAGGCCCTGGAAGGCCTAGTTCAAAAGAGGGCAGACGCAGCGACACTTGTGAGTACTGTGGCAAAGTCTTCAAGAACTGTAGTAACCTCACTGTCCACAGGAGGAGCCACACTGGGGAAAGGCCTTATAAATGTGAGCTGTGTAACTACGCCTGCGCCCAGAGTAGCAAACTCACCAGGCACATGAAAACGCATGGTCAGGTGGGGAAGGACGTTTACAAATGTGAAATTTGTAAGATGCCTTTTAGCGTGTACAGTACCCTGGAAAAACACATGAAAAAATGGCACAGTGATCGAGTCTTGAATAATGACATAAAAACTGAATAGTGGTATATTAACATGTCCCCTTCTCCTAATTTCCCCCAATCTACCCTCTCCTCGCCCCCCTCCCCCCCCAATATAGAGATTTTCTAGTCCCTTGTGAGTAAAATAATGGAAGCTAAGGATGATGTTAAGAAAGTGCTTGTCACCAGCACATCTGTTTTCATTTTCCTTTTTTAAAATTTTTATTTCCCCCTTTCTTTTCTGATTTCACCATTTTGAATGCATGATCTGTAATGGGGCAATACTACGCAAACTTTGAGCCTTTCTCTTGTGCAATAATTTACATGTTGTGTATGTTTATTAATTTTTTTTTGAAAAAAAATTAGGCAGCATGTGTGCTATGGTTATGGCTGTTATTATTATTTTTAAATTGTCCCCGAATTCGTAGCTGAACGAACACACAAAACATACACACGCTCACGCAAGCATGCACACACGCACAAATAAGAAAGTGTACCATGGCTGTTCAGAAAAAAAAAATTCCAGGGGGAAAAAGAGAGAGAAAAGAAAAACCAAACAAGAAAAAAATATTTGTTAAACAGAAAAAATTATTCCAGGGGAAAAAAGAGAGAGAAAAGAAAAACCAAACAAGAAAAAAGATTATTTGTTAATCAACCGTGCTGCATACATTCTCCAAACACATATCATGCACATATTTGGTTTTGAATCATATAGAGGAAGATGTACTTTGAATTAACTCTTTATGGACAGATAGATCACACTGAAAAAGTAAGGGGAAAATCCATTCTGTTAGCTTGATCTCTGTCTTTAAAAGGATCTAACGTATCAATTCTTTTTGTGGCTTCAGGGGAAGGGAAGGAAAAAAAATATAGGCCTTTAATTGAAAAATGAGGACAGAAACGAGATTTGAAATGTGTACTATCATTTGGTTTAAATTGCAATTCTGAGTGCCTTGAATCTATTTAAGCCATGTTGGTGTGGCAACTCTACTCGTTCTAAACTTGTAGCTCAACTTTTCGCACTTGGCAACGGAAAAGGAGTCCTTTAGGACCTAGCCAATAATTCCCTATTGTATTTCTCACGACAGCGGCTACCTAAAAGCAAAAGGAATCTCACAAAGACAACCCATGAAGTCCTAGTTAATCATCATTCAAACTTCCCACACTCCCCTTTCTTTCGCTTCTCAAAAAATACAAAATAGTTGCATTGCTCACATTGATTTGATTGCAGTTGAGAATTGAAAACAATCCCTACCATTACAGAGAATATTTCTCTCGTGCCCTTTCCCGCAGTGCGACCCTGTCTTAATCATAGAATCATAGAGTTGGAAGAGACCTCGTGGGCCATCCAGTCCAACCCCATTCTGCCAAGAAGCAGGAAAATTGCATTCAAAGCACCCCCAACAGATGGCCATCCAGCCTCTGTTTAAAAACCTCCACAGAAGGAGCCTCCACCACACTCAGTGGCAGAGAGTTCCACTGCTGAACAGCTCCCAGAGTCAGGAAGCTTTTCCTAATGTTCAGATTGAATCTCCTTTCTTGTAATTTGAAGCCATTGTTCTGCGTCCTAGTCTCCAGGGCAGCAGAAAACAAGCTTGCTTCCTCCTCCCTATGACTTCTTCTCACATATTTATACATGGCTATCATGTCTCCTCTCAGCCTTCTCCTCTTCAGGCTAAACATGCCCAGCTCTTTAAGCAGCTCCTCATAGGGCTTGTTCTCCTTGATCTTTTTAGTCGCCCCCCTCTGGATACATTCCAGCTTGTCAACATCTCTTCCATTGCCCCCCCCCCCCCCCCAGGTTCAAAATTATTATTAAAAAGATTGTGAAATTTGCAGAAGTCTTTGAAGATAATTAAACAAACTAGATACAAAATTATTATTTTGATGATTAAAACAATTGTGAAATTTTCAGAAGTCCTTGAAGATAATTAAACAAACTAGATTCAAAATTATTATTTTGATGATTAAAAAGATTGTGAAATTTTCAGAAGTCCTTGAAGATAATTAAACAAACTAGGTTCAAAATTATTATTTTGATGATTAAAAAGATTGTGAAATTTGAAGAAGTCCCTGAAGATAATTAAACAAACTAGATTCAAAATTATTATTTTGATGATTAAAAAGATTGTGAAATTTTCAGAAGTCCTTGAAGATAATTAAACAAACTAGGTTCAAAATTATTATTTTGATGATTAAAAAGATTGTGAAATTTGAAGAAGTCCCTGAAGATAATTAAACAAACTAGATTCAAAATTATTATTTTGATGATTAAAAAGATTGTGAAATTTAAAGAAATCCTTGAAGATAATTAAACAAACTAGATTCAAAATTATTATTTTGATGATTAAAAAAAATGTGAAATTTTCAGAAGTCCTTGAAGATAATTAAAAAAAACTAGGGGGAATTTAAATGAGGTGGAGATTTTTCAAAAATTTTGGTGATTCTGGCACAAAAATTAAAAACAGAAGGCTAAAAAACACAAAAGAAGAGGAATTAATATAATATAACAAACTCCAGGTCCAGTTGGTTGCCAACTTGAAAATCATATTAGAAACGCCCAACCTATTGATCTCTCCGTCTAGAACATATTAAACAGCCCAGCAATAATGATTTACTGAGATGTAACACAGTAGTGCAAAAAATAATAATAATAGTAATAATAATAATAATATATAATGATTTATTAGCACAACGTGGTACTGTTTGCCATTTAAAACTAAGAACAGGTTATAAGCTAATATTGGTATGATGATTAACTATGAGCTATTCAGACTTGCCTTGAAGTATGTGACATTCTGGAAGAAAAAAAAAGAGAAGAAAAGAAAGCTAATTTTTTTTTTAAAAGAGTAGCAGTGTATGTCTGTGCTCCCTAAAACGTCGTTCTCCATTTTGTTTCGTTTGAGCATATGCCACATGCTAGTTGTGTTGACATGGAAAAAGGATTCATTGTTTTTATGAGTAAGCTAGCATCTGCCCCGCTGGATGTTCACATAGCACTTGACTCGGCCTGTCGTGTCTGTATCTTTTCCTTTAATCAGAGGTACACAGGTTGAGTATAAAAAAAAAGAAACTTTTTTTTAAGACTGCTCAGATAGGACAATTGAAATGCACTGTACAATTTTCCCAGTTTACAGGTTCTATACTTTTAAGGGAAAAATTGCAAGATTAATGAAAAAAAAATTTTTTTTTGTTGAAAAAAAAAATTGAACGCGATCTCGCGGTGATGAGCATCTTAAGAAACTCTTGCCAGCTTGCCGTTTGTACTTGACTTAAATGACTGGGACGCAACATTACGGCGCTGTGAATGGGAACAGGTTCTGCAATTATATTAAAAAAAAATATAACGAATTATTGCTCTCGCTCCTACAGTGCAAGGATGTGGTTCTTTTTTTTGTACAAAACTTTTTTGAAATATAAATGTTATGATTTTTTTTCCTTTTGTTTTTTTATAAAAGAAACACTTTGTTATGTTTAGGGGGGGAAATATGTATTTTAGGTTTCATTGTCTTGGTGGTGTACAAGACCTGTTCTTCATTGAAAAACCAGTAGTTGCAAATCTTATGCCTTGGGGGATAGACACACAACGTTTCAGGTTGTAAAATAAAATGCATTGGGGAAAAAAAGGTTTTAAGAATATATAGTACTTAAATATAGGAAATGCACACGCCTGTTGGTTCCTATGCGAAGACGAAGAAGAAGCAGAAAAAGCAAACAAAAAAGAAGAAAAAACGCATTTATGGTCTCTTTTTTCTGTAATTTCTAGAATGGTATTTGAATTTAATGTTCACCTAGAGTAGGCACTATAGTATTTATAATGAAGCTTGTATTTTTAACTGTTGCTTGTTTCTCTTTGAAAAAAGAAAAAAAAAAGGTCTCAATATACCTTTTTTGGTAGTGGAAAAACACACAGAGACACACACACACAGACACACAAACAGGCTGCCACAGTATATTTTTTTAATTTGGCAGGATAATATAGTGCAAAAATATTTGTATGTTTCAAAAAAAAATTTTTTTTTGGACAAGAGTGTGACATTGTACGAATAAGAGGCCATATAATGGCTGCTTTTTTTGGGGTGGGTTGGGACAAAAATTAAAAGGAAATCTGTTTGAATGTCGCACTGAACGAGCATTGCAGATAGTTGTACATATCAAAAGTTCTTTTGGGGTTTCTTTGTTTTTCTGCTGCCATATTGTATGCAGTAATAATGCAAGGTGATGATGTTGGTTTGTTCTGTAGTGTGATCTTTGGTCTCTTTTCTTCTTCTCTTTACCCCTTTACATTCCAGCATCGTTTTAAAAACAAAAACCTTCATATGCAGTAAAAGGAGAGAAAAAAAAAGCAAACAAAAAAAAAATAGAATGAAAGGGAAAAAATTTAAAAAAGTTTTGCAGGTTTTTTTTTCCATTGCCAAAAAGAGAAAAAAAAAACCTAAAATGGTGCTTTATATATTTAGATTGGGAAAGGATTTCATATGCAAAGCATATTAGAAAGAGAGAGCCCCGCTGGAGTCGATAACCTTTTTTGTATATGGCAATGCAAAATATTTTGTTATTCTCAGCCTTTTCTATTCCTGTAATGAAAGCTGTTTGTCGTAACTTGAAATTTTATCTTTTACTATGGAAGTCACTATTTATTATTGCTTATGCGCTCTGTTCAGAACAGAGGCGTCAGATTTGATCTTTTGTTTCGTTTTCGTTTTTTTATTTTTTTATTTTTTTATTATTATTATTTAGATGACCAAAGGTCATTTGCAACCTGGTTCTTTATTGTATTTTTTTCCTAGTCTTTGTTAAGTTCTATTGGGAAAACCACTGTCTTGTGTTATTTTTCAGAGGGGGGGAGGCGTGTCTTTTTTTTTTTTAATTGGGCAGTTGTCTGCATTACCCTGTTCATTCACCCATTTTGTCCCCTTAATTGAAAAAAATAAAAATAAAAAAATATTGCTTAAAAGTACATACCATAAGCTTGGCGTGTCCTCATTTGACACACTCTGTAATTTCCCTCGGGGAGAAAAAGCAGCTTTTAAGAGAAGGCCAATGGGTTTCCTTTCATGGGGGCATTTCGGTGTACCTATTTAGTAGCCTAAAGACCCAGAAAGCTCCCTATTTATATCACAATGAAAAAACGCTTTGTCCCTGGGGGGAGAAAGTGTCTTTGGTCTTCTGTCGAGAGCAAAGATTTCTCTCTCTCTTTCTTTTTTTCAACTGAGGGAACCTTTCTTTTCCATCTGGATGTTTCTCCCACCTTTCCTTTCCCCCCTCCTGTCCAGAATGCATTTAGTGGAAAGACTAAATGGTGAACCAGTTGGCGACGACATCTTAAGTCATTCATATCTGTCTGTAAACGGGACTCTCGCCTCACAACCATTCCTTCCTGTTTTGCTTACAATCACAAAACAAACTCAGATATGAAACGATATGCAGCTCCTTCCCTTTGTGTGTGTGTATATGTGTGTGTGATACCCCCTCCTCCAATAGTCCCACCTACCCAATTTCCTTCCTCCCCCTCCAAAAAATATAAATAAATGCCTAACATGATATAAATAAATGCCTAATGTGATAGGTGAATTGGAAATACCTAATCTCCATTATGACACGTGGAGTTGGAGCAAAATCAGAAACTGCTGTACAGATCCAGCACATGCCATCACCATATCTATTTATTTTATTTATTTATTAGTAGTAGTAGTGTGCAAATCCCATCCCAACAGAAGGCCTGGCTTGAGGGATTCTCTTTTTTGTGTTTTGTCGGGTTGGAGAGAAAACTGAGACAGGAACTGTTCTTCTTTTTATATATTCTGTGTGACAGATAGGTTTTATCAAAAAATTGTGTATACAATCGTCTTTAAATATTTGGAATCTGGTTCTGATTATAGGCACGCACGCACACACATATCCCTCCCATAAGAGGTCTGTACACATTGTCATGTTTTACAAATCCTGCATTGTTGCAGCATCTATTTTGTTTTACTAAAACACATGTTTTTGTGGCACTATCACTTGCTCTTCCTAGTGTAAAGAGAAATTCATATTTCTCACGTTTTCATCGGTAAGCCATTGCCATTGCCATATTCTCACCAGTTACCTTATTTTGACCAACGTGATTTTAAAAAACCAATTGTGACTTTTCACTCGTATCACTATGTTTCTGCATCCAATGTATGCCCACTGAAAATCCCTTGACTACCCAAAATTGGAGTAAAACGTATGCATAAGAAACCATCGCTCGCCATAAGCAGGAAAGGAGCTCATTACTCTTGGGAGATCTCCAGGTGTATTCCATTGTTAATACAGAGATTCTCTTACTGTGGAAAAGTACGAAGGAGTCCTTGCTTATCCAGAGTTCATCTTGTCCACCAATAATAAGATCATTTAGTATTTCTCCTTCCTTTAGCGTTTCACAGACTTATGAGTATAATAAGAATAGTAATATGTAAGGAGATGCATTATACAAGTATACAGAGCCACTCAACAACAATCTGGACATTATCTCTCACTTATGAGTTATCTTTTTTGAAAATAATAATAATAATAATAATAATAATAATAATATTAATAATAAATACTTTATTTATATTCTGCCCTATCTCCCTAAGGACACTCAGGGCAGATTACAATACACATATATGGCAAATGTTCAATGCCGTTATACAATTAACAAAGACAGATAGTACATAAATAAAGGTAAAGTCTTTCCATCTTTTCCCATCTCCAGCATCTGGAGGTTGTGGTTGGAGAGGGGGTGGTGCTGTCGCTCCATATTCTACACCAAGGAGCTTGGTTGTCTTTAGATGCTCTCCTGATCGAATTGTCAGCATTTCCACCTTTTATTACCTCCCTGCCAAAGCGGTACCTATTTATCTACTCACATTGCTGTTTACAGGCGAGCAGAAGCTGGGCTGATGGTTGGGAGCTCACCCCAACCCAGGCTTGAACTGTCAACTCTTCATTCGGCAAGATTTTCTGCAGCTGGCGGTTTAACCCGCTGTGCTAAAGCCCATCTTAGGTGATACTCTTGAGGGGAAAATGTGCAGTTATTGAATATTTCTCTACATGTTTACACAACTCTTATAGTATCCCAGATTTTAGCAGAAAAATTCCCAACATCTTTATAGTATTGAAACCAAATGCCAAGAGGAAAGAAAATAAATACCATTAATGTGGATTTAAAATGCCAGCCAGTAAGCCTGTTTTATTGGACGAAAGGGCTGAGGTTGTTTTATTTTCCAAAAAGTCCACATACAAGTTTGTGTTTGTATTAGATTTGCAAAAACACCGGACTCCCATGTGTATTCCAAAACCATGCCCAAAATTTAGAAGACCATATTATCTCAATGGCATAGGAAGTAGAAACAGTCACATTTGCTAGTGTGAGTATCAAGAAACAATTTTATGCCATCTTGAACCATGTTATAGTAGTCCATGCCTCTGTGCTACTTCCTCTGTATTCTGATCTTCACCTAGAGCCTCTTCTACCATTGTACCAATATTCAAGAGAGATCACTTTCTTTCCAATTGCATCTCCAGAACTATTGTGGGAATGCAATATCCATTTGCTCTAAAACCATTGCACATAATAGTTTGGATTGCTTACTCACCACCAAAGACATTGCTGCCCCCTTTACATTGTCTGGTGCATACTCTTTCCCCAATATAAGACATGATAGCATAGCATTGTAGCACTACAACAACATTATCACCACCTCCTCAGAACTTTAATCCGACCACAGCAAAGTAATGAAGGCTGCTTGGGACATGCAGCCTGCAATGCCGTCTGGGCGTCTCCTCCCCACATGATCACTACCTCCCCATATAGGAACTCAAAGGAATTATACCAGGAAGTCTCTCCAACAGCAAAATTGTCTTTTGGGAAATTCCTATATTTCTGAAGCCTTCATACTCCAAAGGCACCATATCCTGGAAGTTTGAGATTACTGCAATGCTAGATTTTGGGGACTTGAAGGAAAGGTAATGGGTGGGGCAGAATTCCTATTGAGAGGGTGATGTCCTCATTTTGATTCCTCTGCATATCAACATCCAAACGCACCATAACGGTGGTATCGTTTAACTTCCTTTTTGGATTCTCTTTGGACATCTTCCTCTAAGTTCTCCTTCCTCCAGAAAAGAATGCAACATTGGTATGTTCAACCCATATGAAACAACAAGACACTGCTTTTGGCTGTTGGCTCCTATGCAAAAGTGGATGTTGATCCTTTCTGGGACTCATTTTTCTGCCAGTTCTTCTCTAGATTCCTTGTTCAGTGCGTGTGACCCAAATTTCCCATCTGGGGTTTCCACTTCCCAATTATCTTCCATATCATTTCTGGTCTTCTTCAATCCTGCACCATCGTCTTCTTCGTTCCCTTACAGTCTTTAGTTTTAATTATTTTTATGTTCCAATTTCCTTGCCTACTCTTTATCGAGGATGAGCCAACATTGTTCCAGTTTATGCTCTTTTTCTCTCCAAGCCCATTATTTATCTCTGCACTAATTTTATAATTTGATAGTCTGGTGTCTGAAGGTTTGAGCTGTTTCTACCCATTGTTGTCCATAGGACGATAAACCAAAGCTCATTTTTGCAATTGACTTTTTTTTTTTGAAAGTCTTGTACAGGAGCTCTTATTTTCAACTTCAGAATATGCATCTTAACAGAAAAAACTGCAAAGATGGACAAGAGTGAATGCACATGTCATCAGGAACAAGTTCCACCAACTCCTTACTGATCCGTTCTAGCAGTTGGCTGATAATTCTGGTTCTCATCCTCTCCAAAGCTTGAACTGGCTGAACTAGGTGTTACAAACTTCTCTGAACAATAAACATTTTCAGGTGTGACAACCAAACTTTGCCAGTTGACTGCTCAAGAGCCTTTATGGGTCATGCTGCTTTGAAATATCCTAGGGCTACTGTGTTGCCTTTTGTGCAGTTAGCAAGAACTGTATGTGGGGAAAAAATAGCTTCTCATTCCCATTGCCTTTATCCCCCTGCCTTGCACAAAACCAGAAACTGAAATGGTGGGAGCCAATTCCCCTGTCCATAGTCCTGTGTGAGCTTGATGATGTCAAGACATTGTTCTCTCTTGTTGTGATGGCATCAAGTCAGCATGGTTAAAGTCATTTTTCTATCTAGCACATTGGGTAAACAAATTGTTCTGTTGTTACTTGTTGTCAGGTTGACTTCGACATAGTGGTGGCCTTGTCAATTCTCACCAAAGAGCCCTGGTCATCAACTGCTCTACTCAAGCCTTGCAAACTCAAGCCAATGACTCTTGCTTGAATCAATCTACCTATAACAGTCTCCCACTTTTTCCACTTTACTGACTATTAGTGTCTTTTCTAATGACTCAGTCATGCCTTGTGATATGTACAATTTATGACAGGCTGAGTTTGTTCACATTTACCCTTAACTTTATTTTTTAATAAAGCATGGACCTTTTTTGCAGGCATTTGCACCACCAATGTCAACTCCCTAGCAAGTTTTGGAAGAACTCAACATGTGAATTAGGGCCAAAAAGTTCATACCTCGTGTGTTAGAATAAAAACCAACAAAGGAGTGTTTCTTACCGCCTAACACTTCTGTGGAAGCTATACCATGGAGCTTCCAATCTTCATGGCCAGTGCATTGTCAAGACTGGCTCTGACTGATGCGTTTGTTTTTCACCAACTCTTCTTGGATTCCTCCAGGTTTTAGAGATGTTTTCTGGATGCTTTCCACATATGACCTTCTAATTATCCTCATAGCCACTGCTTTATTTCCTCATTATGATTTGGTGACTGTTTCCTTCTTTGACTTTTATAGATCACCAGCACTTTACTACTTCATCCTTTGATAAACAAATGAAAAAGTTTAACATTGTCTTTTCTCCATCCTAAGATAACCATGGTTCCAAGAGGTAAACCACTCCAGAGACTTCCTCCTGCTCCCTTCATAGCGTGTTACTTCCTTAGATGTTCATTTTTGCATTTCAGACTTATCTTAACATTCTTATGAGGACAATACACAATTGCTTTTATATTGCAATTTGCAGAACAATCCTGTTAACATTCATTCACAAGGTGTCTTGCCACTGACTCAAATCCCAAACCAACAATTCCTATCATTCAAAGCTGGTGATGTCTGTAGGTGGCTGGAGAATTCCAAGTCAGGTTGCTGTGAATCTATTATAGGTTTTATTTCATATTTTAAAGGAACTGAAGCAACTTGGGAAAATAAAATTCAGCACTCTGGATAGCTCCATTAAAATCTGGAATAAAACTCAAAGTGGATTTACCTGACATGAAAACTTTCAATTTGAGTCCACAATCATTAAAACGCAGGGAAAGTTGTGATAACTACCTTTATTGGCACCCTTTCCTTTCCTCTTGTAACTTTCTTCCCCATTGTGTAACCCAAACACCATCTTGCCTTCTTACATACATCACCCTTCTCTGTTTGTTGCTGAATCCGCCATGTTTACCTAATCTGCTGTGTCTGTACCCCTTGCCATCGCATCTTTGCTATTGATACAGTTTGCTCCTCATCTGAAAGCAGCATGGATATAGAAGACCCAGAGGCCTAGATAAATTTGGCCTAGATAAATTTGCCAGCTCTTGTTTTAGAGTCAACACCTATAAAAATCTCATGTAGCCAGTGAATCCGTTTTAGAATAGCAGCAGTCTTGGCCACAGTCTTTAACTGTCCAGTGTTTTTGACATTCTGATGTCTTCATGGCTGCCTTTGAGGTCATGCCTAGAAAAACCTGTGTTCTCTGCACTGATCTATTGTAGCCTGCTAGGTCTATTGTACAACTCATACCTCCAGTGCAACTGCTACCATCATCATCCCTTCAAAATCTCCCTTTGCATGCATTGGGGACATTTCCCAGGGCACCAGACCTTTTGGTCCTGCAGAGTGAAACTGTTTTGGAAGCTGGTGCAGAACTCCCTGGGAAATGACAGAGGGGTGGAAGGGAGAAACAAAGAATCCAGACATTGAATGATGGTTGCTTTGGATGTTCTTCAGTGTCAATGTGGTTGACTATGTTCCACGTTTTTGCACAGTGAATGAGCCGAAAGACTACAGACAAACAGCGGTAACTGAGAATTGTAAATAAAATTTTATTTGAATGTGATTTTTTTTTGCAAGGTAAAGTCATTTCACGCCCTTACCAACTCTCTTTTGGAGATGGTGCACGAATGGGTATCTGCTCTCAACCCACCAAAGAGAACATCGCAGGACCAGCCTTCTGTTCATTAGTTTTCTTTTTCCATTTCCATAGAGGCACATCTAAACAATTTACCTATTGTTTGGATCTTAGGAATGGGTCCACATCTCCATTTGGACCTTCAGTCAGAAAATCACCTTGGACTTTAAGTTTAAGTGGAGTGTATGTTCCACTTCTTGAAACAAATAGGCGGACTGGTTTCTAGTCTCAATTCTGAAACTCCTAACTAGATTATGTTGTCTCTTGGGCAAGGATGCCTTCCATGCAGATTGGCTGAACCATTATTTTGGTCTCTTAAGTGTTCAATATTCATAACAGTGCATGTCATTCCATGGCACTGGTTTCATGGACTTTACCTGTACCTTTATAGATCTTTTAGATTTATTTATGTCTCTTTCAGTCTCTTAAAAAACCAACAACAGAACATCAGGATATGAAAAACATGTTTAAGTATTCATTCCCTTCCACTTGTATCACATGTGATAATATCAAAATGTCAAACCTTACATGTCTGTCTTCATCTCTATGGAAAATGAGTGCACAAATGTATAGAATGTGCTTTTAAGATGTCATGTCTTTGGAAAAAGGGGAACATCTTGCTTTTCATTTTGGAGAAGCCAAGCAAAAGCACTAGACTTGAAAAATGTTCCCAGAAAGTCTAGAGATTCAATTAAAACCTTCCAAACCCCCTCTCTTAAAATGTAATTATAATTATCAGCAATACTCACAGCATCTGTACAGACAAGTATGTATTGGTCAGGATAACTCTGGTAGTTGCTCCCCCTTGCCCACCGGCACTCCTATAGAGTGGAAGTTGAGAAAGTAAACTTTCCTGAAATCATTTCCCATTTAAGTCCCAATATAAGCTTAAGTCCGGGCTATCTACCCTCACAATCTCTTTGGTCAATTTCTCCTTCTTGACTCAAGACACACTGGTTCGACACAGTTCTGTTATTAGCCATTTGTCCCACTTTTACTGCCAAAGCATCCTGGGATTTGCAATTAGTTGATATTTTTTAGTATTCTCTGCTACAAAGCTGTAGACCACTTCCATGAATTAAAGCATGAGAGCTCTTTAGCAGAGTCGCCAAGGCCTTTGTGTGTATGTTCCTTCAAGTCACCTGTCAACTTATGGTGACCATGGGATTATCATAGTCTCTCTCAAACTACAAATCCCAGGATTCTGCAGGTTGGAGAAATGGAAGTTGAAATGGCATTAAACTACTATAACTGTAATTAAAACTAGCAAAACAAGAATCTTCTCTCAGCGATCAAAGCTATTCCTTAAATCTCTTTGCTGGGGGTCTTACATGGAGATGTGTGCAGAGCCTCTATCACAAGTGAAATCAAGACAGGATTAAAGAATGCATTGCTTGTTACACAGTGATGTTGGGATGCATTGCTTCACCATTGTATTTTGCCCTGCTTTGCTTTATTTAAGCCATTAAATAATTTCTGTTTGCTTTATTCAAATTTCATATTGCAATTTCTTAAAATATGCTTCTTTGGGCTTGAGTGGAAAAGGTTATCTTAAGGGTGGATAGAATATTTGAAAAATGCTCTAAAACTGTATTTGTTGAATATTGAAAAAGTAGAGAGTAGAATCCTGCAATAATGAAAAAAATTGCAGTTTGGGCCTTATTCTGTACAAAATTCACATTTGGTTGTTTTTGTGCAGAATTCAGCATTTTCTGTGGAGGAAACAAGATGTACCATAGGGAAAAATATTCCAACTCAGAGATATTTATTTCTGCACAGAAACTGCTGTTTTCTATACAAATCACCCTAAATTGTATACATTTCTAAACATTGTGCTGGTCAACAAAAACTGAGTGAGATAGACATAAAAAATAAGATAATCCTTCAAATGGATTATGACCTAAATACAAATCAAAACAGTAAGAACAAGTGTGGTGGTAATTTAATGATGTTGCAGAAACACTGTGGCCCATAGGCTCTTTTGCTAAATTTCTGAAATTATTTTCTGGTGATTGGCCATAATGCATATTTTAGTACTGCCAACATGTGAGAGATGTGGGTCAAGTAGGTAGGATAGGCAGTAAAGGCCTGGTTCCTGACAATGTTTCTAAGTCAAGGAACCTTGAGAAGGGAAAACTCTCAAATAAAACTCTCCCATAGGCCTTGTGCGTCTTCCAAATTGATGATGATCCCTGAAAAATAGGGGAGAAGCTTCTGTTTGAAGCCTAATTTACACTGAAATGTCTGGTCTAGGCTACCCTCTTTCAGATGGCAGCCAGACTGAATCCATATTGCTTCCAAGTACAAAGTTGACTGATCGTAAAGGGTTCAGGCCTAAACTTTGACCTAGTTTCACATAAACACGAATAATCCCTTCCTCTTTGTTTGGAAGAGAATTACATCCTGAATCCTCTAGACAGAACTTTGCTAAATTAAATTTTTGGACTACAATTCTCAGAACCTCCTGGAGGATTCTGGAGTTTGAGCACAATGAAGCCACTCTTCCAAGTTTCAACTAAGTGACAGAAGTGGCGCAATATGAGCAGCATTTCAGGCCATCTTGTGTTCCAGAACTCATTCATTGTCCGATGAGAATTATTGTGGAGGTTTTGATGCATTTGTCCCAGGCATCCTGTGTCACAGACCAATGAAGGCAGAGTTGGTTGCTGTCATTTACGTCTGAGTTTGAAAACCATTTTACATTATAATTATGGGTAGATCCATGCTGGGTTTCAGAAAAGGTGTGCCATGTACCAGTTTTCCCATGTGTTTCCTGTGCAGTTCATCATTTCTTCTAGCTCTACCTGTGAAGAACATCCTCTAGTCAAGTGTCAATTAACGACACGACTATCTCAATGCAATGGGTTGGGTCACTGGTTTTGTGGTCAAAACTACCATGCTTTGTCAAAAGAGATAAGACCAAGGCACATAGTGGAGCAGACTACAGAACTTCTTCAACTCACACAAGACATACCATATGGACTTCATTCTCCAGTCTGGACTTCTTCAGCTCCAACCAATACCAGCAAGCTTGAAGGACTCAAGGATGTCTGCCCAAATTCTGCATCACATGAATTTCTCTCAGGATCAGATGTCAATATTCTCAATACAGACCTTGCATTGACTTGATGACTTTGTTTCCATGAGTACACTGTGTGTTGGGCTAACCTCAAAGGCCCTGATCCAGCCACTGAGATGCACACGTGGCTGGAAGCTTCTATGTGAAATAGTTGATGCAGGATTACATCCAAAAAACCCATGTGTAACAACTACACCACAGATATTTGCACCTGACTCATTAAATTGGCTAGGACTTTCTTTTTTTTCTTTTCTGTGAATGTGGCAATGTTCATTCCCATCTGCAGTCACCTGTAGTTGTGTGTAATTAGTTGCATGTGCTGGATTGGGGCCATTGCATTTTTCTCCCGCAAGAGAGTTCTGTAGTCTTGGGCAGCACACATATTTCAGTACTGTGCCCATCATCCAGTGTGTTGTACCCTGTTAACTGTAATCAGGAATGCCTTGACTCTTGGTCCATATTACACCTTTCTTTTCTCCCCCCTCTGTCCCCATCCTTTTGTTTTTCTTTTGTTTTTGTTTTTTGTAGGTTGGCGTAGTGCCCAGGGGACTCCTGATGCATGGCAGATTCCGGATGGGAGCGCAAGGACGCTTAAGTTCTGAGAGAATGTGAAGCGCACTGGGGATGTGCCCTACGTATGTGTCATCCAACCAGAGTTTGCTCTCTGGTTAGCTTTGGGATACTCTCTTGCTGAATAGCTTCAGGAGTCACCATGCAGAAGGCAGGTTCCTCCAATCCACCCGCCAACCCACCTCCCACTCTCCCTGCCTGCCTGCCAGACTCTTTATTTATATATATATATATTTTAATGGTGTAGACAACCATATCACCGGACAACAAAACAACAATTCTCCATCAAGGGCTTCCCATTATTGATATGTTTTTCTCCTTTTCTTTGACAATCTTGTCCCCCATTTTGTTTTCTGGAGGCCACTTCAAAAAGTGAAAACATGTCAATTAGGAAGACACAGCAATTTAAACACACAGAGGTTTCTAGACTTGGATCCATGTGCCATTCCTAAGTTGGTCATTTTTTGGGGTGAGCAGATCCACATCATGGACCCTAGAAGAGAGCAGCCAACTGATTGCTAATTGTAAAGGATTGTGCTCAAGATCTTGGAGGACTTCTATTGCTCATAATCAAAAATGTTGGGCTAGCCCAGAGTCAACAATTTATGTAACTCCCTCACTGTTCATGCTGGCTATGGCTGACAAAAGTTGTAGTCCAGCCAATCTTAAGGGCCTCAAGTTAGCCTCCTGTGGACTAGATGGACCTGTGGCCTGGCTCATCATTAAAAGGCAACCACTTCAACTTTACTTGATAGCATGTAAGAAAAAGATGGGATCTCTTTTTCACTTAAGTGCAAAAGTCAGAGGCCAGTGGCAAGGCAGCGATGTGTCCTGTAACTACTGCTGACACACTCAATTTAATACTTTTCCCTGTAGCAGAAAGGAGTTCAAATTTAGATGACCATTTTCTCAATAACACCTGAAAACAGCAGCCAATGTCATGTAGGGAAGCAGACTTTGTGGTGCATGCAGAATGGCTATGCTCATTAATTCTGAGTACTGTGCTTCATGTTTTGCACATACATTTTATGGCTAGATTTCAACTCAAGCAGCACTGACCATAGGAGAAAAAGTAGAGGACACCAGCCTTCGGACCTTGAAGATAGAGGCTGTGACATTGACTACTAGAGCTGGGGTATTGGTTATTTTGGTTATTCTGTCAGACATTGTGAATCAAGTGCCTATTACTTGACTAGGATCAAGTATGGTCAGATATTCCATGAGGCCCAGAATGCCTTTTCATAGCTTCTCTTCCATGTGAGGATGATGCCTCCTGCCTTGCCACTTTCTCCAGAGAGCTTCTACCCTTCCTACTAAAGCATATGGCTTCACTTTGGCTCTGTGCTATAACAGCAGGAATCTCTAAAACAGGAAAGTGACAGAAGTAGTCACAACAGTGTCGCAGGGCTTGAGTGTCAGGGCATCTTGGCCACCAACTGAGTCCTTTGCGTCCGCCATGGGATTTGGTGGGGCGATTTCTACAGACCTCCCATGTTGAATTAAACCTTCGAGAAATACATTTGTTTGCTGAGTGCCTAAAATTGGAAGGGAGATTGAAATGGCTCTGCTTACATAGAACCACATGTGTTGACCATTCATTTAAAGCCCTCTGCTTGAAGTAGGGAGTCCTGTGAGAAATGTCCACTGTGAACTGACAGTCCATCATCTTCTGCTAGAATACCACCAATGAGGGAGAGCCTACCATATCATTGGTTCAGTTGACAAAAAATGTCCTCTTAACTCTCAAGACCAAGAATGGGGAACACTAGGACTTCTAGATATTTTGGACTTCCAACTCCCATTCACCTGAGTCATCATCCAATGCCAAGGGATTGAGGGAGTTGTGCTTCCAAACATCATGAGAACCAAAGGTTCCTCACCATTAGTCAAGAAGCTTTTTCTCATGTATGACTGAAATCTGCTCTCTCTAACTTAACCTATTAGAATGAGTCCCACACTTTGGGACTTCAGGAAAAAGTCCTCTTTTGTGATAGCCCTCAGGTTTACTGTCTCGCGGATGTGTAGCGATACCCCTGGGTGTGAATAATGTTACATTGATCTCACCTTTAAAGACTTTCACAATTCATGGAAGGAAGGTGGGAAGTCAAAGGCAACTTTAAGGAGTGAGAAGAGGCTGCAAGACAGTGGGTCCTGAGTATTCAAATTAGGGGTGGATATATATTTTGAGAGATCTCCCTTCAGCTTTGATCCCCCTTCCATCACACTCTGATAGGAACACTGAAGGTTTCTACCTCTTCAGTTGAGTGTTTCTACATAACAGGAGGTACAGTGGATCCATGCATGTCCTCTTTTCCAAAGTCAGTATTTCAATAGACCAACAGGCTGAGTATGTGGATTGTGCTGCTTAGTTCGCCCAATTGTTGTTGGGATTCAGGGAACTGCCTTACATTGAACCAATCCCAGTAGTTCATGTGCCCTGGTATAATTTAAGTAGATGGTCAGAATTTTTCCGAAAGCTGGGACCAAGCGTGTGGACTGCCATCTTTTTACTGGAAACCCCATGGACTGAGCTACGCAGCCAGTAGGCCTTTAAATTATGTTGTTGTCATTTTTTAAAGCAACAACAACCCAACTTCTCCAACAGCCAACAAACATATCCACCCCTGACATTTTACAGCCGTGTAGTTGGAATATTTTTCCAAAAGAACAATCGAAGTCATGATTATGATTCTGTATTCTTAACCATAACATGGGTATTTATTCTTGCTGAAATCCACCTGGGTTTCCCAAGTTGTTTAATTTATTTGTGTGCAACTGAGTGATGCTGATTGTAATGTACCGCATTTCTGTTGCTTAAGTATGTATTGGTGGGAGGGGGGGAGACCAAGGGGTGGTTGAGCCATGACATGTTTTACTTTGTGTTTTTGTCTGAGAAAAAAAAGAAAGAAAAGAAAACCAGAGAGGTGTTTGTGTCAGACTGTGATTGCACAACTGTGCCTACTGTCTTCTCTTGAAAAAAAAAAAGAATGAAGAGAGTGGTTAATAATAAATTTCTTATAGTCTCTCACTGTTCTTTTTTAAACAAAAACTCTTCAAAGGGGTGGAGAAAACCAATTAAAATAGCTCTAAAATCTGCTCAGCTCGATTTGGAATCCAGGTATCTCATCTCAAATCTCCTTCAGTACTGATCATCTAAGACAGCGTTTCTCAACCTGGGAATCGGGACCCCTGGGGGGGGGTTATGAGGGGTGTGTCAGAGGGGTCGCCAAAGACCCTCAGAAAACACAGTGTATTCTGTTGGTCACAGGGGTTCTGTGTGTAGAATTTGGCCCAATTCCATCATTGGTGGGGTTCAGAATGATCATTGAATGTAGGTGAACTATAAACCCCAGGAACTACAACTCCCAAATGTCAAGGTCTATTTTCCCCTAAATCCAACTGTACACATTTGGGCATATTGAATATTTGTGCCAAGTTTGGTGCTTCCTTTCAATAGAGTTAGTTATCCATAATTTCACATATCCACGTGAAGTCCAAGAATGTATTCCCCATGGGTGCAGGGGGTCATATTGAACTGAGTAACCTCTCTTGACCTAATTGACCCTCCTCCCAAACAGGAAATAAACTTAATTGTACTGTATTCCAGTTGCTGTCCAAATGCTAGCAGATTGACTGGTGTCTAGTAGTTTGTTTTATGGGGTGGGGAAGTTACAGTTGTTGGCAATAGGTGAAATAGCGACTGAGTACTGATTGTGATTATGCAAGTTACCTCAATTCAATTATCTGCAACTTATGCCATTCATGGTGGTTCCTTAGTCACAATTGTGGCATTATGGCCACAATCATAACACTCCTCTTAGCTTACTTTACTAGACATCAGCTGCACAGGGAGAAGGGAATCAGTTCTGTTGGGCAACTGGAATGCACATGTATGACATTTTTATCTGGTCAGGAGAAGTTACCTAGTTAACTAAGTAGTCGCTAAAGGATTCCGACCCATGTTATTCATTTCACCAAAGTCACACTTGACCTGGGCAAAATCCATGACGGATGTAATGAGACACAGCACCACTTCAACTGTCCATTCCTGAGCAGTAAGTGATAAGCTCATGATATCACTGAGGAAGTGGAGAAACAATAACTCGCGCAAACAAGTTGAGCCTGTTTGGAATCAGGAGCTGTTAGGCTCAAAATAACCCTCTCTGGGGTGATTCCATCCAAAATATATCAGAGTGCTGGATGCACAGTTCATAAGCAGCAGAAACTTACATGTAGTGAGCAAGGATTGGCTTCCATTCAACAGGATGGAACAGGATTTCAGATCCACAGGCTCATAGGATCAAAAATAATATGTTTATTAAAGACAAAAGAAATCCATTCTAGATAGGATAGGTTCTTGGAGCTAACTAGCTTCACTGAGCTATCTTCTAAGGACAAGAAAAAGGAAAAATAATAAAAGTAACTATATCTACTACATCTTGCCTGGACAACGGCAAGATGTCTCCTCACTCTAGAGAAGACAAAAGGAGAAAAATATGGTGAACACTAACCACATGGATTTTTGCCAGGGCAATAAAAATACCCTTAAAGATGAATTTGCGTTTTTCCCTGAAGAGATCACATTGCTAAATATTCAAAGGGGGAGGAGATAGTGGCCTCCAAAGTTGAGTAAGACAACCTCCTTCTAAGCCCCTTCTTAATATAAACTTGCCAGAGGAAATTGGGGAAGAAATCCTGCACTCTAATCTATCTAGGCTAACTACTCATTGAGAGCTGGAGACCTGTGCTGTCAGGAATGAAACCCAGCAAAGCCGTACACTACTTCTGTTGTGATGGAGTCTTCGAGTAGTGATACTACTGGGAGTATTAGGAGGGGAAGTTAGCAAAGCACTCTCAAGGATCCTAAAAGCAACCGCACCAGAAGAGAAAGTTCTTCCCTGACATGAATATATTTAAGGAATAAGTAAAAACGCTGAGATTTATGGTATAAACGGGGGAATATACAGCTCTGAAAATGGAAACTGGGAAGGTCTATTGAGTGAGTTGTAGAAGGGAAGAATGGTCTGCTTCAACCTCAACCAAATTGTTAGTCCCAAATAGAGTAGAATCACTGCATCAATAGGATTTACCTATGTGTTGACTGATTGTATTCATCAAGTTTACTCTACTTGGAATTATTAGGATTCAGAAATTTATTTATTTATTTACAATATTTATATCTCACCCCATATCATAGGGATACAATAAAATTACATATTTTGGATTGACCTTTAGCCCCAATCTAACCATAGCTAGATTATCACAATGGAAAACACTGAAACCATTAAAACAAAAATTAAAATAACCCAGTTGAGTTACTCACAGTACCTTCACTAACTTCCTGAGACCACTGCGAGCCATATAAATAACTGACAAAGACCAATTCCTTTCTCAAATAACCTGGGCAGTGCCAGATCCCCAAGCTAGTAGATGTATAAAAAATAGCAGTTTTCTAATTTTCTCCCCACTGCCACCTATAAAAATCAACTCCACCCCATTTAGGTGCATATCATAGGAATCTATGGGTGGTTTACAGTAAAATTGCATACTTTGGATTGACCTTTAACCCCACATCAGGATTACAGATTATGGGGCTGTGTAGTCTAACACTTCTGGAGTAGAACTGGATAGGGAAAAATGAAAAGGATTATTTCAAGATGATCACAGCACTGTCAGGTTAATCACGGCCACATCATTGCTTTCAAGTTATGGTCCGCAAGAACTAAAATATGGTCCGTGGCCTCACCATTACTACACTGTTGGCTCGAAACCACGCGGCAACAAGAGCAGCTGGTCTTGCGAAACCCTCATATAATGTCGAGGCAACAGGGATGTCGGAAGGCGAGAAGCTGACTACCCACAAGCAGGTTGCGACCAATGGATGGCATATGTTCTGTATCAGAAACTAGAGCTGGTGTCTATCCAATTTTCTGAATCAGCACCCCACATAATCAAACTAAATCTAAAGTTGACCAAAAACCCTTTTGGTACTAATGATGGAGATCGGTCCCTGACCAAAGTGGTCTCTAGTCAAGTGGTTGGGAACCACTGTGGTAAAAACATGGAATGGTGTGATGTCTCAACATAAAGTAAGTTGTTAAAGTTGGGAAAGAGAAACTATCAGAGTATAAGGAAAACCATACTGGATCAGAACAAATAATAATAATATAATAAACTTTATTTGTACTCCGCCACCATCTCCCTGATGGGGACTTGGTGCGGCTTACATGAGGTCAAGCCCAAAACAACAATTACATAAAATAAAACTGAAAACACAAATAATGAACAATAATAACGCAATTACATAAAACAAATGACAGCATAGCAATATTAGATTACAATAAGCACAATACGTTAACATGGGCAAGCTACATGTAATGGATAAAAGAAAAACTGGTTAAAAACAGGTTAAAAACTCAGGCGAGATAAAACAAAGACAGATTATTTGCGGAGGAGAGCTCATTAGAGTAGAAGTTGTGGAGCCAAAGGCCCTGTGTAATCCAACATCTTATTCACACAATGACCAAAGAGGAAGACATGAATGACACCTAGTAAAACTGACTGGTAGCTACCATTGGGTCCAGTCTCCAGATATTTATTCAGTCTCCATTGAAAACTAAGTTGTCAGCCACTAACACATCTTATGACAGTGAATTCTATAGCCTTACCATGTCCTATATGAGATTACCACTATTTGAACACACACTATTCAGCTTCAGTGGATGGCCCCAGGTTCTAGAATTGGGAAGGACAAAAACTTCAAGCTACTTTCTCATTGATGACAACCTCACCTTCATTGTTGCAGTTTGCTTCACATTATTATTATTATTATTATTATTATTATTATCATTATTATTATTACTACTACAGTAGAGTCTTGCTTAAACGAGCTGGCATGACCTCACTACCTCTGAGGATGCTTGCCATAGATGCAGGCGAAACGTCAGGAGAAATGCCTCTAGAACATGGCACTATAGCCCAAAAAACCCCACAAGAACCGAGCTGGCAGAACGCTGGATAAGCAAAAATATTGGATAATAAGGAGGGATTAAGGAAAAGCCTATTACGTTATGATTTCACAAATTAATCACCAAAACATCATGTTTTATAACAAATGGACAGAAAAAACAGTTCAATATACAGTAATGTTATGTAGTAATTATTGTATTTATGAATTTAGCCCCCAAACATTGCAATGTATTGAAAACACTGGGCGGGAGGCAGACCACGTTGGATAATACAGAACGTCGGATGAGTGAAGGTTGGATAAGCAAGACTCCATTGTATTAATATCCTGCTTTTTCTATCTTAAAAAAGAGTCTCAAAGCAGCTTACAGCTTGACACAATACAATTAAAACAAAAAAATACAAACATTAAAATGGAATTAAATGTGGATAGTATTAAAAATAAACAGTTAAACCAATTAAAAACTTATTCATAGCTAAAACCACAGCACATCCTGACTGGATCTTAAAAATCTTTAAAAAGCCTGCCCGGATAAAAAGGTTTTAGCCTGCCGCCAGAACAATGGTAGGGCCATTTTGGCTTCCATGGACAGGGAGTTCCAGAGTCGAGGGACAGACACTGAGAAGGAAGGCCCTCTCTCTCGTTCCCACCAACCGATGGAGGTGGGAACAAGAGAAGGGCCCCTCCTGAGGACCTCAGGGCCCAGGCAGGTTCATACAGGGATATGCAATTAGCATTCCTTGTATGCTCTCAAATATATCTTCCAAAAATTAACAACAATGCTTCTACTGGGTTGTTGTAGGTTTTTTTGGACTATATGGCCATGTTCTAGAGGCATTTCTCCTGACGTTTCGCCTGCATCTACGGCACGCATCCTCAGAGGTTGCCAGACCTCACAACCTCTGAGGATGCCTGCCATAGATGCAGGTGAAATGTCAGTAGAGAATGCTTCTGGAAGATGGCCATACAGCCCAGAAAACACACAACAACCTAGTGATTCCAGCCATGAAAGCATTCGACAATACACCAAACTTCTGTTTTTGCTGCTTCTGTTTTGGCAAATCAGGGATAAGAGGGGCGTGAACGCAGGAGAAGAAGAGAATAGCGAAAGTGAAAACGTGAGTGAAGAAAAAGTAGATGGAAAGAAAGGAAGGAAGGAAGGAAGGAAGGAAGGAAGGAAGGAAGGAAGGGAGGGAGGGAGGGAAAGGGCAAGCATCCTCATCACCTCACTACCTCTGAGGATGCTTGCCATAGATGCAGGTGAAATGTCAGAAGAGATGCCTCTAGAACATGGCTATATAGCCCGAAAAAACCTACAACAACCCAGTGATTCCGGCCATGAAAGCCTTCGACAATACAATGCTTCTACTGCTAGCCAAGATGGCAAAAGATTATATTTGCCTGACTGTGTCAGTCTGGGTCTATAACCATTTCTCTTGGTCCACCATAATCTTTAACAGAGTCTCCGGCAGTAAAACATTGCAACGGTTAGAACCTCTTTCCCTGCACCTTGACCTTAAAAATCACATTGATTAAGACATCACAAGCCATCGGCTGGGTGATATAATTTTTACAGGGTGCTAATAAAAGAGAAAGGGCCGCTCGTTAAGCCACGCTAATTTCAGGTGCTCAGGAGGAATCGACGTCCTCGTCAGGAATCTCGGAACGGGATGTTGGGAGGCAAATGCGGGGAGACAAACCACGGCGCATACGGCATCTCTTGCCAGGTAATCCAAATAGCCAAAAGCAATACTTGAAGCCTGTCAGCGAGAATATTTAGTTCTGTTCTCCAAGGTGTCAGGATAACTATTAACTTCAGGGAAAGGTGAATTGAAATGGGTTCCTTCTTTGGCTTTTAGAGATTATTCTGCTTAATATGCCATTTATTCGGCACTCATGTTTCCAGGCAAATGCACTGTTCATCTTACTTCTTTTGATTCGGCGTGTCTCGCCCTGTTATTGAGGCACTGAAATGTCTTCCTAGCTCGTTATTAGATCTTCAGCATTCACTTATTCTAATGGGGTGGGGATGGTGTTGGCGGCAACTGCCAGCAAACCCCTTGATTTGCATTAATATTTTGGACGAGAGGCCGGAGATTGATGGAGGAAGGCTCGGAGGGCTGGTCGGCATGTGTCTTAAAAGCCACGGGATTGGAAAGTGGCAGCCGCAGCGCTCTCAAGCAAGCAATGGGCAGAATTTCAAGAGGCTCGGCGTAGAGCCCAAGGCAACAAGATTCCAAGGCAAAAAACTGAGACCTGGGGCCCTTTCGTACTACATAATTATTGCACTATATTCTACTTTAACTTCCTATGGAATCCTGGGATTTGCAGTTCATGGAGGGGTATTTAGAGTCCTGAGCCAGAGAGCTCTGGTTTCGCTCCAAACATTTTCCAAACTCTGCCTTAAACTGAAAAAAAAAACCCAAAACAAAACAAAACCCCACACATATATACACTTGGAATCATAAGAGTTGGAAGAGGCCATAAGGGTCATCCAGTCCAACACCATTCTGTACCATTCTCCCAATCAAAGCACTCCCAAAAGATGGCCCTGCTCACAAACCTTCTAGGAAGGATGCTCTGCTACACTCTGAGACAGTATAGTCAACTGTTGAATAGCTCTTACTGTCAGGATGTTCTTCCTAATCTTTAGATGGACTCTCTTTTCCAGTAGGTTGAATCCATTGCTTCATGTTCTTGTCTCTGCAGCAGCAAAAAATTAGCCTTCTCCACTTTTAATATGTCATCCTTTGCAATATTTAAACATGGCTATCATGTCACTGCTTAACCTTCTCTTCTCCAGGCTAAATATGCCAGCTCCAAAAGCTACTCTTCATAGGGCATGGCTTCCAAAGCTTTCCTCCATACACATATACACTAGGGCTGTGCAAAATTATCATTAGTTCTTGTAAGTCAGTTCAAAATTGTTAAATTCGTACCTACGATGCAATATCTGACCTGTGGGTGTGGCCCATGCCAAAGACTTAAGAACCAAAGTTTACCCAATACTTTTTCGTTTGAATTTTGTAAACCTCGGAAGGCTTCCAAAGTGAATTTCATTTTCAGCGCAAGCAAGCAAAGCCAAGCCAAAAAGGCTCCCATTCCTCTTTGAATTAATGGTCTCTCGCCATTAAGAGAGGGAAACAGCAGGGAGAAAGCAGAGTTCACTGGGAAAGAGATTGAGAAAGTACAGAATTCTGGGAAATGTAGTATGGAAAAGTGCCAGAGAATTCAAAAGACCCTGCCCTAAACTACATTTCCCAGAATTCCACTCCACATCAGAAGGCCCCAATCAGGGTACGGGAGAGATTTGTCCCTCTGTAGCAACAGCCAGTCAGAGTTCCAATAAATTGTTGACTTTGCAAAGAGGAGGACCGACTGATACTTTGTGCTGGGCTAGGAAGAAATCCCTAAATTGAAGTTCTATTGCTTAATACGAGGGGCACTCAATGAGATAGATGTTGTGGCTTCTTCTTTAAAAAAAATGTCATTTTTTAAAAAAATCCCTAAAATTAGTAGATGTATGAATATTTCTGAAAGTTGGGGGGAATGGTCTCCTGTTATCTTTTGTCATTGTGTAGAAAATTCAAGGAGATGGCTCTTGCAGTTTTTTAAATGTTTTTTTTATAAAAACTTTGAAAATTTCCCAAACATCTGTGGATAAGGCAAACATTCTGAAACTTGATGGGCTAACAGTGGTAAATGTGTTCTACCATTGTAGCAAGTTTTGCCCCAATAGCTGTAAAAATGAAGGGAAAGGGAGTCCCCAAAGTTTCCCCACCTGTACAATTACTATAACAAAAAAGTAATGAAATTTTGTTGCTCTCATTATAGTAACGAAATTTTCACTAACTTTAGAAATGAAATACTGCCACCCCCTAATTTTGTAATGAGTTTGAAATATTGCACCCCCCTCTCTCTCTATAAATATCTATCACCAAATTTTATTGGGTGGCTCCGGCTGCACAGATACATTCAAGCAAGATGCTGAAAGGTGTCTCAACACAAAGGTATGTTCCAATAGTGAAACATTTTGAATGGTGAGTCAATACATTGATAAACTCCATTGATTCAGTGAATGTACTCTTACTGGGGTTACCAATAGAATTTAGGCCAAAAAATAAGTGTGTGTGTGTGTGTGTTTCAAGACAGTCATGAGATTCTTCCCCCCCAGGGGAGAGGAACCAGTCCCTGACATTCAGACCAACTAGATCTCTCCCTCCCTCTCATTTGCTCTTTGACTCATTTTATCTATGCCTTCCTTTATTCTCCAAGGGATTCAAAGCAAAATACAAAGTAAAAGCACTCATAAGTAAAAAAAAAATACAAAGACTTACAGTTAAAATAGGATTAAAATGCCTATAGAAATGGAACTATTCAGAACATTTCAAAGGGACAAGAGTCCTACTGCACACCAAGAAATGTTTGTTTTTCTCCTAAAATAAACACTTCTGGAAATTCTGCTGGAATAAACAGGTCTTCACTTGCCAGAAAAAGAAGAGCAAGGAAGCAGCTGGCCTAGTTTTCCTGGGAAGATTGTATCCAGAGTTTGGGAGCAGCAACAGAGTGGGTCCTGCCTTGCATTTCCACTAAACGTGTGAAGTTTTGGATTAAGAACAGCACATCCCATGAGGATCTCAGCTCTTGGAAAGGCTGATATCAGTGGGAAGCTCACCAGAAGCACATGGGTGTAGTTCACGGCAAATGGGATACAGAGGCACATCGCTTATTGATACTAGAACTGATATACAGCTAACCTTGAAAAGTCCACATCTCCATGAATGACATTTCAAAGCCATCTGTGTTGGCATCCATAAGTATACCATGAACTCCATCGTTCGCCTATGTGCCATGTAGAGAAGTACTCCCTTTTTTATCTCCCACCAATCAGTTTTGGTGGGAAACTTCTGAGTTTTAATACAGTATGAACCTCATATCCATGTGAGATACATTCCAAAACCCTCCCATGAACACCTTAACATGTTCGTAATAGTGAACTTTACTGGTCCAAGTATTGACTATACTAGGATCAGAAACATACAAAAGAATTGCATTGGGAGGCCTAGAATGGCCAACAAACATTTCCTGGGGAGAGCAGTATTTTAGTAAGTGAAACCATACTGTTGAATTGGTGGGTCTCACTGTACAATGGCAAAGAGTATGCTCAATGGGAATTGGTGAATCTGCCCCAGGACTTGGATAGCTTTTAATGAGCTATCCAAGGTGCTGAACCCATTGCGGTGATGGTATTCAGCACCTTGGACAATTATTTTCAAGATGGACTAAAACTTGGAGTCATTTTGCGGCATCCTTGATCTGGCAGCAACCAACCACCACTGAGTATCCCTTTCCCCACTTATCAGATCGTCCCCACGTTGTGCATATTTTAACACCCTCTTCCATGTTTGCACTTACTAACCTTGCCAATTTGGATCTGCTCTCAAACTGCAGCCCAGAGGAATGTGTGCTAAAAAGACCTTCCCCTTCATGTCTATACATGGCAATGGAGGGCACTGTAGGAGCAAAAGCCTCTTAGATCGCATTGCTTTTGCACATGGCAGTGTGTCAGCTTTTCCCCAGGTTTAAGGTCAGTGTTATTTTTTCAGCAGATATTAGCTTCTTCAGAGAGGCCAGCCCCAACATTGGGCACAGGGAAGTTGCTTTCATCTAAGTCAGTGATGATGCAGTCTGGAACATATCCAAGAAAGATCCAAGCTGGGAGGAGGACTTGAGGACTGCAAAGAGCCAAGAGTTAGATGGAAGTCCTCATACTAAAAAGATAGGATTTCTGGAATCAAAGCACACAAAACAGCATGACCTGAATAGCAACTTATCACACCCATCCCCAGAACAGTCAGTTGAAGTAAAACCCTTGCTTTCTTCAAATCCCAAGAGCCATTTCTAGAAAGCAGTGAACCCTGAGAGATCACAGCCAGCGGTGAATGTATACCTGATGCTGATGTGGAGTTGACATATACTTATGTAATCATAGCACTATGATTTTGCTTTAGCTGCCATGTAAGCATCCTATGGGATCTTGGGATTTGTAGTTTGGGGGAGATACTCAAGCTCTCTGCCTGTCAATTCTAATTACCTCTCTCTAGACTGAAAATCTCAGGATTCCATAAGACCAGTGGTTCTCAACTTTCGTAATGCTGTGACCCCTTAATACAGTTCCTCATGTTGTGGTGACCCCCAACCATAACATTATTTTTGTTGCTACTTCATATCAGTAATTTTGCTACTGTTGTGAATTGTGATGTAAATATCTGATATTTATTAGTATTTATTTCCAACATTTCTACTCTTTCCTTCTCAAATCCCGAAGGGGGACTCAGGGCGGCTTACAATGGCAACAATTCGATGCTGACAACATACAAAAACACATTACAAACAACATTATACAAAAGATAAAACTTTAGCTTAAAATACATTTAAAAATTATTATTCATCATCCAAATCCAAATCTGATTTAGCAACTGACGACTCAGTCCAAAGCCTGTCATTGTCAGAATTCAAACATTGTGATGACTGCCAGACCTACTGTCCAAATGCCTGGTCCCAAAACCATGTTCTGAGCTTCTTTCTAAAAGAGAGAAGGGATGAGCCAACCTAATTTCACTAGTGAGAGCATTCCACACAGGCCCGTAGCCAGGATTTTGATTTGGGGGGGGGGGGGGCTGAGATTTTTTCAGGGGGGATTTTGGGGGGGCAGGCTGAGTTTCGGGGGGGGGTGAGTCTGAGTGAAAGAGGGTCTACCCTAGCAAACCTTTTGTATCATTACCCCAATACCCCCATGCGTATGGGATATATTGAGTATGGTGATCAGATCATGATATGAATAAACATAACAGTTTAAATAATGCACCAGTAAGGCCTTTTCGCGAACCACCATGAGAATTTTTTTTGGGGGGGGGGCTGAAGCCCCTCAAGCCCCCCCCCCCGGCTACATGCCTGATTCCACAGGTAGGGGCCCACCACTGAGAAGGCCCTGCCCCTTGTCCCTGCCAAATGCAAGGATGTATTTTCATTCTCTGGACCAAATTTGGCATAAATACTCAATACGCCCAAATTTGAATACTGGTGGGGTTGGGGGGATGGAGATTGATTTTGTCATTTGGGAGTTGTAGTTGCTGGGATTTATAGTTCACCCACAATCAAAGAGCATTCTGAACTCCATTAATAATGGAATTGAACAAAACTTGGCGCACAGAACTCCTGTGACCAACAGAAAATACTGGAAGGCTTTGGTGGGCATTGACTATGAAATTTGGAGTTGTAGTTCACCTACATCCAGAGAGCACTGTGGACACAAACAATGATGGATCTGGACCAAACTTGGCACAAATAATATGCCTAAATGTTGGGTATATTGAGTATTGATGGAGTTTAGGGAAAATAGATTTGGCATTTGGGAGTCGTTTTTGCTTGGATTTATAGTTTACCTATCAAAGAGCATTCTGGGCCAAACTTCCCACAAAAAACCCCCATGACCAACAGAAAACATTGTGTTTTCTGATGGTCTTTGGTGACCCTTCTGACACCCTCCAACCACCCCCAGGTCCCGACCCCCAGTTTGAGAAACACTGCATATGATGGAACTAGGGAATTTAAAATAGGAATCATAGTACTACAGCTGTGTAGTGTGGAAGGGTGCAAAGACATCAGGTTGAGGGTGTTCTTGGGTATTCTCAAAGGGAAAAGCAATGGAAGCAAAATAATAGTTGCAAAAGAGAAAACACTGGCTCTGAGGTGGGCCATCAGGCTCAGGGTGTGTATATGTGAGGTTGTGGGTATGAAATAACTGAAAGAGAGGAAGTCCATATTTCATGCAGACAGGTCAGGAAGAAGGAGATGAAGGAGAGGTGAAGAAAAAGAAGGGGGAAGGAGAGGGAAGGGAAGGAGAAGTGGGATGAAGAGGAGGAGAAGCAACAGCAGAAGAAAAGGAAGAGGAGGAAGAGGAAGGAAAAGGAGAAAGAAGGAATGAAAAAGAAGAAGAGCGGCCCTCCACACTTTGAAAAAGTGAAAAACCTTTAACTCGTCATGGCTATAACGTTAATGCAGAAGGAAAGTGCTTTCAAAAGATTACATTTCGTTCACAGACATATATATTGAACTCAGGAGGGGCAATCGACGGCCCCGAGAGAGAGCAACTAAAGAGCCGAGCCATAAACTAGAATGATAACATCCTTATTATAAGATGCAAATGAAAGGGGCGGGTGGGTGGGCGCAATTCACTTCAAAAAAGCATTAGGAGTGTTTAATTTTTCTTGAGGGAATAACACTCAAGTGGGTCCGGGTAGGATTTTTGTGAGTGCGGTATATTCCAAGGGTTTGTCTGTTGGCAGATAGATGCTGGCATTCCTTGGATTTGTGGTTTTTCGGGAAAGAGAAACATTCCTCGGTGCTGCAGAGTCAGTACGCCAAGCCTTCCTTTACGACTCCGATTCCTCTACTTTTCCTCTGGCCAACATGAGCTCTGACTTTGACTCTGAGTCTTTCATAAATGACAGAGTTACATTAATTACTAATTATTGTAGCAAAATGGTTGCTGCTAATGTCATTTCCAACTTATGGTGACTCTTAAGGCAGGCATAGGAAAACTTCAGCCCTCCAGGTGTTTTGGATTTTAATAATAATAATAATAATAATAATAATAATAATAATCGTAGATGTTTGGGAAGTGTTCAACTTGTGATTTTGTGATAAGAAATCCAGCATATAGATCTCGTTTGCTGTGACATACTGTGCTTTTGTGTCAATAATAATAATAATACACTATTTATATTCCGACTTTCTCTCCTAGGGGACTCAGAGCAGATGGAAGCATTGACATACATAGGCAAACATTCAGTGCCTTTACAATAATATACAATGAGACACACAAACACAAACAAAGGCTTCTCCTTTCATTTCCAGCTTCTGGAGGTGGTGCTCATCTCTGGCTCTGGGGAAGTGCTTTCTCCATTTTTAAACCTGCGTTTTCACCTTCTGATTGTTTGTCCAGCAAGATTACTTGGAGTGTCTTTTTGCCTTTTCCCGCTGGAGCAGTACCTATTTATCTACTCACATTTGTATGTTCTTCAACTGCTAGGTTGGCAGGAGCTGGAGCTGATAGCCGGGAACTTACTCCGTCTCGCGGATTTGAACTGCCAACCTTCAAGTCAGTAGTTCATCAGCATAAGGGTTTAACATATTGTGCCACCGCAGCTCCGAAGGCTGCAAGGAATTGTGGAAGTTGAAGTCCAAAACACCTGGAGGGCCAAAGTTTGCCCAGGCTTGCTCTAAGGTGATCCTATCATGGGGTTTTCTTGGAAAGATGTCTTCAGTAAGGTGTTGCCTTTGCCTTCCTCAGAGGTTGAGAGTGTGTGACTCATCTAAGATCCCTCAATGGGTTTCCAACAACAAAGCAGGGATTTAAAGCCTGGTCTCTTGAGTTGTGGCCCAATGCTCTACCTAACCAGTACACAATAAGATGGGAGCACAAAAAAACATCATGTGAATCACCAGGTTACTTAGACTGAATGGCTGGCATTTTGTATCACTTATTTAGCTAAATACAGTCAGCCCTCTGTATCCACATATTCAGCATCCACGGATATAACCATCCATGACTTGAAAATACTCAAAAATTGAAGTGCCCTATGTGATGTCACTGGGAAAGAAAGGTGAGGTATATGAGGGAAAGGGAAGGAAGGAAGGAAGGAAGGAAGGAAGGAAGGAAAAGATGGGAAGAAGAAAGGGGGAGAAAGAAAAAGGAGGGAAGGAAGGAAGAGAAAAGAAAGGGGAAAAGGTATGAGGGAAGGAAAGGAAGAGAAAGGATGAAATTGGGGCAGGGGTCTCTCATATAGTGTATATGCTGTGGATATGCACTAGGACTGTACAATACAAAGGACAGGTATCTAAAAGATTTGTATGAACTGTCTTGTAATAAGCTTGGAGAAATTATAGGTTTGGACTCCAGGTCTCAGAATCCCCAACTTTTCTCAAACATGTCCTTGGACAGCATTTCTCAACCTGGGGGTTGGGGACCCCTTGGAGGGGGGGTCGCAAGGAGTGTCAGAGGGGTTGCCAAAGACAATCATAAAAAAGGCATTTTCTGTTGGTCATGGGGGTTCTGTGTGGGAAGTTTGGCCCAATTCTATCATTGATGGGGTTCATAATGCTCTTTGATTGTAGCTGAACTATAAATCCCAGCAATTACAACTCCCGAATGTCAAGTCTATTTTCCCCAAACTCCACCAGTGTTTACATTTGGACATATTGAAAATTTGTGCCAAGTCTGATCCAGATCCATCATTGTTTGAGTCCACAGTGCTCTCTGAATGTAGGTGAACTACAACTCCCAAACTCAAGGTCAATGCTTTCCAAACCCTTCCAGTATTTTCTGTTGCTCATGGAACTTCCGTGTGCCAAGTTTAGTTCAATTTCATCATTGGTGGAGTTCAGAATTCTCTTTGATTTTAGGTGAACTGTAAAACCGAGTAATTACAACTCCCAAATGTCAAAATCAAAAGCCCTCCACTTCAATCCCACCAATATTCAAATTTGGGCGTATCGGGTATTTGTGCCCAATTTGGTCCCAGTGAATGAAAATACATCCTGCATATCAGATATCTACATCCTGCATATCGGACATCTGCATTACGAGAACAAGCCCTATGAGGAGGGGCTTAAGGAGCAGGGCATATTTAGCCTGAAGAAGAGAAGGCTGAGAGGAGATATGATAGCCATGTATAAATATGTGAGAGGAAGCCACAGGGAGGAGGGAGCAAGCTTGTTTTCTGCTTCCTTGCAGACTAGGACGCGGAACAAGGGCTTCAAACTACAAGAGAGGAGATTCCATCTGAACACGAGGAAGAACTTCCTGACTGTGAGAGCCGTTCAGCAGTGGAACTCTCTGCCCCGGAGTGTGGTGGAGGCTCTTTCTTTGGAAGCTTTTAAACAGAGGCTGGATGGCCATCTGTCAGGGGTGATTTGAATGCAACATTCCTGCTTCTTGGCAGGGGGTTGGACTGGATGGCCCATGAGGTCTCTTCCAACTCTTTGATTCTATGATTCATAACAGTAGCAAAATTACAGTTATGAAGTAGCAACAAAAATAATTTTATGGTTGAGGCATCACCACAACACGATTAACTGTATTAAAGAATCGCGGCACTAGGAAGGTTGAGAATCACTTTTCTAGGACATCACAAGTAAAAGGATGATAATTTCTCCGAGCCTCTCTCTCCATTTATCTAACAGCACCGGACATTATCAATGCCAACCTGTAGTGAAAACACTAGGGAGGAAGGTCAGCAAAATCACAGGTCATAACAGCTGTCCATCGAGCCTGGTTCTCCTTTTTCTTCAACAGGAACTATGCCAGGACAACATAATCCTGTCCCTTGCCTTTGACCTTGCTGTTTGCCAAACACCGAAGGCCAAAGTCTGAAAGAGAAGGAATGCAAGGTGTAGAGAGTCGAGATAAAACGAGGGAGAGGGATTAAGTGTTTGGTCTACTCTTCAGCCGGCTTTAGAGTGAAAAGGTCAAGAATTGTTCTGGGGAATAATAAAACGAAGGGGAGAGGAGGGCGGAGGTGTTGGTGGTGGGAAGTTGCTCGTGGGCCCCACATACTTCAGGACAAAAGGTGGCATTGAAACGGCTGTCGGCCTTTGAGAGCCCGGAACTCAAATTTCCTCCCCAAATTCGTCTTTTAAAAAGAGAGAGGAGAGGGAAAGGAAGGAAGGAGGAGAGGGAAAGCAATAGAAGGATAAAACAACGAACAGCTTGAACTGCACCCAGCAGCACATGGGCAGGCAGGACAAAACCATCACAATTTATTGTCTAAGGCTTTCATGGCTGGAATCACTGGGCTGTTGTAGGTTTTTCGGGCTATATGGCCATGTTCTAGAAGCATTCTCTCCTGACGTTTCACCTGCATCTATGGCAAGCATCCTCAGAGGTTGTGAGGACCTCACAGCCTCTGACGAAGCTTGCTATAGATGCAGGTGAAACGTCAGGAGAGAATGCTTCTAGAACATGGCCATATAGTCCAAAAAACCTACAACAACCCACCTTCACAATTGCTGTAATCTATGCTCACCTCTTGCTGCCTCTGGGCACATCTACACTGTAGAATGAATGCACTTCGACACCACTCAATGCTATGGAGATCTTATGTGCCAAAGACTGGTGTTTCTCAAAAAATTATGACCCCTATGATTCCATAGCATTTTATTTTCATGTCAGGAACAACTTGAGAAACTGCAAGTCATTTCTGGTGTGAGAGAATTGGCCGTCTGCAAGTATGTTGCCCAAGGGATTCCTGGGATGTTGTGATATTTTACCATCCTTGTTGGAGGCTTCTCTCATGTCCCTGCATGGGAAGCTGGAGCTGACAGGGGGAGCTCATCCACGCTCTCCCCCGATTCGAACCTCCGACCTGTTGATCTTCAGTCCTGATGGCACAAGGGTTTAACCTATTGCGCCACTGGGAGCTCCCATTCTGTAGCATTGAACCACAGCAATTGAAGTGGTGTTGAAATGCATTCGTTCCATAGTGCAGATGCACCTTAAGGAATTCCAGATAGTCCACTGATAGACCTCCAAAATGGAAACTCCCATAGCCCCTTGCATTCTTGACAACCTGTCCGCAACTAAAGCCCCATCAATGCTGCCAGATAATGCAGTTTCAAACTGCATTATATACTCAGTGTAGACTCATAATGCAGTTCAATATTGATGGGACTTGATGGTTTTGTTTTTGAAGTATTCCTACTTTTTGGTGAGACGCACACAGTTTCTTAAACCTTTTCCCGCTTGCAACCCTTTTTGGCCCAAGAAATATTTATGTGATCCTGGGGATATAGGTCACATAAAATCAAACATTTATTGATAATAATTCAGCACTTGCAAGGCTGGCTAAACAGGCTGATTTGCCTTTTTCGTGGAGTACAGCTGAAACATTTTCTGTGGAGTCTTCTGTAAACACTGTACATATTATTATTAATAATAATACTCTGCTTTTGCTCTGCAAAAAAGAGACTCAAAGCAGCTTACAGTAAAACTGATACAATACAATTTCCAAACTCCAAAACATACAAACATTAAAATACAATTGAATACTAACGATATTAAAAATAAACAGTTTAAACCCTTAAAACTGTTTACAAATCTATTCATAACGTTGTTACTAACAGGTGCCTGTAATGGCTAAACTTTTCACCGTGAGTTGTAAGGCTGGATCTGCGAACACTGACCTTTGCTCCCCCTCCTTTTGTAAGCTGGATCTATACTGCCACCCACTTTCTGAATCCAGATTATCTGCTTTGAACTAGATTTGTTTATTTATCATGTCAGGAGCGAACCAAACAGTTGTATTGCATAAAACCCCCCACAAAATTTGCAAATTTGGCATTCTATTAAATGTCCTTTGACCAGTATCTGGCCACTTGGAGTGCCTCTGGTGTTGCTATAAGAAAATCCTCCATTGTGCATGTGGCGGGGCTCAGATTGCATTATAGCAGGTGGTCAGTGGTTTGCTCTTCTGCACACTTGCATGTCATGGACTTCACTTTGTAGCCCCATTTCTTAAGGTTGGTTCTGCATCTCATGGTGCCAGAGCGCAGTCTGTTCAGCAATTTCCAAGTTGCCCAGTTTTCTGTGTGTCTCTCATTTGGCATCAACCATGGATTGAAGTTCTGGGTTTTAGCCTGCCACTTTTGGACTCTTGCTTGCTGAGGTGTTCCAGCAAGTGTCTCTGTAGATCTTAGAAAACTTGCTTGATTTAAGTTGTTGGCATGCTGGCTGATATCCAAATGAGATGGGCCGGATATATCACTGCCTTGGTCCTTTCACAATTGGTTGCTACTTCCCAGCAGATGTCAGGTGGTGCAATACTGACTAAACAGTGTAATTTCTCTAGTGGTGTAGGGCGCAGACACCCCATGATAATGTGACATGTCTCATTAAGAGCCACATCCACTGTTTTAGTGTGGTGAGATGTATTCCACACTGGGAATGTGTACTCAGCAGCAGAGTAGCAAAGGGCAAGGGCCGATGTCTGCACTGTATCTGGTTGTGAACTAGATTACATGAGTCTACACTGTTATATAATCCAATTCAAAGCAGATAATCTGGATTCAGATACTGGATGGAAATATAGATGGGGCCTTAGTTAGTTAGTTAATTGTTGTTGTTGTTTTTGTAAGCTTACGTCATTTTTTTCAGCCAATTGCAGCCCTTATTGTTCATTCATACAGTCGCTTCTGACTTTTCGTAACCTCATGAACCAGCCCACTCCAGAGCTCCCTGTCGGCCGTCACCATCCCCAGCTCCTTCAAGGTCAAGCCAGTCACTTCAAGGATGCCATCCATTCATCTTGCCCTTGGTCAGCCCCTCTTCCTTTTTCCTTTCATTTTCCCCAGCCCTAAGGCAAAATTATAACAGGATTTTCTCAGCAGGATTTAGCCAGAAGAGGCTTACCATTGCCTTCCTCTGAGGCTGAGAGAGTGTCACTTGCCCAAAGTCACCAAGTGGGTCACATGTCTGAACAGGCTGGATCTACACTGCCATATAATCCAGATTATCTGTTTTGAACTGGATTATATGAATCTACACTGCCATATAATCCAGTATGAAGCAGATAATCTAGATTTTGTATGGTAGGGTAGATGGGGACTCAAACCCTGGTCTCTAGAGTCCCAGGCCCTATCTACACTGCCATATAATGCAGTTTCTGAATCCAGATTATCTGCTTTGAACTGGATTATATGGCAGTGTAGACTCATATAATAGCAGACAATCTGGATTCAGAAACTGGATTATATGGCTATGTAGATCCAGCTCTAGTACAACACTCAAACCATTACACCACACTGTAATGTGCATGATACTTAATAATATCACCAGGGGCCATCCTTAAATCTCAGGTTTTGGCCCTCAAACTTCAAGGCATGGGACAACTCTTAACTGGCACCCTTACAAGAAAGGAATGGAATAATAGATTTCTCACTTTGCGCCTTCCTGCTTTGCCAGACATAAGCATAGGGGACGAATTATTTCAGTTTGAAATGCAACCTATATTTGCCCATTGGACTTAAAGAAGCCAGAATCCAAACAGCTGCTTCCAAATACAGCGGTTCAATTTCTTAAAGTTGTATTGACAGAGGTTTCTTTTGAGCCATGCTGTCAATTTGTTCAGCCGGTGCCACTTACTGGCCATAAAACCTGATAAAAAGGAAGAACTTTAAAAAAGCAAAACACCAAAGGAAAGGAAAGGAAACAAGATAAGTAAATCTAACTGGCTTTTTTTCTGGTTTAGGGAGAACCATAAATATAAGCTGTAACAGAGTTAGTGGACCAGTAAGGCTGCTCTATGGGATCAAAGGTTAATTAGGCCAAGCGTATTTATGATGGCAGATCTATAGGCTCCGGCGCAGTTAATTCTAAGGGAAAAGATACTCAGACTTAGGCAGCAGAGTGGTATCTTTTTCTCCTTTCTTGAGAGCCAACATTCAACATCTGTATCAATGACTTGGACAAAGGACTAAAAGGTCATGGTTACGTTATCAGATTTGGGCATGACATCAAATTGGGAGGGACAGGATCACAATCCAAAATGTGGTTCTCAATCTTCCTAATGCCATGACCCCTTAATACAGTTCCTCATGTTATGGTGACTCCCAACCATACCATTATTGTCGTTGCTACTTCATAAGTGTAATTCTGCTACTGTTATGAATTGTAATGTAAATATCTGATATGCAGAATGTATTTTCATTCACTGGACCAAATTTGGCACAAATACCCAATACACCCAAATTGAATACTGGTGGGGTTGGGGGGTGGGGATTGATTTAGGGAGTTGTAGTTGCTGGGATTTATAGTTCACTTACAATCAAAGAGCATTCCGAACTCCACCAACAATGGAATTGAACTGAACTTGGCACGCAGAACTCCCACGACTAACAGAAAATACTGGACGGGTTCGGTGAGCATTGACCTTGAGTTTTGGAGTTGTAGTTCACCTACATCCAGAGAGCACGGTGGACTCAAACAATCATGGATCTGGGTATGTTTAGCTTGGAGAAAAGATTAAGACATGACACACTAACCACGTTCAAATTTTTGAAAAGTTATCATATGGAAGAGGGAGCCAGCTGCTCCAGAAATCAAGATGCAAAGTTGTAGGCAAACTACAACTCCAGAACATTATGATTCATAACAGTAGCAAAATTACAGTTGTGAAGTAGCAACAAAAATAATGTTATGGTTGAGGGTCACTAGAACTTAAGGAACTGTATTAAGGGGTCATGACATTAGGAAGGTAGGGAACCTCTGAACTAGGGGAAAAGAGAGTCCTCCTAAACATTAGGAATAACTTCCTGATGGTCAGAACTCTTCAGCAGTTGAGTGGGAATCTTCTCTGAAGGTTTTAAGCAGAGAATCGGTGTTCATCTTTTCAGCAGTTGAGTGGGAGTCTGGTGGAGTGGGAGTGGGAGACTTCTCTGAAGGTTTTAAGCAGAGAATCCATGGTCAGCTTTTCAGCAGTTGAGTGGGAGACTGGTGGAGTGGGAGAGGGTGTCTTCTCTGAAGGTTTTAAGCAGAGAATCAATGCTCATCTTCTCAGCAGTTGAGTGAGCGTCTGGTGGAGTGGGAGTGGGAGTCTTCTTTGAAGGTTTTAAGCAGAGAATCAATGTTCATCTTTTCAGCAGTTTTGTGGGAGTGGGAGAGGGTGTCTTCTCTGAAGGTTTTAAGCAGAGAATTGATGGTCATCTTCTCAGCAGTTGAGTGGGAGACTATTGGAGTGGGAGAGGGTGTCTTCTCTGAAGGCTTTAAGCAGAGAATCAATGGTCATCTTCTCAGCAGTTGAATGGGAGTTTGGTGGAGTGGGAGAGGGTGTCTTCTCTGAAGGCTTTAAGCAGAGAATCAATGCTCATCTTTTCAGCAGTTTTGTGGGAGTGGGAGAGGGTGTCTTCTCTGAAGGTTTTAAGCAGAGAATTGATGGTCATCTTCTCAGCAGTTGAGTGGGAGTCTGGTGGAGTGGGAGTGGGAGACTTCTCTGAAGGTTTTAAGCAGAGAATCGATGGTAATCTTTTCAGCAGTTGAGTGGGAGTCTGGTGGAGTGGGAGTGGGAGTCTTCTCTAAAGATTTTAAGCAGAGAATTGATGGTCATCTGTTGGGAATGTTTTAATTGTGTGTTCCTTCATGGCACAATGGGGTTGGACTGGATGGCCTTTGGGGTGTCTTCTAACTCTCTGATTCTCTGATTTTGCTCAGATGTCCTCCAAACATGCTTGGACACACCCTTCCTGACCGTTGTGCTAAGATGGGGCCCTAGGATATGACTCATTGCTGACTTCCTCTTGACTTGTAGCCTTGTATTCCGGACACTGAGCGGTTTCACAGGTAGCAGAACTTGTCCGGCCGCTGTGTTCACTCAGTCAAGGCTAGCTGGCCGTCCTGCCTCCATGCCTTCTGCTTATCTGATGCATATGTTTGCATCCATGAGTGAGTGACACATCCGCAGTTCTCTGCCTTGAGGTGCGCACAAAAAGTTTCTCGTAACTTAACAGCAACCCCAAAGGTCCATGTGTGAAAAGACCCAGGGAAGGCGCTCTGTTTCACTGACTCTGTGGCACACCTCTTACTGAAACAGGAAGGCCTTTGTGGTTTGCTCGATTTTCTCAGCTGTGAGTTGGGGAGGGAGAGGGATGGAGGAGAGGAAGTCAGCCTTCCTTGCAGTTTGGCATCGCAGGCAAGAAAAGCTTTCAACCGGCCCTTCTCACAAAAAGCCCCCTTCTCTCCCTTCCTCTCCTCGGTCATCTTGTTCTTGCTCTCAGCAACCACAAACGGAGTGAGAAAACCCAACAACAAATGGAGGAACAAGAAACCAGGAGGCCGCATAGCCAAAGGAGCTGAGCTGAAAAGCCCGTCGGTGTACTGTACATTTGAGTCCTCTACTTGGAGGATGGGCTTGAGCTAGAACAGCTTTGTAATGGTGTTTAGAAAGAAAGAGTCTGTGTTATGTCTAGGGGGGAATGGCGTGTTTTGTGTTATGCTGACCCCGGCATTGTACAGTGCACCCCCTCCCCTTTCAAAACCGGTATGCAAACTTTGAGAGCCGGCTCGCCGACTTGAGTTTGTCTCCCAGCCAAATCTACATTTCAGATTTGAAAAGGAGAACTGGGGAGGGAAAAGGAGGGGGAGCAAAGGTCAGTGTTCGCAGGTTTGAGATCATGTTTAATATCACATGACACCTTTGTCAAACACTGCTGTGTTTAAAAAACGAAAGGCAGAAGGAGAGGGAAGGAAGGATTGAGAGAGAGACAGAGAAAGAGAGAGAGGCAGTCTGGATTTCAGGAGTTGGGGAACCTGATGCCCTTCTCCCCCTCCAAGGTGTTTAACCCCTTCGAATGGCTGCCTTTTGTCTCTTATGTGCTTTGCGACTGAGGCCAGGCTTTGAAAACACAGAGAGCACACTGCTTTCCAAGCAACACAGGACTGCAAGGCACTTACTTATTTAGGTGATCCCTTGTTGTCAGAGGACCATCGCTTCAATGCTGGTGGTCTTTGCATGCTGACATTTGTCCGCCTGTCTTCCCAAGAGATTTGCAGGACATTTCGGAGACACCACTGATGGAATCATTCTAGGAGTTGCATGTGACGTCTGTAGGTAGTCCATGTTTTGCAGGAACATAGCAGGACTGCAAGGCAACTGTGTTTGAACCCAAAAGGGTCAAGATTGGATTTGTGTAGTATAAAATTCTGAACATGGAGTGATGGATGAGTTATGCTGTACAACTCTTGGGTTGAATGACAATGCTGAGCAATGAACCAAAAGATCACAAACATGAGCAGAACGTAGATGTGGGTCCATGGGCAATAAAATCATAGATTTATAGAGTTGGAAGAGACCCCAAGGGCCATCCAGCCTGACCCTTGTCTGCCAGTCAGGAAGACACAATCTAAGCAACCCTCACATATGCCTTTGCTTAAAAAAAACCCTCCAGAGAAGGAGGCCCCTTCTCTTCTTCAGGCTAAACATGCCCAGCTCTTTAAGACGCTCCTCATAGGGCTTATTCTCCAGACCTTTGATCATTTTAGGTGCCCTCCTCTGGACACATTCCAGCTTGTCAACATCTCCCTTCAATTGTGGTGCCCAGAATTGGACACAGTATTCGAGGTGAGGTCTGACCAAGGCAGGATAGAAGGGTAGCATGACTTCCATGGATCTTGACACTAGACTCCTATTTATGGAAGCCAAAATCTCATTGGCTTTTTTTTTTTGCTGCTTCATGACATTGTTGGCTCATGTTCACCTTCCTGTCTCCAAGGACTCCAAGATCTTTTTCACACATCCTGCGGTCGAGCCAGGCATCGTCCCCCATTATGTCTCTTTACATTTCATTTTTTCTGCCTAAATGGAGTATCTTGCATTTGTCACTGTGCTGGTACAGCTGTACCAGGAGCTCCAATTCTGTTTGCTTTGCATTAAATGTTTGTTTGCAATCCCAGGCTTGGGATTTTGCAGCAGGGTGGCTTCCTGTTATAGTTTGCAATCATAGGGCAAGCCACCTGTCAATTATATTTTGAGGGAATAGGAGCTTTTTTGAGTCAGTTCTCACAGAGAAACCTTTTGCACAGGACATAAAACCAAGAGCTCCTGTAGAAAGCTTCGTCTTCTACGGCTTGGCCGGGAGACATACAGCTTTACAGCTCCTTTGCTGAGGGACTTCAGCTGGCCATCACTGAAACCTGAACTCCTTGCCAACAGAGGCAAGTACAGACTGCCCAGATTAGAAGTTAAGGATTTCCCCATTAGTTAGTATACAGTTATGAAGATAGTGCCTGTTCCCTGTGAACAAGATTGCAAGAGCCAATAGACTGCTAAGAAAGCTTGAAAGTACCTGTTTGTTTTCATCAATAAAGAACTTTGTTGAACCTTTAAGCAATCTAAAGATTCTGTTTTAAGGAAATCCAAATGCCTTTAGTCTGAGGCAGTCCCGGCGTCCCGTTGGGCACACAGAATTTATGTCCTGTCTACAGTCATATGCACAGGCCCAGCGTGTGACAGCACAGTCACTGTTGAACTTCATTTTGTTAGTTTTGGCCATTCATCTCTCTAACCTGTTCAGATTGTTTTAAGTTCTGCTCCTGTCTTCTGGAGTATTGGCTATCCTTCCTAATTTGGATTCATCTGAAAACTTCATGATCATACCTTCTAACTCGTCATCTAAGTCATTAATAAAGATGTTGAACAGGACCAGGCCAGGAACGGGACCCTGCAACACTCCACTTGTTCCAGGATGAAGAGGAAGCATTGGTGAGCACCCTTTGGGTTCGTTCACTTAACCAATTACAGATCCACCTAACCGTAGTTTTGTTGTACACCAAATCATTTCTGACTTATAATGACCCTATTTCTGGTTTTTCTTAGAATAAATTGTTTGGAGGGAATTTGCCTTTGCATTCCTCTGAGGCTGAGAGATTATGGCTTGCCTAGGTCACCCAATAGTTTTCTGTGGCCAAGCTGGGATTTGAACTCTGGTCTTGCAGTGTTCCGGTCTCTCAGCTTCTTAAATCGCACCAAGGAAACACTGTGATAGATTTACCTTCAGGTCTCCAATAGGTCGGAAACAACTTGGAGGCTCACAGCAACAAGAAATGGCTCTTACCCCTCCTGCAATCCACCTTTCATGTAACACAGCCTCCTCAACATAGTGATTTGTTTATTTTACCACACTTGTACCATTTGAAGCTTCCAAACAGTCTTCAACCCCACGTAGAGCACGTTGCAGTAATCTATTCATGTTGTTGCATGGCCAATTGTTTCCCTAGCTGGATATACTGGAAGGGGAACATCTGCAAATATGAAGGACCCCTGGAAATCCCTAAAGATGCCTGTTATAGCTATAAGAAAATAGCTGGGTGCATCTCCATGGATCCGCCCATGCTCCAACAACACAAAAGTAATTGTTTAGGAAGAGAGAGATCATTCAAAAGGGTTTTTTGGGGGAGTCAGCACCAGGAGATGTAACTCTGTGCTAGGCATATGTCTCACCATGCAGGATCTCATTAGTGTTTCATTTTCAAAATGATACCAGATTTCAAAAATGTGTTAACATTTTGCCCCCCACCCCAGCGCGTCGAAGTCAACATCCAAACAATTCAACAGGTTATTCTGACTCGAACCACCCACTGGAAACTTTTGAACTTGACATGAGATTGTCAGATAGTCTGATCATCCTTTTTTAATAAAGTCAAACAATTTATCCTGCCATTGCTCTACTGATTAGATTAGTGCTGAAAAATCATCAAGATAGGAGAATTAACTGGGTCACAGAGATGAACGAACAGACTCCCCCCCCCCCCTTCTAGGCTGGGTTGATGTTTCCCGCAATAGGCTCTCCCTGGAGATGAAATATTAGTTTTTCCTCTTCTGAAAGACCCAGTTGGGATAAATAACAATGCCAAAAGGGAAGAGTTTGAAGTGGCAAAAGAGCACCTATCGCAGCCCTTCTGAGGCATGGCGCAAATAGTTTCCATGTCTCCCACCTAGTGATGTGATTCTTAGTTAATTTTGTTCCAACAGGAGGGAAGGAAAACATTTATCCAGTTTTCTCCCTGTGCAGTTTTTGAAGATGTGTTTCTAACAACGTATAAATGGGTTTGCAAATTATTTAAGTTAACCGACTCTTTCTAAGGCCATTTTCCTGTGCCATGAAGAAGTTGAGGGAGGGCAATTGGGAGTCAAGGATTTGGAAGAGATCCCAGAGGCCATCCAATCCAAGTAGCTGTCATGAACACACAATACAAGCACTCCCGATACATGGCCATTCAGCCTTTCTTTAAACTCCTCCAGAGATTGACGCTCCACCACACTCTAAGGTAGCATATTCCACAGTTGAATCATCAGGAAGTTCTTCCTAATGTTTAGGTGGAACCTCTTTTCTTGCAGTTTGAATCCATTGCCCATTGTGTCCTGGTCTCTGGAGCAGCAGAAACCAAGCTTGCCCCATCCTCAAAGTAGCATATTCCACAGCTGAATCATCAGGAAGTTCCTCCTAATGTTTAGGTGGAACCTCTTTTCTTGCAGTTTGAATCCACTGCTCCATTATGTCCTGGTCTCTGGAGCAGCAAAAACCAAGCTTGCCCCCTCCTCCATGTAACATCCTATCAAACACTTCATCATTTCACCTCTCTAACCTTCTCTTCTACAAGATATACTTTCCTAGCTCCCTAAGCTGCTCCTCATAGAGCTTGGCTTCCAAACCTTTGATCATGTTGGTTGCCGTTCTTTGGACATGTTCCAGCTTGTCTGTATCCTTCTGGATATGTGGACACCATATTCTCAGTAAGGTCTGACCAAACATGACAGACGTGTTTAAATATTTTGAAAGGATGTCACACTGAAGATAGAGAACACTTTTTTCCTTCTGTTGCAGAGATTCAGAGTGCATTTATACTGTAGACTGAATGCAGTTTGACACTATTAGGGGGTTGGACTGGATGGCCCACGAGGTCTCTTCCAACTCAATGATTCAGTGATTCTACTTTCTTCAATGGCTCAATGCTATGGAATCTTGGGAGCTGTAGTTTTGCAAGTTCTTTAACTTTCTCTGCCAAAGAGTGCTGGTGTCTCACCAAACTCCAACTCCAACAATTTCTTAGGGTTGAACCATGGCGGTTCAAGTGGTGTCAAACTGCCTTCATTCTACACTGTAGATGCACCTAGGCCTCCATATTCATAGTCCAAAACTCAGCATTCTTTTCAAACACTTTAGGAGTTGAGTTGTTGTAGGTTGAGGATGCTTGCCATAGATGCAGGTGAAACATCAGGAGAGAATGCTTCTAGAACATGGTCATATAGCCCGAAAAAACCTACAACAACCCAGTGATTCCAGCCATGAAAACCTTCGACAATACTTCAGGAGTTGGTGGGGAAGTGGATTTTTGGTAATGACCTGGAGCCTTCGACAATACAATGATCTGGATGTTTGGCTAGTTCTGTAATGTGATGGCATTTGTTGCTCTCAAGTTTGAAATGAAACATTTCAATTTGTTGGAGGAGCCAAAAGTACCCTTGTTAGGGACAGTTCTGCCATTACCTTTTGCTCACCGAGTTTTTACTTTAAATGCCATTATTATTATTATTATTATTATTATTATTATTATTATTATTATCATGCCATGTCTCCATGCTGTGCAATCCTTGGAGTCACAGTTTTCCATCCTGAGTCCCTCTTCAGAGGTTGAGATAGTACGGGATATAAAAGCCCAAAATAAATAAATAATAAATAAATTTTCCAAGGTCCATACCCTTTTCTTGGTGCATTTACAATATGGAATTAATGGCCTTGCACCCCACTTTAAATACCATAGCTCTATACTATGCAATCCTGGGAGTTATAGTTTTCCAAGGTCCACACCCTTCTCTGTGGGGCAGCCGAAGGGGGGGGGGGGAGGAGAAAGAGCATCACTGCTTTCCCTCCTTCCCTCCCTCCCTCCTTCCTTCCTTGCTTCCAGAAGTGAAGACATGTAACATCTGACATTTCAAAGACAGGAGAGTTTTTTCCCACCAAGAACATGGGGGGATGGTGGGCAGTGCCTAACAATTTCAGAGTGATGCCAAATGGACTGAAAGAATGCTGAGTACAACTGGGTAACACAGTGTGATTTAACAGTGTAATGAAAGTAGGGAAATCATCCATTGAGCTCTACTCTACCAAACACTCCCTGCTTCAATGTGCTGAAGTCCTGAGGCTACACACCAGTAAATTCCTTTGATTCAATGGCTTTACTCTAGTTTGGACTACCAATAAGGTTGGATCTACACTGTCACATAATCCAGTTTCAAAACAGATAATTTGGATTCAGAAACTGGATTATATGGCAGTGTAGATTGAGCCTAATACGTAGGCCATGTACCTTCACTGCTGTGCTTATCTATCTTAATACCAATCCTTGTTTTCTTCCTATAGGAAGGGACTGCTTTACGTTACATTAACCCGGGAGAGGCAGTTCTCCAAGGGAGGTGGCAAGAAACAGAGGCTGTAATAATTAAGAAACCATCAGAAAGAGAGTGATTAAGACAACCAGCTTCTGCACTGCATATTTTAGTAGGACTGGGCTAATTCTTTAAAGACTGCATGCTCCAAGGCTTAGGGGAAGAGATGATAAATAATAAATAGTAATTAAATTAAAGATGTACATACTGCACTGCTCCAGATTTCCTGGAAGTTTGGAAATGGACTTGTGTATAATCATAATAATTAAGATCTCTTTGGCTAAGCACCGTCCAACGGGCGCCACATCACACAGAAGTCAGAGACAAAGATGCTGTGAAAAAACAATCAGATAACAACATTGATGTGTTCCTTTTTAAATTACTTTGCAAAAGCCTTTTCCAACCGGATGGCTTCTATATGCTTTGGACTCCAACCATTGGTGGGAATTAATAATCCAACATATCTGGAGGGGGCAAACTTGAAGATGACAACATTATATTGCACCCCTTTCCATTATGATTTGGTACAAGTTGAGCAACTCTTATCTGGGATTCCAAAATCTGAAATACTCCAAAATCTGAAATTGTCTAAGTGTCTTACATACCATATTTACTCAATTCTAATGCTCATCTTTCTGGCTAAATTATCTTCCCAAAATTAGGGTGCACATTATATTTATGTAATATGGTAAATACTTTTCTGGGTTTCAAGGTTTTGAAAATTGAGGTGTGCATTGGATTCAGTGGTGCATTAGACCCGAGTAAATATGGGTAATTGTGCGGTACTGTTTACTGGTGTTTTGTATTATGCTGTCGCACGCTGGGCCTGTACATAAGACTGTAGACAGGACATAAATTCTGTGTGCCCAACGGGACACCGGGGCTGCCTCAGATTAAAGGCCTTTGGATTTCCTTAAAACAGAGTCTTTAGATTGCTTAAAGGTTCAACAAAGTTCTTTATTAATGAAAACAAACAGGTACTTTAAGGTTTTCTTAAAAGTCTATTGGCTCTCTCTCAATCTTGTCCACAGGGAACAGGCACTATCTTCATAACTGTACATTAACTAATGGGGAAATCCTTAACTTCTGATCTGGGCAGTTTGTCTTTGCCTCTGTTGGCGTGGAGCCCCTGCACCCAGTACCCGCTGCTTCTGGCTTCCGCGAGTGACCCTTATCAAGCAGAGCTTTGTAGACTTCCAGAGGAAAAAGGAGTTCAGGTTTCAGTGATGGCTGGCTGAAGTCTCTCAGCAAAGGAGCTGTAAGGCTATATAATCCCCAGCCAAGCTACAGGACCTTTCTCCCCGGCCAAGCTGTAGAAGACGAAGCTTTCTACAGGAGATCTTGGTTTTATGTCCTGTGTGAAAGGCTTCTTTGTGTGGACTGAACTCAAAATGGCTTCTATTCCCTCTAAAAACCCAAAAAGGGGTGGGGCCAGGTGGCTTGCCCTATGATTGCAGCCAAAAGAAGCCACCTATCTGCAGAGTCCCTGAAACTTAGGACTACAACAAACATTCAATGCAAAGCAAACAAAATTGGAGCTCCTGGTACAGCTGAACCTGCTCATGTATATTGGCTGCTTTTTTATAGCTATGACAGGTATTCCACATTATCTACTTGGTTAAGAGTATGAAGTCATTTCTCCTTCTCCAAATGTATCCAAAGGTGGTTAATGTCGGCTGAGAGGAAGTTTTGTCACAATCACAACTAAGGATTTCATCCCACGGGTTTGGGGCTCTGTTTCCATGCACTTCGGAAACTGAGTCCCATGGGAGTCCCACGGATGTAAGGGCACCATCCCATGATGTAAGTGGGACTCCGTGGGGCTCTGTTTCTACAGCGCATGGAAATGGGTCCCTAATGAGGTCCTAAGTATTAATCACGAATATAAGACAGTTATAGATGAGTCAGTCTAGTTAACTGTTTTGTATTCATGATTGCTCCTTAGTCCCAATTGTGGCACTATTGCAAGATCGTAACTCATCTCTCCAACAGTTGGAGCCCAACCGATTTAACGACATCAGCTGCATGAGGAGAAAGACATTTCCATCAGGTTGTGGAAAAGGGATTACTGAGAGTATATTTACACTATAGAATTAATGTGTTTTGGCACCACTTTAACTGCCATGGCCCAATGCTATGGAGTCATTGAAGTTGCGGTTTTACAAGATTTTTAGCTGTCTTTGCCAAAGAGTGTTGGTGTCTCACCAAATGACAATGCTAAGATTCCATACAATACAGATTCACCCTTAGTTAACTATCTTAACTCAACAGCCGATATACTTTAGAATATCAGAATATGCTTTTAAGTGGTTTTAAACTGAGGTTAGTTTTAATAATATTTCAAACTTTTGTACCTGATGTAGTTAGTCCTACATTTTTGCAGGATTGATTTTTATGAGCTGCTGAACTTGCTGACCAAAAGGTCAGCGGTTCAAATCTGGGGTGCGGGGTGAGCTCCCACTGTTAGCCCCAGCTTCTGCAAACCTAGCAGTTCAAAAACATGCAAATGTGAGTAGATGAATAGGTACTGCTTTGGCGGGAACGTAATGGTGCTTCATGCAGTCATGCTGGCCACATGACCTTGGAGGTGACTACCGACAACGCCGACTCTTTGACTTAGAAATGGAGATGAGCACCACTTCCCAGAGTTGGACAAGACAATGTGATGTGGCGGCAAAAAAAGCCAATGGGATTTTGGCCTGCATCAATAGGAGCATAGTGTCTAGATCTAAGGAAGTAATCCTACCCCTCTATTCTGCTTTGGTTAGACCACATCTGGAATATTGTGTCCAATTCTGGGCACCACAATTCAAGAGAGATATTGACAAGCTGGAATGTGTTCAGAGGAGGGCGACTAAAATGATCAAGGGTCTGGAGAACAAGCCCTATGAGGAGCGGCTTAGGGAACTGGGCATGTTTAGCCTGAAGAAGAGAAGGCTGAGAGGAGATATGATAGCCATGTATAAATATGTGAGAGGAAGCCACAGGGAGGAGGGAGCAAGCTTGTTTTCTGCTTCCTTGGAGACTAGGACGCGGAACAATGGCTTCAAACTACAAGAGAGGAGATTCCATCTGAACATGAGGAAGAGCTTCCTGACTGTGAGAGCCGTTCAGCAGTGGAACTCTCTGCCCCGGAGTGTGGTGGAGGCTCCTTCTTTGGAAGCTTTTAAACAGAGGCTGGATGGCCATCTGTCAGGGGTGATTTGAATGCAATATTCCTGCTTCTTGGCAGGGGGTTGGACTGGATGGCCCATGAGGTCTCTTCCAACTCTTTGATTCTATGATTCTATGATTCTATGATTCTAAGACTAGACTTAATGCCAAGGGGAAACCTTTACCTTTACTCCAGTGTTACCCTATGGTGAACTGCAACCCAATAGAATCGCATTGGAGGAGCTAGATATTTCTAGCGAGAACACCTCTCTGGTATTTGGAGGTCCTCCAGCACAATTCTATGGTCAACTTTTAATAGATGTTGGTGCTGGAGGTCCTAGGAATTTCGCTATACTCTGGAGATCAGAGTTTGAATCCAAATTTGGCCATGGAAACTGACTGGGTGACCTTAGGCAATTCACATTCTCTCAGCCTCAGAAGAAGGCAAAGACAAAATCCCTCCTTGGAACAAATCTTGCCATGAAAACCCACTTTAAGGTTGTATTGTCGAAGGCTTTCATGGCTGGAATCACTAGGTTCTTGTGGGTTTTTTCGGGCTATAGGGCCATGTTCTAGAGGCATTTCTCCTGACGTTTCGCCTGCATCTATGGCAAGCATCCTCACTTTACGGTTGCCATAAGTTGTAAACAACTTGAAGGCACACAACAACAACAACAGCAATACCAACATGCCATATTTAGTTCCATACTAGGAGAAAGGCAGCATCCATGGCATTATCATTATCATAGAAATATGGAGTTGGAAGACAACTCATGGACCATCCAGTCCAATCCCATTCTGCCAAGAAGCAGGAAAATCGCACTCAAAGCACCCCCAACAGATGGCCATCCAGCCTATGTTAAAAGCCTCCAAAGAAAGAGCCTCCACCACACTCCGGGGCAGAGAGTTCCATTGCTGAACAGCTCTTACAGTCAGGAAGTTCTTCTTAATGTTCAGGTGGAATCTTCTCTCCTGTATTTTGAAGCCATTGCTCTGTGTCCTAGTCTCCAAGACAGCAGAAAAAAAGCTTGCTCCCTTCTCCCTGCGACTTCCCCTCACATTTTTATACATGGCCATCATGTCTCCTCTCAGCCATCTCTTCTGAAGGCTAAATACGGTCAGCTCTTTAAGCCACTCCTCATAGGGTGTTCTTCCTCATCATCTCAAATTTACTTGTGTTTAATATCAAGAGATCGAATTGAAAGAAAGTTCAAGATTTTTGCACTGTGTGTCTTTTTTGGGGTGAAACATTCATTTGGATGAAACACTTAGAATCATAGAATCAAAGAGTTGGAAGAGACCTCATGGGCCATCCAGTCCAACCCCCTGCCAAGAAGCAGGAATATTGCATTCAAATCACCCCTGACAGATGGCCATCCAGCCTCTGCTTAAAAGCTTCCAAAGAAGGAGCCTCCACCACACTCCGGGGCAGAGAGTTCCACTGCTGAACGGCTCTCACAGTCAGGAAGTTCTTCCTCATGTTCAGATGGAATCTCCTCTCTTGTAGTTTGAAGCCATTGTTCCGCGTCCTAGTCTCCAAGGAAGCAGAAAACAAGCTTGCTCCCTCCTCCCTGTGGCTTCCTCTCACATTTTTATACATGGCTATCATATCTCTTCTCAGCCTTCTCTTCTTCAGGCTAAACATGCCCAGTTCCCTAAGCTTTTAAATGAGTGATTTTTTTCTCCCAAAATACAAACAAAATAAATCAGAAATATATGCCAAAACCTGTGTAATGTTTTCCAGTGGAGAGAAAACTTTGGAAATTATTTGTTCTCTGTCGCAAGAAGGAAAGGAGCAAAACTTTAAATCCTGAGTGTGTATAAAGAGGTGGCCTAGATTGCATTGAATGATCCATTCTACAAGCATAGTTCCTTGAGATTATTGGGAAGCAGCACTTAAATTCCCCCCTCCCCCCAAAAAAGAAGAAGAAAGAAATCAAACCCATAAATTCAGACTGAATCGTCCAGGGTTTCTCTCCCTTTCTCATGCCATCCTGGTGGCAAAGCTCCAATAGCTATCTCTCAATCAAGAGTAATAAATAGTCTATCTGTACCCACAGACTATAATTAAGTAGGTAATCTGGAGCAAGCTTGACACCCCATCCCTAAGGCAAAAGGATTAGATCTCTCCAGATCTTCCCCTTTTAAAAAAATATCCTAGTCTGCTGCCCTGAGGTTTTCGGAGAGAAGGCGTCTACACAAAAGAGTCTTTCATAAGGCCGAAAGAGGCCAAGCAGTGGCCAAATGTAGGAGCGGGTTTGGGAACGTGTGCACAGACTGGGAACATGCATGTGCAAATCCTTGCATACTGATGTTTCTCCTCCCAGGAATGTAACATGGGAGAGAAAGCTCTCATGCCACAAAATGCATCATGTCTCCTTTGGATACCCTGCTTGGTGCCAAGAAGAGGAGGAAGGGGGGGGGAGGATGCAGAGGAGGAGGAGAAGGAAGAGAAGAAGGGGGAGGGAGAGAAGAAGGAAGAGGAGAAGAAGGAAGAGAAGGACAACAAAGAAAATACAGAGGAGGAGGAGGGGGCGAAAAGAGGGGGAGAAGAAAAATGAGAACGAGGAGGAAGGAGGAGAAGGAGGAGAAGGCACAGGAGAAGGAACAGAAGGAGGAAAAGGAGCAAGAAGAAGAAAAGGCGGAAGGAGAAGGAGGAGGAAGGAGGAAGAGGTGGAGAAGGAAGAGGAGGAGAAGGAAGAGAAGGAGGAGCATGAAGAAAATATAGAGGAGGAGGAGGGGGAGAAAAGAGGGGGAGAAGAAAAATGAGAATGAGGAGGAAGGAGAAGAAGGAGGAGAAGGCACAGGAGAAGGAACAGAAGGAGGGAAAGGAGCAAGACGAAGACGAAGAAGAAGAAGAAGAAGAAGAAGAGGAAGAAGAGGAAGAAGAAGGAGCAGGAGGAGGAAGGAGAAGAAGGACGAAGAGGAGAAGAAGGAAGAGGAGGAAGAGGAGGATGAAGAAAATACAGAGGAGGGGGAGAGAAAAGAGGGGGAGAAGAAAAATGAGAATGAGGAGAAAGGAGAAGAAGGAGGAGGAGGAGAAGGCACAGGAGAAGGAACAGAAGGAAGAAAAGGAACAAGAAGAGAAGGAGGAAGAGGAGAAAGGAGGAGGAAGAGGTGGTGGAGGAGGAGGAAGGATGCAGAGGAGGAAGATAAGAAGGAGGAGGAGGGGAGGACTTCAGTTGTATGGATCTCATGGTACAAATCCAAAGTGTTTCTCAGACTGTGCTCCTCCAGGTGTTTTGGACTTCAGCTCCCAGAAATCCCAACCAGTTTACCAGCTGTTAGGAATTATGGGAACTGAAGTCCAAAACATCTGGAGAAGCACTGTTTGATAAACTCTGCTATACAGTATTAGCACTGTAATAGGGTAGTTCCTCAGTCTTAAATGTAGAAAGGACTTTATGCCTTTAAGACGTCTTTTAGTTCAGGGGCAAACATCCCTATTCTGTTCATGGATTGAGCCAAAGGTATATGTCAGCAACGGAATTTCAGCCTTCACGACCTTATGCAAATGTTCTCCAGTATTTCTCAATCTTCCTAATGCCTCGACCCCTTAATAAAGTTCCTCATGTTGTGGTGATCCCCAACCATAACATTATTTTCGTTGCTACTTCATAATTGTCATTTTGCTATAGTCATGAATCGTAACGTAAATATCTGATATGCAGGATGCATGTGGCTTCACTGGACCAAATTTAGCACAAATACCTGATATGCCCAAATTTGAATACTGTTGAGGTTGGGGGGATTGATTTTGTTATTTGAGAGTTGTAGTTGCTGGGATTTATAGTTCACCTACAGTCAAAGAGCATTCTGAACTCCACCAATGATGGAACTGAACCAAACTTGGCACACAGAACTCCCATGACCAACAGAAAATACTGGAAGGGTTTGGTGGTCATTGACCTTGAGCTTTGGAGTTGTAGTTCAACTACATCCAGAGAGCACTGTGTACTCAAATAATGATGGATCTGGACCAAACTTGGCATGAATACTCAACATGCCAAAAGGTGAACAATGGTGGAGTCTGTGGAAAATAGAACTTGACATTTGGGAGTTTATTTATTTATTTATCGTGTCAGTATCAACCAGACAATTGTATTACATTTTAAACAATTTTTTAACACACAGACAAAACAGGGTTTGCAAGCTTGGTAGTTGAAATCTTAGACTTCCCAGTATAACCCCCATTTGGGAGTTATAGTTGCCGGGATTTCTAGTTCATGTACAAAGGGCATTCTGAACCTCACCAATGATAGAATTGGGCCAAACTTCCCACATAGAACCCACATATCTGTCCAAATGTACCTCCCTCTATGTTCCACCTCAAAGTTTAATATCTTCTGGGGAGGTCCTGCTCTTGGCCCCACCTTTGGTGCAAACACGCTTGTGGGGATGAGGGACAGGGCCTTCTTGGTGGCGGCCCCCCACCTATGGAACTTCCTCCCCAGCGAAATCAGGTCAACAACATCCCTCCTCACCATCAGGAGGAAATTGAAAATGTGGTTATGCGACCAGGCCTTTCAGTAGCTGGCAGATAATTGACAATGGTAATGATGATAATGTTATGGAAAATGGACTATGGACAGGTTTTTGATTGTGTTGTGCTTGCTGAATTCATTTCTACATAAGGCTAGACAGCCAGTATTATTGCACTTTTATTAATGTACTTTTTATTTTAAAACTAATTTTGAAATTAATTTACTGTGTTTTTATATGTAATTACTGTATGTATTTTTTTATATGTGATGAAATCAAATTGTGCCGAATGTAAGCCGCCCTGAGTCCCCCCAAGTTTGAGAAGGGTGGGGTACAAATGTTTGAAATAAATAAATACATAAATGACTAACAGAAAATACTTTGTTTTCTGATGGTCTTTGGTGACCCCTCTGACACCCCCCTCGCGACCCCCTCAAGGGTCCCGAACCCCAAGTTGAGAAATCTTAGACTTCCCAGTAGGCTCAGGCAAAAGCAAACTGTTATATCCACTCCTAGATTTTGTGTTCTTCCTCATTCTTTCTTTTTTCATGAAGTAGAACATACATGTGAAACGTTTGAGGACGTGGTATCATGATGGTGGCAGGGTTGCCCTCTGGGAAAAGCCAGAAGGACAAATCGGGACTATAGGAGGGCTGGATTCCCTGTTATAGAACCAACAGGCGCAAATGTATCCTCATGAAAACAGCAATGTTTTGTGAACTTTGAAGCCTACCCACCGAACTGCCAGTTGATAACATTTCTTTTTCTTTCTCCTCTACAAAAACACACATACACATAAACACACACACACATACACATAGACTCACATTCTCAGGAGACAGGCAGTGAAGCCTGATTGTCTCCTCTATACAACACTCAGGCTGTGTTCGGCTTTTGCGTAACCCCGACTGCCGTTTCTTGGTTGGGAAATGGCACTGGCATACTTCCATGCCTTCTCTTTTCACACCAAAGATCACAACCTCAGCTAATACTGAATCAGGCGCCTGGATCATCTAATGCTGTTTCATCTACTTGACTGGCAGCAGCCATGTGTGGACTTAAGAGACAAGTGTCTTCCTCAGCCCTTCTACTGGCCAAATCCCTTAAATCTGAGATCTTTGCCAAGGATTGAACCTGAGACCTTTTGTGTACAAAACGCTTTGTCTAATGCCAAGCTGTTTCTATAAGGATAGCTGAAGCCTCTCTGACGGCTGTATATTCCATACCACTACACCATCCTGAATCCACCCAATCTTGTCTGGTTTTGGCTGCTAAGAAGGGTTGTGTCTGGATACTATTCAGAGGCCACTAGGAAATACCTGGGATCTCCAGGTAAGACCAGGACAGAATCATGCTGTAAACCTATTGTCGAAGGCTTTCATGGCTGGAATCACTGGGTTGTTGTAGGTTCTTTCGGGCTATATGGCCATGGTCTACAGGCATTCTCTCCTGACGTTTCGCCTGCATCTATGGCAAGCATCCTTAGAGATAGTGAGGTCTGTTGGAAGAATAGAGAAGCCATTGAAATATACAAGCATGTGGACAATTTCAACAGAAAGGAGGAAACCATGAAAATGAACAAAATCTGGTCACCAGTATTAAAAAAAACTCTTAAATTAGAACAGCACAACAACAGAGAGGAAACAAACAAGGACATCTAATCACCTCTCAAAAAATGTTTGTTCCAGGCACTGTCAGGCCATTATATGCTAATCAAGGTGGTCAGTTGAAACATTCACACCTAGCTCCAGCAGACAAGAGTCCTTTGTCCCACCCTGGTCATTCCACAGATATACAAACCCCTTTTTCCTAGTTCCAACAGACCTCACTACCTCTGAGGATGTTTGCCATAGATGCAGGCAAAACGTCAGGAGAGAATGCCTCTAGACCATGGCCATATAGCCCGAAAAAACCTACAACAACCCTTTGGGAAATTGTTGTAGTCAGAACTGTAACTTTGGAATCACAATTAAATATTGTCAATATCCTACACGCCATGCAGTCGTGCTGGCCACATGACCTTGGAGGTGTCTACGGACAACGCCAGCTCTTCAGCGTAGAAATGGAGATGAGCATCAACCGCCAGAGGTGGACACAACTGGAGTTAGTGTCAGGGGAAAACCTTTACCTTAACCTTTACTATCCTACACTAGGTACTTAGTTACTTCAGTGTAAATGGAGGCTGGCCTACATGGGAATTATAACAGGCCCCATTTACACTGCCATGTAAACCAGTTTCTAAATCCAGATTACCTGCTTTGGACTGGATTATATGGCAGTGTAACACAGACAATCTGGATTCAGAAACTGGATTATATAGCAGCATCACACTGAGTTGGTTCCTGGCTGCCCCTACAATGTTTTCCCACTCCTGGTAAATGTTGTAGTAAAGGTTTCCCCTTGACATTAAGACTAGTCGTGTCCAACTCTGAAGGGCGATGCTCATCCCCATTTCTAAACCAAAGAACCAGTGTTGTCCGTAGACGCCTCCTAGATCATGTAGTTGGCATGACTGCATGGATCATCATTACCTTCCCGTCAAAGTGATACCTATCGATCTACTCACATTTGCATGTTTTCAAATTGCTATGTTGGCAGAAGCTGGAGGTAACAGTGGGGGCTCACCCTGTCCGTGGATTTGAACCAATCAGCAAGTTCCGCAACCCGCTGCACCACCATGGCCCCTAAGTATTGTAGATTAAACTGAATTCATCTGGTTTAGCCCTGCATTAGTAAAAGTTGGAGACCCCATCTACACTTCCGTAAAATGCCACTTGAAAAAGCATCATGTGATCACTGTACATCAGAGCTTTTCAAACGGTGTGTCGTGACATGTTAATGTGCCACCTGCAGTGCGTAAGTGTGTCACTTGAACATAATGAGAAACCTTGGAGTCTATAAACAATGTCATATATTTAAAAATATATATAAATGAAAGGTCTTCATGACATATATTGTGTTCCTATGTATTTCGTTATTATAATGCATGTATGTGTCCATATCTTTTATAAAGGGTTGGTTTAACCTCTGTTTTGCTAGGAAACTGAAGTACCGTGTCACGAAATGACACATGTCTTATTTACTTAGGCGATCCCTCGTTGTCTGAGCAGAATAGTCTTCCAGGATCAGTGTACTGGCAGTGGGTCCATGGGTGACTGTAGAGCCCTATTCTTGATCTGCATCCTCTCCCACAGTGAGGGCATTGATTTCCAGGTGGAAGATGGTCTCGGTTGGGGTTGGCTTGACACGACTCCCTCTTGGCCCGTTTCTCTCTTTCGCCCTCCATTCTTGCCTCTTCAAATTCTACAGCACTGCTGGTCACAACTGACCTCCAGCTGGAGGATCAAGGGCCAGGGCTTCCCAGTTCTCAGTGTCTAAAGGTTGGCTTTGAGCCCATCTTTACATCTCTTTTCCTGCCCATCAACATTCCGTTTTCTATTCTTGAGTTCAGAGTAGAGCAACTGCTTTGAGAGATGGTGGTCAGGCATTCGGACAATGTGACCGGTCCAGCGGAATTGATGGTAGAGAAGTATCGCTTCAATGCTGGTGGTCTTTGCTTCTTCCAGCATGCTGACATTTGTCCGTTTGTCTTCCCAAGAGATTTGTAGGATTTTCCAGAGGCAACGCTGATGGAATCGTTCTAGGAGTTGCATGTGATGTCTGTAGACAGTCCACATCTCGCAGGTGTATAGCCGGGTTGGAAGGACATTAGCTTTATAAAGAAGCACCTTGGTATCCCTACGGATGTCCCGGTCCTCAAACACTCTCTGCTTCATTCAGAAAAAAGCTGCACTCGCAGAGCTCAGGCAGTGTTGTATTTCAGTGTCAATGTTGACTTTTGTGGAGAGGTGGCTGCCAAGGTAGCAGAAATAGCCAACAATTTCTAATGTTACATGTCTAAAATGTGTGTCACCAACATGAGTCTGGTTCAATACTGTTAAATTGCATTATATGAGTCTACTACACTTTTATTTATTTATTAACTTTATTTATACCCCACAAAATCTCCCGTAGGACTCAATGCGGCTTACAAAGGCCAAGGCCGCCATAATCAACAACATACAATACACAATAAACACATAAGCAAATAATAAAATATCAAGCAAAACAATAAAACAGTAAGACAATGACACCGTGACACAATTAAAACCAAAGGCCAGGCCAAATGTAATGGACAAAATTTAAAATGCTGAACTTGACAGGTAATATGTAGAGGTATTTGGAGGTAGGTGCAATGTGCAGATAATCCTAAGTCTCTAGCAAAGTGCAATTGGGACTTGAAACCACGAGTTTCCTATTCTGGAAAGGCACACTGGAACAGCCAGGTCTTCAGGCTCTTCCAAAAGACAGCCAACGTTGGGGCTTGTCTGATGTCCTTGGGGAGATAGTTCCAGAGTCGGGGGGCCACCACAGATAAGGCCCTGTCCCTCGTCCCCATCAAACGCGCCTGCGGCGCAGGTGGGATCGTGAGCAGGGCCTCTCCAGATGATCAAAGGGAGTGGGTGGGTTCGTAAACGGAGATGGGGTCACGCAGGTAGGCCGGTAGTAGACTTATAGTAGACTCATATATAATGCAGCTTCAAACTGCATGAGATGGCAGTCTAGATGGAGCTGGAGATGCTCCAGTGTCCAGGTTAGAGGCCGTATGGACAACTGGATTGGGTGTAATGTGGACCAGTTTACATAGGGCAGGAATTGCACACATATCCCAGCTGCTGCCTCTCACAGCCACCTTCAGAGCTCCAGGTGAGCTTCTGCCTGTCACAGTTACCCCATTTTGGCATCAACAGAGGTGCCAGCTTCTTTACCTTGCAGAAATACATGTTTGTTTGTTTGTTTGTTTTCTCCATTGGCAGCCTTGGTTACTTTTTAAAGAAAATGAATTATAAGTATGTATGAAGATTTTTTTTTCCACACCAGTTTCTCCACTCTTCTCTGTTCCCACCGCATATATAAACTAATGAGGCAACTGGCTTATCATTTCTTCATCTCCCGTCTGCGTTACAGCTAATATATCATGCCATCACCCTGAGGGTTAAGACAAGCCAGCCTGACCTAACTGTAAGCCTTGGATGCGAAACCTACTCCCCTGTTTCCTTGTCTCTCTTTCTTACTATCATATTTTCGATTTTTTTCCCTGGTCCTATAGAGATGTAACTGATTTGGTTAAAATGTTCTGTGCCCCGGCAATAATTCAGTTTGGACTGGAGACTGATATGAATTTAACTTTGTGTTATGTACACATTCATCACGAGATGAAAAGACAAGGTGCATTTTGCTCACCTGATTTTCCTTCAGCAAGCTCACTTTCTTGAACAACACCATTTCTCCTTCTTCCCCGTTCCCAAATTCCTGGTTTCATTACAAAACACAGGCAAGAAGCTACAGTTAAACAAAACAACAACAACAACAACAACAATAAAAGTAAGGCACATATATTTCAGAAGCAAGCTTTTAGACCTCATCAGTGATCATTTTCATCAAGGGACACATCAATCTTATGGCTGCTTTCAAAGGGCCATTGAATCCATGGATGGATAATCTGTGGAGACAGAGGGCCAACTATAAGGTTTTTACATTGTGGTTGGTGCTCTTCTGTTTTTAGTTTGGGTCCCCAAATGTTAGTAAATGACAACTTCCATCACTTCTGATTATCCACCATGTGAGCTGATAATAATGGGAATCATAGAATCAAAGAGTTGGAAGAGACCTCATGGGCCATCCAGTCCAACTCCCTGCCAAAAAGCAGGAATATTGCATTCAAAGCACCCCTGACAGATGGCCATCTAGCCTCTGTTTAAAAACCTCCACCACACTCCGGGGCAGGCATGTAGCCGGGGGGGGGGGGGGGGGGGGGGGGCTTGAGGGGCTTCAGCCCCCCCCCCAAACTCTCATGGTGGTTTGTGAAAAGGCCTCACTGGTGCATTATTTAAACTGTTATGTTTATTCATATCATGATCTGATCACCATACTCAATATATCCCATGGGGGTATTGGGGTAATGATACAAAAGGTTTGCTAGGGTATACCCTCTTTCACTCAGACTCAGCCCCCCCAAAAGCCCCCTGAAAAAAACTCAGCCCCCCCCCCCCAGTCGAAATCCTGGCTACGGGCCTGCTCCGGGGCAGAGAGTTCCACTGCTGAATGGCTCTCACAGTCAGGAAGTTCTTCCTCATGTTCAGGTGGAATCTCCTTTCTTGTAATTTGAAGCCATTGTTTCGCGTCCTAGTCTCCAAGGAAGCGGAAAACAAGCTTGCTCCCTCCTCCCTATGACTTCCTCTCACATGTTTATACATGGCTATCATATTTCCTCTCAGCCTTCTCTTCTTCAGGCTAAACATGCCCAGCTCCTTAAGCTGCTCCTCATAGGGTTTGCTCTCCAGACCCTTGATCATTTTAGTCACCCTCCTCTGGACACATTCCAGCTTGTCAACATCTCTTTTCAATTGTGGTGTCCAGAATTGGACACAATATTCCAGGTGTGGTCTAACCAAGGCGGAATAGAAGGATAGCAGTACTTCCCTAGATCTAGACACTATGCTCCTATTGATGCCATTGTTACATTTTGTTACATCTCGGGTACTGCAATACAGTTGGGAACATATCCAGACATTTTCCCCATCCCTCCACCAGCCATAGAATGATTCACAGAGGGACTATCACAGAGGATGGAAGAGAATCCTCCAAAAAAGTCATATTCAAGTGATGGGCCACCAGGAGAATGCCAGTCTCCATGCCCAAGCACTGGTTGCTCGCCTTTCCTCCCTGGCTTGTTGCTCACAAATGTTTGCCTTTGAAGATTTAGACATGAAAGGCCTTATATCATGAATCTAAAACAAACAGAAACCATGATAGTGAGTGAGAGAGAAAGGCAGGGTGAGAGGGAGGGAAGCGCACTGCCCAACCTCTGAAGTTTCACGGTTTCCCATCACAATTATATATCAGCGCTGGGATAGAGAGCTCAGGGCCAAACAGTTCTGGCAGCCGTTCAACACTTTCCATGCCTGTAATCCTGAAAAAGAAAAAAGAAGAAGAAGAAAAAGGAGGACACTCAGGTGTCTGACCTGTTCTTCTGGACTCTGCTAAATCAGATTCCAGCCTCAGGTAAAATACTCTATTTATCTGAAAGCATTGCTTGGTTGGGTAGGTGGGTGGGAGGCGAGGAGGGGAGGGGCTCCTCGTTGGTGTATGGTTTTGCTCTTCCTCCCTCTTTTCTCCAACAAGTTCCAACTGTTTCCTGACATTTATTTTTAAAAATGAAGCTGTAAAAAGACGATGACCTCCTCCTTCTCTTTCCACTTTTCTTCTCCTCTTCTTTTTCCTTCTTCCTCCATCATCCTCTTCCCTTTTTATCTTCCTCCTCCTCCTTCTCGTCTTCTTCTTCCTCCTCATCTCCTCTTCCTCTTTCTTCTTCCTCCTCCTCCTCCTCATCTCCTCTTCCTCTTTCTTCTTCTTCTTCCTCCTCCTCCTCTTCTCCTTCTCCTCCTCCTCCTCCCCTTCCTCTTCCCCTCCTCCTCCTCCTCCTCCTTCTTCTCTTCCTCCTTCTCTCTTTGAACCACAGAATCATAGATTCCTGGAGTTGGAAGAGACCTTATGGGCGATCCAGTCCACCCCCTGCCAAGAAACAGGAAAATCATATTCAAAGCACCCCCAACAGATGGCTGTCCAGCCTCCAAAGAAGGAGCCTCCACCCACTCCAGGGTGAAGGGTTCCGCTGCTGAACAGCTCTCTCACACAGGAAGTTCTTCCTAATGTTCAGGTAGAATCTCCTTTCCTGTAGATGACCTCCTCCTTCTCTTTCCACTTTTCTTCTCCTCTTTTTTCTCCTTCTTCCTCCATCATCCTCTTCCCTTTTTATCTTCCTCCTCCTCCTTCTCATCTTCTTCTTCCTCATCTCCTCTTCCTCCTTCCTCCTCTTCCTCCTCCTCCTCCTCCTCTTCTTCCTCATCTCCTCTTCTTCTGTCTTCTTCTTCTTCTTCTTCTTCTTCCTCCTCTTCCTCCTCCTCCTCTCCTCCTCCTCCTCCTCCTCTCTTTGAACCACAGTATCATATATTCCTGGAGTTGGAAGAGACCTCATGGGCAATCCAGTCCACCCCCTGCCAAGAAACAGGAAAATCACATTCAAAGCACCCCCAACAGATGGCGATCCAGCCTCCAAAGAAGGACCCTCCACTCACTCCAGGGCAGAGAGTAACAGCTCTCTCACACAGTCAGGAAGTTCTTCCTAATGTTCAGGTAGAATCTCCTTTCCTGTAGTTTGAAGCCTAATCTCCAAGGCAGCAGAAACAAGTTTGCTCCCTCCTCCCTATGACTTCCCCTCACATATTTATACATGGCCCTCATCATGTCTCCTTCTGCAGGCAAAACATTCCCAGCTCTTTAAGCCGCTCCTCATAGGGCTTGTTCTCCAAACCCTTGATCCTTTGAGTTTCCCTCCTCTGGACACATTCCAGCTTGTCAACATCTCCCTTCAATTGTGGTGCCCTGAATTGGGCACAGTGTGATTCCAGGCGAATGAATGAATGAATGGATTTTATTATTACAGTCACAGACCAGGAGTCTTTTCTCTCTCTCCCTTCTCCTTCTCTTTCTCTTTCTCCTCCTCCCGCTCTCCTGTTCTCCTCCTCCTCCTGGACCTGAGCCATATAAGTTATTTCTTTTACTACACTTGCAGAATCCTCCAACCAGTAATGTCTTCCACAGGTTTGACTACTGAGATTCCCTTCAATGAGGGAGTGGCAGGATGATGACAACATTTTCTGTGCACAGAAAATAAGACTTCGACACCAAAATACTATCCCCTTCACAAAATATGTTTTTTTCCCCATGTACAGACCCCAAGTGTAAATGTAATGCAGAACAAGTCTGAAGCTGTGGATACTGATTAAAAACTGACATTTTGATGGTGTGTTCCTGCATGAAGGCAGAAAGGGGTTGGACTGGACGGCCCTTGGGGACTCTTCCGATTCTGTGAAGGCACGTAACAACCACGACAAGAAATTTAAAACAAAGGATTGCACCCTATGTATTGTCGAAGGCTCCCATGACTGGAATCACTGGCTTGCTGTGAGTTTTTGTGCTGTATGGCCATGTTCCAGTAGAATTTTCTCCTGATGTTTCGCCTGCATCTGTGGCTGGCACCTTCAGAGGTTCTGTTGGCAGTGAAGCAAGTGGAGTGTCCAAGGTGAGAAAAAGAACCCTTGTCTGTAAATGTTGCAATTAGCAATCATGAATTAGCATATGGGTAGCCTTGAAGTTTGCAATGTCAATCAATAAAGGTTGACTTATTTCCTGAAGGTCAGGAGGGAGGGGACTATTCTGATTTCATTGGGGAAGGAGTTCCACAAATGCGAAGCCACCACAGAGAAGGTCTTGTCACTTGTCCTCACCAATTGCACTTGTGAGAATGGTGGGACTAAGAGCAAGGCCTCCCCAGATGAGGAGCCATCACTGATGAGGAGCCACCACTGAGAAGATCCTGTCTCTTGTCCTCACCAATTGCACTTCTGAGAGTAGTGGGATCAAGAGCAGGGCCTCCCCAGTCAATCTCAATCTCCGCGATGGTTCATTGGAGGAGATATGTTTGCGCATTTATTTTGGCATTTGGGAGTTGCAGTTGCTGGGATTTACAGTTCACTTACAATCAAAGAGCATTCTGAACTCCGCCAATGATGGAATTGAACTAAACTTGGCACACAAACTCCCATGACCAACAGAAAACACTGGAAGGGTTTGGTGGGCATTGACCTTGAGTTTGGGAGCTGTAGTTCACCTACATCTAGAAAGCACTGTGGACTCAAACAATCTGCATAGAGGTAGATTTTGTTGCCTGGAGGCATCCTCTGTTTGGGAGGTGTTAACTGCCCCTTGATTGTTTGTTGTCTGACCAAACAGCCCAGAAAAACTCACTGCAATCCATTTCCCCTTATGCTTTCTATCATTTCCTGATATCACACTCCATTCATATTCCCTCTATTCTGAATTCATTTGTTTGTTCTGGGTCTCGTTAAAAAGGCTTTTAAGGGTTAAAAAACTTATTTTGTGAAAGACAGTTACTTTCTGATTGAGCCAAGAATAAGACTATCAGAAAAATAGAAATGTAGAATGGAAAGGGTTGTCCAGTTGGCTCAATATTGAATTTCACTACATTTAGGGAATCACAAAGTGTTCTAAAAGCGGCTTGTTGACCCTTGCCTTCTCTCAGGGACACAAGAGTTTCCTGACCTCTCAGTGATCAAAGTCTCCAATGCCTCACGTAACTGAATCATCGGCTTCGGCTGAAGCATTTTGCTGGACAAATGCAGTCTTCCGAGGCATTGGCAGCATCTCTGCTAGTAAAGGGGACAGCTGGCCCCGGGGGAGACAGTGGGATGGAGGAATGAGCAGTGAAGGGTGACCTGCCTGGAGTTCAGCTAGCCAGCCAGCCAGCAAGCCGGGTGGGCGGTCGCAGTGCCTCTGGCATTCATAGGGCACATTTGTCTACAATCGCCGTGCACGGAGATGGCATGGCCTTTTCTTTTTCCAATGTGAGTGGCGGAAGAGACACAACACAGGATGGGTTGCTGTAGAATCACAGAACTGTAGAATCACAGAGTTGGAAGAGACCACAAAAGCCATGCAGTCCAACCCCATTGTGCCATGTGGGAACATACAATCCAAGCCCTCCCCACTGAAGCTTCAGCTTCAAAGCTTCCAGAGAAGGAGACGCTACTATCCTCTGGAGGAGCATATTCCACTGCTGAACAGCTCTTACTGTCTGGAGATTCTTCCTAATGTTTAGGTGGGATCTGTGAAGTCTTTGCTCTGCCTTATCCTCTCCTCTGCTTCAGTTTCCCCTGTTTATAGATTTTCCCAATAGTGTAGATGCTTTCCATTGTATTAGTTTTTGGGTGGAGCATAACACTCCCCAGAGGCCAGCCTTAGTTGGTCTATTCCAGTTCCCTGTATAGAGCTCTTTGCTGGACTCATCCTCTTTCTACAGCAGAGCTACTGTGACTGAGGCTTGGGATTGTCTGGTAACCCTAGGCCTAGCAATCCAAAAACAGTCATTCTTAGCATCTGCATTCAACAGTATTTTAATAACAGCAGTCCAAAGGACAACAGAAGCTTATGACCAGCTTATGCTTCATGAGAAAGAAGATTGAGACAGTTTATAACCATTGCTTTGCATCAGAGGCAGGAAACTTTCAAAGTCTCCAAATAGATGACTGCAGCCAGCAAAGGATCCTTTTGGAATGTATTGTTTTAAGTTTGCAGTAAACTCATTTTGGTTATCTTTTCACCTTGCCTAAGTGTCTCTGTCTGCTAAAGGTCTTTATCTTAACAGAGGATATACAGATAGCCCCAAGTAAAGCCAGATACTATAGTTTTCCCAAAGGGGAAACTTTTACCTATACCTTATGACTTCTGTCAGTCTTGACACTATACTCCTATTGATGCAGCCTAAAATCAGATTGGCTTTTCCATCTGCTACATCACACTGTTGGACACATGCAGTGTCCAATTCTGGGCACTGCAATTGAAGGGAGACGTTGACAAGTTGGAATGTGTTCAGAGGAGTGCGACTAAAATGAACAAGTGTCTGGAGAACAAGCCCTATGAGGAATGGCTTAAAGAGCTGGGCATGTTTAGCTTGAAGAAGCAAAGGCTGAGAAGAGACATGATGAGGGCCATGTATAAATATGTAAGGGGAAGTCATAGGGAGGAGGCAGCAAACTTTTTTTTCTGCTGTCTTGGAGATTAGGACACATAACAATAGCTTCAAACTACAGGAAAGGAGATTCCACCTGAATATGAGGAAGAACTTCCTGAATGTGAGAGAGAGCTGTTCAGCAGTGGAACTCTCTGCCCCAGAGTGTGGTGGAGGCTCCTTCTTTGGAGGCTTTCAAACAGAGGCTGAATGGCTATCTGTCAGGAGGCTGTGTGGTCTACTAAGACATCTAAATTCCTTTTACATGGGCTGTTTTCAAGATACGATGAATATCTTTCTATGGCAATCGAGTGGGTCAGACAAACTGTATGATGTTGCCAACCACAACCTGTCAAGGTAGTGTGTGATTATATATTTTTTTCATTTTAAATAGGATCTGAGCCATCAGTCATCCAGGCTTTGAATTAAAAAGCTGTTTTAGGAAAAAATACGACACCAAGTAAGACCTGTGTGCATTATGTGTTCTGTTTGTACATCTTTTGCATTTTATTGCACATTATTCATTGTGCAACTTATACTCTGCATTTCAGGAATGCCATCTGATGTACTGTAGTTGTATATTGTTCACTGGAGAATGTGAAGACAAGAAATAAAGTAAAAAGAAGAAAATGGGGAATTCAAGGATAAGTAGCTAGCCACAACTGTCCATACAAAGTTGACGGCTCTATGCCAGCATGTTCCCATGATGGAAATGCCAATACAGGCCACTGGAGAAGAGAAGGTGAACATTTATTTTTCCAATGTAAGTCTTTTAGCCGCCCAAATGAAGAATATCTCTTTGGTTTCCAGGCCACGTAATAACAGGTTCATGTATATGTGCATTTCTTACGGCCTCGCATCAAAACTCAAAGTAGGATTCTCATCACCACAGCCTGCGGGATCTCTTCTGCAAAAAATGAAAAATGAATGAATTATTTTATGTGTCGATAGAGCGCCAGGCATTGATCGATGCAAAAAAGCAGCAATGCGATTCTTCCCGCTCCCTGGCGCTACGAGTCAGGTTGGGTCCGCTGCTCGGCCTGGCCAGGATTCCACTTTATTTCCCTAACACTCCGATTTCCCCTTCTCCCCACACTCCACCCCACCCTCCCTCCATCGCTGGGCTTCCAGAATGACTCTCTGACAGCCAGCCATTAATTACTATCATCCGCGCCTAATTCATTCATCCTTTTCTCTTCTCATGCAGAGGGACAGCTAGGGCTGAGGGCACTCAGGAAATGCAGGCATGGTTCCATATTCTTTATGCAGAGTGCGCCGCCTGCTACTTTGTTGGGTCGCACTGGCTTTAATTGAATTGGCTTGCCAATAAAGCCGCTGTCATTCAGTAAGTGGAGTGTTGTACTACTCATGCCACAGCTGCTGCATACATCCAGACATTTCCTGAAGGCGAGCCAACCGGCCACTCTCCCAAGTCGCCTGTTGTTTCCTCTCCCTCCTCCTCTTCTTCCATAATTGATCCATACGTTTGAATCATGCTGGATCAGACCAAAGGCTCATCTATATCAGAATTCCATTTGCACTATGCCTGGTCTGATGCCCATGGGACACCAACAGCAGGATACAAGTCCATTTCACGTTTCTTCTCCTCCTTTTCCAGAACATATCCATAGAAAGAGTGAGTTTGGATCAGATCAAAGGCCTATCTAACTTGGCATTCTGTTTGTACCATGGCTAATCTGATGCTCATGACATGCTACCAGCAGTATACATGTGTATTCTCTTGATTTTTCATAATGGATCCATAAATAGGAAGAGAAAAGTGATCACCAGCAGGAAACAAGTCAATTTCATGTGTTTTCTCCTCCTTTTCCAGAACATATCCATAGATAGATTGATTTTGGATCAGATCAAAGATCTAGCTAACTTGGCATCCTGTTTGTATCATGGCTGATCTGATGCTCATGAAAAGCTACCAGCAGGACACATGTGTCTTCTCGTGCTTTTCCATAACGGATCTATAAATAGGAAGAGTAAGGCTGGATCAGTCCAAAGACCTACCTAGACCAGAAACTTGCTTGTGCAATGGCTAATCTGATGTCCATGAGAACCCACCAGTAGGACACAAATCCACCTTATATGTCTTCTCTTCCTTTTCCATAAGAGATCCATAAATAGAAGGAAGAGAGTGAGGCTGGATCAGATCAAACACATATCTAGCCCATCATTTACACAGCAACAAAATCGATTCCCATTGGAAGTCACCAGAAAAAGAATTGGGGGAAAAGTCAAATATTTATTTATTTATTTATTTGACTTGTATACCGCCTACTTCCAGTTTGGCTTGGAGTGGTTTACAAAAGCAAATGAAAACAATACAATTAGCTTTAAAAATAGCTATAACAATAACAATAAGCAGCAAGAAAAGGCATGGCCCGACTTACCGGGCCAAAGAAGTTGCGGGGCAGGGTGTCCCCCGCCATTCTTGCCTCAGGGGGGGCTTCTTTCTCCCAGAAGCCCCCTGATGGCGGGAAGGTTTCCCGCTGGTGGGTCAAGGGGCCAATGGCTAACTGACCACGCCCACCGCAGGTGAGGCCTGAGATGGCCTCTCCCTTCTTGTGGGCAGCCTTCATAAGGCTGCCCCAGGCTCCCTAGCAGGCACTCGGCCTGCAACAGCTGATCCATCCCACCCACCCTGCATGCGGTTTATGTTTGCATTGGCAGTTAATGTTGTTGGTGTTTACCTTGTCATGGTTACCTGTTAACAGTTACTTGTTTGTTTTATGCTCCTTGTCACAACTCCTGTTGGCATGGGGGATGGGCCCTGGATCTGGTTTGGTATCCCCCCTAGCGGTTAGGGGGGACGCCCGGTGGTCCCAGGGGTGCCGAGTTGCGTTCGCCCGGTATTGTGCCGGTGGCACCCTGGTGTGTGAGGGATCGGGCAGTATTGGGCTGCTCGATCATGATCCAGGACCCATGCTTGGCTGCCAACCCTTGTTCCTGTTATCAATAAATGAGTTGTGGCCATTGTTCATCCCACATCTTGTGTGAGTGTACTTCTTGGGTTGGCTGTGGGAAGTGTATCGCACTAGCAAACGCAACAGGCATAGCCCAGGTTGCTCACCCATCAAAAGCTTGCCAGAAAAGAAAAGTATGGGATTCTCAGTGTCAGGATTCAACCCTGATGAGAAGACTCCAAGTGGATGAGGATCTTATTCTGCATAAAAAATGCACGAGAGTTATTTTGCATAGAAAGTGCCCCTTTCCTCTAAGAAAATATGTACAGAAAACAACACATGTGATTTTTTAGCCACAAAATAAATCCTTGACTCCCAAAAGTTTACAGTTTTCTTATTTTGGTTCTTATACACTTTGTTGCAGTGAGGAGAAAAAGGGTCAAGTGATTCATCCTTGCCAGTAAGAAATAAATGTACAGAGATTTATGTCTCTCAGCATGTAGTGCTGCGTGTTTGTGTGCCTTCAAGTCACCTGTTGACTTTTGATGACCCATGGATTTCATAGGATTTTCTCTACACAAGGAATATTCAGAGGTGGTTTGGCCAGTTTCCTCCTCTGAAATAGAGCCCAAACCAACTGGCATTCATTGACATTCTACTGATCAAGTGCTAAACAGTGCTGACTCTGTTTAGACAGGATCTGGAAACCTTTTGGGTAGTTAGACCCATTAGCCACCCTGATGGGTAGCCATGAATGGCTCTATCTGCCATTGATTACTTTGAAAAAAAATGAGTTTCCAACCATTACAAGATCTCATGGCAGTAATTCCCACTGTTTCCCTATGTCCTATATGACTGCTTCCTTTTCTGTCTTGATTGCTGAGGATATCCCAGTGTGGGAGGAAAACATAACATGACTGCAGGGAATACACATTCTCATTAACATCTGTAGTTAGCCATCTACATCTGTGGGTTTAACTTTTGCAAATTTAGTTATTTGCAGATTAGATTAGTATGCGCTCTCTGAGGGAACTTCCATGCAGTCATATAACCCAGAATATCGAGGCAGATAATCCACAATATCTGCTTTGAACTGGATTATCTGAGTCCACAGTGCCATATAATCCAGTTCAATTGTGGATTTTATACAGCTGTGTGGAAGGAGCCTAAGAACCATGATGTGCTCCAGACTCATGCTATGATCAGCTCTTAACAGAGGTTGACCATTAAGTTGCCTTGGAGGACCTAGAGATTTCTAGAGAGCTTAGGTTAACAAAACAACAGTTTTTAATTCATATTCATGGGGATTCTCTGTCTCTAGCCCACATGTCAAACTCAAAGCCCAGAGTCCAAATTTGGCCCTCCATGTCCTTTTATACGGCCCTCCAGATGCTGGACTCCTGATGATGAGGAATATTTCCTCATTATTAGACATAATGACTAGAGCTGATAGGAGTTGTGATACAATAACATCGAAGGCTGCAATTTGTTCTGTTTTGTCAGGATAGTGGGATTTGAATTTAGATACAAGCCTTGTGGATATGATGTCTAATGTTAAAATATCCTTTAAACTTTCCCCAAGCTCAGAGTCACAAGTGCTGTTGCAATTCCTATTATTCCCAATTCGCATAGTAGATAATCAAAAGAGATAGGAGTTGGTGTTCAGTAACATCTGGGGTCCCAAACTGAGTAAATACTAAAGAACGTCAACTACTGTTGTAAAAAAAAATTACAGCTGCCCCATGTGAGTATGGAGGACCTATTGTAGCTTGATCCATCATTTCCCTTGATACCCAGCCTGTATTTTGTGATCAAGATCCTATGTAGTGATTATCTACGCTAGTTACACAGTGGCTGTGGTCTTCTGAATGACAATATTGGGCAACTGATTGTCTATCTGCCAATGTGGCTGACTATATTGTGCAATGGGGACTGTACAGGAGCGGTTTCTGCAGTCCTAGTCAGTTAAATGATACAACGAAGGAACTGACAAATACCTACACAGTAGTGCTGTTGTTTTTTGTTCGTTCAGTTGCTTCCGGCTCTTTGTGACCTCACGGACCAGCCCACGCCAGAGCTCCCTGTTGGCAGTCACCACCCCCAGCTCCTTCAAGGTCAAGCCAGTCACTGGAAGGATAACATCCATCCATCTTGCCCACAGTAGTGCTGCTTCTACATAATGTAGTAGTTTGAGTGTTGAACTACGTCTTTGTCTGACCAACTCCCATGGAAACCCACTGGGTGACACCTTGGGTAAGTCACATTCTTTGACTCTCAGAGGAAGGCAAATTCAATCCAACTCTGAATACATTTGGCCAAGAAAACCTCAAATAGGTTTGCCTTAGGGTCATCATAAATCAGAGATTAGTTGAAGATACATAACAACAAGCTATGGATGAACAAACGTATGGCTGAAATCTATTGATTTGTCCCAAATAGAATCATAGAGTAATAACAGTGGGAAGAGGCCACATAGGCCATTTAGTCCAACCCTCTTCTACACAGGAAAAACATAATGAAAGCACCCTCAAAAGATGGCCATCTAATCTCAGTTTAAAAGCCTCAAAAGGAGGAGCTTCCACCAGATTCTAAGGCAGTGAGTTCCACTGTTGAACTACTCTTATGCTCAGAAAGCCCTTCCTAATGTTCAGGTGGAATCCCCTTTCCTTTAATTTGAACCCATTGCTCCATTGAGTCCTAGTCTCTGGGGCAGCAGAAAATAAGCCTGCTCCCTCTTTCTTAGGACAGCCTTTCAAGCGTTTAAACATGTCAACCATGTCCCCTTTTAACTTTTCTTCTGCAGGATAAACAACATCCCCAGCTTTTCAAGTCGCTCCTCAGAGGGATTCGTGGTCTCCAGACCTTTGATCATTTTAGTTGAGGAGAGTATATCCATTGAGTCAATTGTTGGATGGTGAGTCCAACCAGTTCAATGACTTTATTCTGGCTCAATGCTATGATATTCTGGGAGTTGTTGCTTGGTGAGGCACCAGCACTATTTGACAGAGATGGCTAAAGACCTTGTGAAATTACAACTCCCATGTCTCCATAGCATTAAGCCGCAGCAGTTAAAGTGGAGTCAAACTGCATTAATTTTACAGTGTAGCTGCACCCTTAGGACAACAATAAGATTTAGGTTCAAGTAACAATTCACTGTTGTGTAATTGCCAAACCTCCTGAGTAAAGAAATTTGCTTACAAGACCTGTAGGAGTCCAGCCTGTAGTTTAGGTGCAAACTTTGGGTTGCCCTTCTGGTGCAATTTTGTTCCTGCCCTGTGCCAGTATCACAATTAAAAAGCAACATCCCTTCAATGTAATAAAATTACTCAGCAACAACGCAATCAGACAGGCACGGCATTCAACACAAATCACAACCATAAAGGCAGGAGACATCGATCAAGCCAACAAATCAATTTACTTGACAAAAGCCCAAGGAAGCAGGAAAGGTTTTGCTTGGCACCTGAGGAATAATAGGAAGGCTTCGGGTTGTTTTTCCTTGAGAGGAAACTGTGTGACAATCAGTAGCTGTAAATCCAGCTCCCTCTCAGCATTGTGTAAATATACTATGCCACTACTACGCAGCCCCCTTGCAGAATAGCAAGACTTCCCAACTCATGCCAATCACTGAGTACCACTGTGCAACTAGCATTGCATTGCTATCTGCACAACTTCACTTTCTCTGTTGATAGCAGTGTTTGTTTCGCCCTAGTGAATAATAATAATAATAATAATAATAATAATAATAATAATAATAATAATAATAATTGACAAAGAAAAACCATGGCTGTGGCTCACAAATGGAACTTTGAAAAAGGAGATGGAGGGCCTGATTCTGGCAACTCAAGAACAAGCCATTAGAACCAATGCCATCAAAGCCAGAATTGAAAAGTTGATGACAGATCCCAAGTGTAGACTCAGCAAGGAAGCCGATGAAACAATAGATCCCATCCTCAGCTGCTGCAAGAAGATCGTGCAGACAGACTACAAGCAGAGGCATAACACTATTGCTCAGATGATTAATTGGAACTTGTGCCACAAATACCATCTGCCTGCGACAAAGAACTGGTGGAATCACAAGCCTGAAAAAGTTACAGAAAATGAACGTGTCAAATTCCTCTGGGACTTCCGAATTCAGACAGACAAGAGTTTTGGAGCATAATACTCCTGACCTCACGATTGTGTTAAAAAACAAAGTATGGATCGTCAATGTCGCAATCCCAGGTGACAGCAGGATTGAAGAACCACAGATTCATAGAGTTGGAAGAGACCCCAAGGACCATCCAGTACAATCCCTTCTGCCATGCAGGAATACGGTCAAATCACTCCTGTGAGATGGCCATCCAGCCTTCGTTTAATGAAAGTAGGAGACTCCATCACACTCACATGCAGCATATTCCACAGCCGAACAGTTCTAACCGTCAGGACACTCTTCATAATATTCAGGTGGAATCTCTCTCTGCAGTTTGGACCCTTTGCTTCCTTTACTAGTCTCTGGATCAGCAGAAAATCAGCCTGCTTTCTCTTCCGTAAAACCTTTCAAATATTAAAAAATGGCTATGGTCTCACTTTTTCACATTGTCTTCTCCAGGTGAAGTATAACCAGTTCCCTAAGATGTTTCTCATAAGGCATGGCTTCCAAACCTGTTGTCATTGTGCTCACTGTCCTCTGGACAAATTCCAGCTTGTCTATATCTTTCCTGAATGGTGGTGGCCAAAAGTGGACACAGTATTATAGATGTTGCCTGACCAAAGTGGAATAGAGGGGCACTTTTATTTTCCTTGTTCTAGACATGATAGTCCTATTGCTGCAACCTTGAATTGCATTCGCTTTTTTATGCTGTTGCATCAGGTTTCTGATTCATAATCAGCTCATGGGTCTCTTGACCCATGCCAGCCCTTGAGCAATTGGTTGCTAAGTTTCCTAGCGGTTGCTTCAGAACAGAAAAAAAAAAAAAGAATTCTGCAACAATTCAATAGTGCAAATGCAATGGTGCACTGGGGAAGAAAATACCCCCCTCCCCATGTCAGCTACCTTTAAAACACTGTTGTATGTTATCCAACCTGCTGCAGTAGGCATCTCCTCATTCGCTGAAGGACCAGGAGCAATGACCTTCCTAGTCTAATGGTAGCTATGTTTTGATCCTATCATGAGTGAATGAACTACCATATACATTGACCTCATGTACAAGTTGAAGTCATGTTCAAGGGCCAAAATTATGGATTTTGATATTTATTTATTTATCATGTCAAAAGAAAGTTGAGGGTACAGTTAAAATGCATTTAAAAACACAGATAAAGTTTTAAAAATGGTGTTATGATAAATGTCCTTTGACCAGAAGTTGGCCACTTGGAGAGCCTGCGGTGTCACTCTGAGAAGGCCCTCCACTGTGCATTTGACAGGGCTCAGGTTGCATTTTAGTAGGTAGTCTGTGGTTTGCTCTTCCCCGCACCCGCATGTTGTGGATTCCACTTTGTAGCCCCATTTCTAAACGTTATCTCTGCATCTCATGGTGCCACAGCAGAGCCTGCTCAGCATCTAACAGGTCGCCCACTCTTCTGTGTGCCCAGGAGGGTGTTTCTCATCCGGTCTCAGCCACTGATTGAGGTGCTGGGTTTTAGGCTGCCACTTTTGGACTCTTGCTTGCTGAGGTGTTCCTGCTAGTATCTCTGGAAGCTGTTTATTGATTTAAGGCAGTGGCAAGCTGACTGATATCCAAACAGATGATGGGCAGAAGATGTCAATGGCTTGGTTCTTTTATTGCTGGGTGCTACTTCCCGGCAGATGTCAGGTGGTGCGATAACAGCTGAATTGTGTAATTTCTCCATTGGTGTGAGGCATAAACATTCTGTGATAATGTGGCATGTCTCATTAAGAGCCACATCCACTGTTTAGTGAGATGTATTTCATATTGGGTGTGCATATTCAGTAGCAGAGTAGCAAAGCGTAAGGGCAGATGTCTGTGTCTGGTTGTGATCCCCAGGTTGTGTCAATAAGCTTTCGTACAATATTTTTCTAGCTCCCACTTTTTGCTTGATAGTCAAACAGTGCTTCTTGTAAGTCAGACCATGGTCCAGAATGACTCCCAGGTTTTTGGGTGTGCTGCAGTGCTCCAGTGGGATTCCTTCCCAGGTAAGAGCTCGAGATGCTTGTCACACCAGAAGCGAAGGATTTTTATATGACCCATGGATAAAGTTGAGGCTTATTCTGCTACCCTGCCCTGAGTGCCAGTGACCATTCCTGGCTTTTCCCTTCCCATGCATTTAAACAGGCCAGAAGTGGCATCCAAGCAGAGTTAGTAGAGTGGGCCAATGTTTCTTGTCTCAGGATGAAGTCCTTGTTTTCTATCATAGAATCATAGAGTTAGAAGAGACCTCGTGGGCCATCCAGTCCAACCCCATGCCAAGAAGGAGGAAAATTGCATTCAGAGCACCATTCTACTTAGAAAAGAGAATGGTTCCTTTTCTTTGGTAAGAGTTAAGGAACAGTATGTAGACTGACTCATGGATAAGTCGACCCAATTTTTTAGGTTGATTTTTTGGAGTACGATTTCTAGACTTAAACATGAGTACATCTTCAAGCGGATTAATCTGCTGCTTGATCTTCCAGTCAAAGACAGAGTCCACAAATTAGCCAACAGCCAAGCCACCCCTCCCTCTTTTCTGAACTGCTGCAGCTCGAAGGCAAGAGGGGTGGGTTCTGCCCTTGGCAATGATGCATTGAAAAGGCCTGGAATGGAATTTGTCGGAGTAGAGGGATTGGGTGTCCAGCCAGACGGTGTGTTTTTTCAATTAAGAGACCGGCTCTGACCTCTTTGCTACTCCGTCCCCGGCTCTAATAGAATATCATTGTTTCTCATTGCAAAAATAAATACCAACGATGACAGTTAATACATTTCGTTAGCCTGGGAGCTTAAAGATCTCATTAAGAAGTCAAGCAGCGTTGACGAAACGAGGCAACATTAGAGGCACGCATTTGTTATCCGGCCCGAGAAGCTGTTTGGATGGCAAGATCCGAACTTTTCTGCCACAGTTTTCTAAAATGTTAGTGAGGTGGGGTTGCCGGGCGGGAGGGGGGAGGCTGGCTTGATTTATGAGCCCTGTAAAGTGATAGCAAGACTGGAGCAAAAAGATCTGAGGAAGTACGGCAGCCTTCTGCATTTTAATGCATGGCGAGAGGAACTGGATAGGTATTGAAGCACAAAGGGATGAAGTAAGAGCAAGGGGCCAGTCCTACCCACGAGTTAGGCAGCAGATTTGAGTGTCATGAATGGGCAGTAAACTGTTGGCTATTTAACTGATTATTTCACAGCCTGAGATGTGATTGCTGCCAGGAATATGGGCTTTCTTTTGGTCACTTGTGCCTTAATACCTTTTGCAAGAGCAAGGAATGCCATTTCCACATTCTCTATAACTTCACAGCTAAAACTGGGACAGACAAAATGGCTGAGCCACACCAGAGTGAGGACAAGATGGGCAAAGTTATCTATAAGAAAGAACACATGTATTGGAAGAGGTTGCAGCAGTTTGCTTTTTGCTGAATCTACTGCAGTGGTTCTCAACCTTTCTAATGCCATGACCCCTTAATACAGTTCTTCAAGTTATTTATTTATTTAGAACTTTTATATTCTGGTCTTCTCACCTCCAGAGAGGGACTCAGGCCAGTTTACAACAAGATTCATGAACAGTAGTTTAAAAACATCACACCACATAACATTCTAATACATAAAAAATACATTAAAAAGCAGTCATGTACTTACATAAGGCCAAGTCATCAAAGAGAAAACAAAATTCATTATTCCTTACCATTCGTCCGTGTGGTCAAAAGTTATTGACTTACTCATCAAATGCTAAATTCCAGAGCCAGGTCTTCACCAATTTCCTAAAAGTCAGGAGAGAAGGTGCAGTTTTAATCTCCAGTGGGAGAGAGTTCCAGGGCCAAGGGGCCACCACTGAGAAGGCCCTGTCCCTCATCCCCACCAGACGCCCTTGCGAGGGTGGTGGGACCGAGAGCAGGGCCCCACCAGAAGATCTTAACAACTTTGATGGTTCATAGGGGAGAATCCGTTCGGACAGGTAAACTGGGCCGGAGTCGTTTAGGGATTTATAGGTCAACACCAGCACTTTGAATTGTGCTCGGAAGCTAATTGGCAGCCAGTGGAGCTGACGCAACAGAGGAGTAGTATGCTCCCTGTATCCTGCTCCTGTTAGTAATCTGGCTGCCGCTCGTTGGACTAGTTGAAGCTTCTGGGCAGTCATCAGAGGCAACCCCACGTAGAGAGCGTTGCAGTAGTCTATACGGGATGTAACCAGAGCGTGGACTACCGTGGCCAAGTCAGACTTCCCAAGGTACGGACGCAGCTGGTGCACAAGTTTTAAATGTGCAAAAGCTCCCCTGACCACCACCGAGACCTGGGGTTCCAGGCTCAGTGATGAGTCCAGGATCACTCCCAAAGCGAACCTGTGCCTTGTGGTGGGGTGACCCCCAACCATAAAATTATTTCCGTTGCTACTTCAGAACTGTAATGCTGCTACTGTTATGAATTGTAATGTAAATATCCGATATACAAGATGTATTTTCATTCACCTGACCAAATTTGGCACAAATATCCAATATGCCTAAATTTGAACACTGGTGGGTTTAAGGGGGTGGGGCTGATTTTGTCATTTGGGAGTTGTAGTTGCTGGGATTTATAGTGAACCCACAATCAAAGGGTATTCTGAACTCTGCCAATGATGGAACTGAACCAAAGTTGGCACACAGAACTCCCATGACCAACAGAAAATACTGGAAAAGTTTGGTAGGCATTGACCTTGAGTTCTGGAGTTGTAGTTCACCTACATCCAGAGAGCACTATGGACTTGAACAATGATGGATCTGGACCAAACTTGGCATGGATACTCAATATTTATTCCTTATTTATTTATTTCTGGTACCTTTACCCCGCCCTTCTCAACCCCGGAAGGGGGACTCAGGGCGGCTTACAGAAAAGGCAGAATTCGATGCCTATACAAATTACACATAATATACAAAAAACGTAATTAAAACAGTTATCACAATTAAAAACAGTCAACAGCCAGTACATAACACATCATATAAAACATCATATAAAGTCATTCTTTTAATCAGCGTTTCGTTTTCCAGAGTTCCATAGATCCAATCCGTTAATCATTTCCTAGTCATCATCGAAGTTCTTTATCTGCCCGCTTGTCCAAATGCCTGGTCCCAGATCCATGTTTTTAGTTTTTTCCTAAAAGAAAGGAGTGATGTTGCAGATCTAATTTCCCCGGGGAGTGAATTCCACAGGTGGGGGGCCACCACCGAGAAGGCCCTGCTCCTCGTCCCCGCCAATCTCACTTGTGATAGAGGTGGGGTCAAGAGCAGGACCTCCCCAGAGGATCTTAGGCTCCGGAGTGGGACGTAGAGGGAGATCCGCGTAGAGTGCGTTGCAGTAATCTAATCGGGATGTAACAAGAGCGTGGACCACCATGGCCAGATTCGACTTCCCAAGGTACGGGCGCAGCTGGCGCACAAGTCTGTGAACACTGGTGGAGTTTGGGGAGAATAGACTTGACATTTGGAAGTTGTAGTCACCTACAACCAAAGAGCATTCTGAATCCCACCAATGATAGAATTGGGCCAAACTTCCCACACAGAATCCCATGACCAACAGAAATTACTGTGTTTTCTGATGGTCTTTAGTGATCCCTCTGACACCCCCTCATGACCCCCCCAGAGGTCCTGACCCCTATGTTGAAAAACACTGGTCTACTAGAAAGGGCAAGATCCTTCCTCCTCTTTTCCTTTTTCTGAATTAATTGAATGCAAACAACTCCTGCACTTTGAACTCAGTATGTACCAAATGAAGTAAGAATGAGGAAGGAAAGTGGGAAGACAAGAGAGAAACAGCTGCTGGAAACATAGGATTAATTGGGACCATTCCTGCCAAACAGGAACAGAGTTATTTCTTCTCATAAGCAAAATGTCTTAGACCAACTCTGAATAAGCAACTTATGCAAACGATCTTTGTAGTGTGCTGGGTGTACATGGATTGTGACCCATCAGGATAGGGCTCCTAGATCTCAGGGCTAGTGCCCCTTCATCCAGCCTTCATGGCCTTCAGAATCTCAGAATGAAAGCTCTGTCTTGAAAAGTTTGTTAGCATATATTTTCATCATTTATCAGACTGGTATGTTGTAGGTTTTTTGGACTATATGTCCATGTTGTAGAAGCATTATCTCCTGACGTTTCACCTGCATCTATGGCAGGCATCTTTAGAGGTTGTGACGTCTGTTGGAAACTAGGAAAATCCTGAGTCCCTCTTTGGAGGTCGGGAATAGGATGGGATACAAATGTTCTAAATAAATAAATACATTTCCTTTGGGTTGTTGTAGGTTTTTTCAGGCTATATGGCCATGGTCTAAAGGCATTCTCTCCTGACATTTCGCCTGCATCTATGGCAAGCATCTATTTCCTTTCTTTTTCTGCTTCACTCCAACGTGTGGTCATTCTTCTTCTTTAACTTCCCACTTCTGCTAGACTATATATAGAAGAAAATTTGAAAGTAAAGCTGCTTTCTGTTTATTTACTTTCTCTGCTAGACTCTGTGGGCTGCTTGTTGTTCAGCTTCTGCCTTGCCCATTTGTTTACTATGCTTAAGAGACCCACTACTATCTCTCACATTTCCCAACATGCATGCATAAGATACAAATCGAATCCTAGTTCTCTTCCTAAAGAAGCTGTGAAGCACAGACAATTCACGGAGCCTTCAATAAGCTACCTTTGGTTTTTTGAAAGGGAGAAAGCTTATCGGTTGTGCCACCTGGACTCTGCCAGTTATTATCCTCGACATGACCTGGTTATGTATTAGCAGAAATGGGTCCGACTTTCATACAATTAGTTTGAAATCCACCTGGATGAGACATGCTAAATCGAGATAGTTATCACTTACGAGAAGCTGATCCATAAAAACCCATTGTGTTGCTCCCACAGTTCCTGATACGGAGTGCGGGCAAAAGTAACCACGCCTTGTTTATTCCGTTTGATGTGTCAAAGCTTCTGCCAGTTGGCCTTCTTCAAGTCTCTGCTAGCTAAACTCTCAATCTAGGGGTAATTATCTGCGTAGGTGGTAGAAAAGCCCCAAGGCTCCTGGGATACTCGGCACCCATTGCATTTTCACATTCTTGTTGTTTGTAGTAGCACTGAAACTCCTCAGTGTTGTGAGTGTGTTTGTAAAATAAAATTAAAAAACCTCCAAGAAAAACAAAAGAAACCTTGAGAGCTCTGAGAGAAACAGGAGTGAAATGCTGATGTGCAGTTTTGGAATTGCATGAGAGGAAAGGTTTTTATTGCCAGTGACTTCACTCTTATTGGAACCGTGCAGAAACCACACCTGTTGGGTGATAGCTAGGCTAAGGTTTAGGGGTGTCACGAGGCTGGGCTTCCATCTCGCCAATCATAGAATCTGAGACATGTGACCCGAGATTATAAAAATCCCCCAATCAATCAATCTATCTATCAATCAATCTACACATCTTATTTCAAGATAATCCAAAAGTTGGATTCTGATATTTGCATGCAGGTGTCTCGTGGTCCAAGCATGGGAATGACTCTCTTTCCTACTTTGGGGTGTGGTGCCTCTGATCCCGTCTTGTGCTATGGGCTACCCCTGCAGTCATGGGAAATGGAAATATGTCAATTAAGCAAAAAGTTTGAGAATGAGGTGGAGGTGAAATTGGACCAGACTTGTAGGGCTCGGGAGGAGTAGGAACAAGTTAATTTGAGTTAGGAAGCTGCAGTTGTTTACATCCTTACCTGGGAGTCAGTTCTGTACAATACGTTGGGTTAAATCCTGTTGTCAGTTCCAAACAGATTAGAGCTATGGAATCAATAGGATTTAATTATGTGTTGACTCACTAACAATAGAATTGGGCCAAAATTTGTTTCAATGGGTCTACTTATTTGGGACTAATGAACAGGATTCCAGCTATTGTGATTTTCTTCTTCCACGATTAAGGGTTAGATCTATTCCCTCCCTCCTGAGTAATTAAAAAAATGAGATGATAAGAGAAAAAAAATAGAAGGAAAAGGATAGAGAATCACAAAGCTGGGTCACATAGCCCATTGAGTCCAATCCATCAGTTAATGCAGGAAATCCAGCTTTGCCCAGCAGATGTTGTTGTTGTTCATTCGTTCAGTCATCTCCGACTCTTCGTGACCTCATGGACCAGCCCACGCCAAAGCTCCCTGTCGGCCGTCACCACCCCCAGCTCCTTCAAGGTGAGTCCAGTCACTTCAAGGATGCCATCAATCCATCTTGCCCTTGGTCGGCCCCTCTTCCTTTTGCCTTCCACTTTCCCCAGCATAATTGTCTTCTCTAGGCTTTGCTGTCTCCTCATGATGTGGCCAAAGTACTACAACTTTGTCTCTAGTATCCTTCCCTCTAATGAGCAGTCGGGCTTTATTTCCTGGAGGATGGACTGGTTGGATCTTCTTGCAGTCCAAGGCACTCTCAGAACTTTCCTCCAACACCACAGCTCAAAAGCATCGATCTTCCTTCGCTCAGCCTTCGCTAAGGTCCAGCTCTCACATCCGTAGGTGACTATAGGGAATGCCATGGCTTTGACTAGGTGGATCTTTGTTGCCAGTATGATGTCTCTACTCTTTACTATTTTATTGAGACTGGACATTGCTCTCCTCCCAAGAAGGAAGCGTCTCCTGATTTCCTGGCCACAGTCTGCATCTGCTGTAATCTTTGCCCCTAGAAATACAAAGTCTGTCACGGCCTCCACATTTTCTCCCTCTATTTTCCTGTTGTCAATCATTCTTGTTGCCATAATCTTGGTTTTTTTGATGTTTAGCTGCAACCCGGCTTTTGCGCTTTCTTCTTTCACCTTGATTAGAAGGCTCCTCAGCTCCTCCTCGCTTTCGGCCATCAGAGTGGTGTCATCTGCATATCTGAGGTTGTTAATGTTTCTTCCAGCAATTTTCACCCCAGCTTTGCATTCATCCAGCCCTGCACATCACATGATGTGTTCTGCATACAAGTTAAAAAGGATTGCCCAGCAGATAGCTGTTATTTTTTTTTTACCATATTTATATAACACCTTTCTCAGCCCGAAGGCGACTCAAGGCGGTTTACAATTGGCATAATTCAATGCCCCCAACAACATAAAATATAGTTAAAACATTAACATATAGTATAAACCATATAACAATGATAAAAGAAATAAAAACAATAAAACACAAGTCCTCAGCGTCTCATTACTAAAACCATTTTCCAATCGCATCGTCCAATCGCTCCATGGATCTAAATTAGTCTGTTACACTGCATCTGAGAATGCTTGCTCAAAGAAACAGGTTTTAACTCTTGTTCGAAATGTTAGGAGGGAGGGGGCTGATCTGATATCCCTAGGGAGGGAGTTCCATAGACAAGGGGCCACCACTGAGAAGGCATTGTCTCTCGTTCCTGCCAGTCGCATCTGCGAAGGAGGTGGGACTGAGAGCAGGGCCTCCCCAGACGATCTTAGAGACCTGTAAATCGCCCTGAGTTGCCTGCGGGCTGAGAAAGGCAGTATATAAATATAGTAAGTCAGTAAGTAAGTAAATAAATAAAACCTCTTTAGATCCTCCAGCTGAAGTCACATAGTAACCTAGAGATTTCAAGAGATCTTTTTAAAATTAGAAGCTTTCCCACATTTGTGAGGTTCTGTGCCTCTAATCCCAGTAAATGTGGAGATCTGAAGGCAACTGCCTTTTACTGTGTCATATTTTGGCCCATCGAGCCCAGTAATGAGGACACCAACTGCCCAGGGTTTCTGATAGAGATGGCCAAGAATTGAACCTGGCACCCTCTTCATGGAAAATGTGCACTCTGTATCATTGTGCCTCTCCTTTGCACTTGATGGGATGTGCTTGCTTGCTTGGCAATCTCTCTGCCCTGAGCAACTGCTCCTTTCCACAATTAAGTTTCTGGCTGTAATTAGGCACCTAGTTCGAGGTTGTGACTGAAGGCCAGGCCCTGGGAAAGGAGTGGTGTGAAAACGGCAGTAGCGCCGGGAGGCACTTTGACTCAGAGAGGCCCTTGTGAGTCATCCAAGCCCTTGCTCCAGGGGTGAACAAAGGCACAGCTATGCGGCTGTGGCTGTCTCACATTTAGCCAGCTTGACGGGTGAGGAGATCAAGCCCTGTCCACTTTCCAGAGCTTGGAACATGATGTTTTAAAAAGAAATATATCCCTGTCATTAACATTCTCATTCCAACAGTTGACACTTGTTGCTATTTGTGTTCTGCTATGGCTGTACCAGGGGCTCCAACTTTATTTGCTTTGTATTAAATGTTTGCTTGCAATCCTAGGCTTCGGATTCTGCAGCAGGGTGGCTTCCTGTTAAAGTTTGCAGTTATAGGGCAGGCCATCTGTCCATCATCATTAGGTTCCCTAGTCCCGCCCCCTTTTGGGTTTAGAGAAGGGAAGGGAGCCATTTTTTAGTTAGTCTCAGCAAGGATAGCTAATGTACAGGATGTGTCCAGGTTCTCCTGTGCAAAAGCTTCAACCCTTAAGACTTTCCGGGGGAGAACAGTCTTAAGAGCATCTAAAGATTCCCAAAGGTTCCCAGGGAAACAGCCTTACAGCCCCGAGGAATTTCAGAGGGAATAACAGCTTTAAACATCAAGAACTCCAGCTAAGTGACTACAAGCCTACTGGTAGGTCCACTCGGTTTTGAGACGCAGTTCAGCCCGGTAGTGGATCCACATCAGTTAGGTTTAGGTTCACAGTTAGCCTGGGAGGAGCTAGAAAGGGATTTTCCTTTAAAGTAAAGCAAAGAAACAGTTAGAAGCCATCAGTTGCTTAAAGCCTGGAAGCATTTGTTTAACCTTTGAAGACAAAAGAAGTTTCTGTTTGATTGTTCATCAAAAAAGACTTTGTTGTATTTCTCAAACCCTCTAAAGACTGTTTATGGGGGAAAAAATCTCTAAGAGCTTCTCATTGGGCCCCCTGGCTTTCCATTGGGCTCAAGTTGCACGTCCTGTTTTAAAAGCACTTCATTACAGGCCCAGCAGTGGCAGAACATACACACAACAGCCATAGGACATCACCCAAGCCTGCCATTCTACTACAATTGTATTATCGTTGATAGAGGGTACTTTGAGAACCTTTGATATTGCACCTCCATTTCGTTATTCATGCAGTTGTGCCATTTGCCATAGTTTTTAGCCTTCTCTGACAAATAGTGCAGGAGCCTCACCCAACTACAATTTTCATGATACCGTGGCATTGAGCCATGGCAGTTAAAGTGGTGTCAAACTGCATTAATTCTTCAGTGTAGATGCACCCTATGACTCTGGAAACTCGGGTTTGATTTTCTTTTCAGTCATGAAAACCCACTGTGTGTCCTTGGGCAAATCACATACTTTCTGTCCCATTAAATACTTTGGTTTTACAATCACCATAAATCATAAACATTGTGAAGACATGGAACAACGACAACAAAGGAGCAACAACAATAATATTTTGGAAAGTAACTGGAACAAGTTACTCAATACACGAAGGATTAACATTACTCTCATTGTCCCAAATACTCTTGACAATGTATGCTGAGGTAATCAAAACTTACACCAGTGTAACCCTCTCCTGTGATAGGTTGGCCTTGGGGTCACCATAAGTCAGAAACAACTTGAAGGCACACAATGTAAATAGTTTTGGCACTATTGTATAAGGAGGCATCCAGTATCACCTTATGCAATGTGTCCCTCAGGCTGTTCAGTGACAGCTGGATAATGTCCAGAAGTAGCTGCTCCCATACTTAAGTGGCTTCAGAGATGCACAGAGGAGCTACCTTGGATTGCCATATTTCTGGACCTTCAGATAACTATGTTGCTGCTAGAACATGGCCATACAGCCTGGAAACTACACAACACTCCAATGATTCCCGCCATGAAAGCCCTTGACAATACTGTGTTGCCATAGCTTGAACCAAATCTAAACCCCATTTGCCTTTGATCAATGAACTAACAGAATATGACTACAATTTGCAAAGTACAGCCAACTCTCCAACTTTTTGCAAATTTGATTACTCAAAGATTTGATTGTTGGGTTTCATTCCTGACTACACAAGTCTTCAGCCCTCAATGAGTAGCTAGCCTATTTATTATTTATTTCAAGCGTTTGTACCCTGCCCTTCTGTACCCCCAGATGGGGAACCCAGGGAGGCTTACAGCTGGCACAATTCGACGCCACTACATACACATAATACATACAGTAATTACATATGAATAGTACAATTAAATTAGTTTAAAATTTTGTGTAAAGCTAAAAGTATAATGATAAACAATACAATAATACTGGCTGTCTAGCTTTGTCTAGAAACAAATTCAGTGAACACAATTGGAAACCTATCCATAGTCCATTTTCCATAACATTATCATTGCCATTGTCAATTATCTGCAAGCTACCCAAAGGCCTGGTCCCATAATCACATTTTTAATTTACTCCTGAAGGCAAGGAGGGACACTGCTGACCTGATTTCACTGGGGAGGGAATTCCATAGGTAGGGGGCCACCACCGAGAAGGCCCTGTCCTTCATCTCCACCAAGCGTGTTTGTGCCGAAGGTGGGGCCAAGAGCAGGGCCTCCCCAGAAGATCTTAAATTTCGAGGTGGGACATAGAGGGAGATATGTTCGGACAGGTAAGCTGGGCCAGAGCTGTATAGAACTTTATAGGTCAAAACCAGCACTTTGAATTGTGCTCGGAATTGGACCGGCAGCCAGTGAAGCTGACATAACAGAGGGGTGGTATGTTCCCAGTATGACGCTCCAGTGAGTAATCTAGCTGCTGTCCATTGGACTAGTTGGAGTTTCCAAGCAGTCTTCAAAGGCAGCCCCACGTAGAGCGCATTGCAGTAATCTATTTGGGATGTAACCAGAGCGTGGACCATTCTAGATAGAATAGAGTGAGGGATTCCTTCCCCACATTCCCTATGCATGACTATCTCAAGAGGGCACTAAGAGGCTCTGTCCTTATTCTTCTTGCATGACACTATCTCCTCTCTTTTTGACTACTTAACAATGTGATATCTTCGAGGGATGAGGTAACTTCCTCTTTTAAGGGTATTTTTATTGCCCTGGTGAGGCCATGTGTCCAGTCTCCATTTTGGCCTTCTCTCTTCCTTGAGTGAGGATGCATCTTGCCTTTCTCCAGGCAAGATGTAGTTCCATGGATACTATTTTGACATTTTTTATCCTCTTTCTTTTCTTACAAGATAGCTTAATACGCTAGATAGCTCCAAGAACCGTTTCTATCCAGAATGGATTTCTTTTGACTTTAATAAACATATTATTTTTGAACCCATGAAGCTGTAGCTCCTGCAATCCTGTTCAATTCTGTTGAATGGAGATTAATCCTTGCTCTTTACACGTAAGCTTCTGCTGGTTATGAACTGTGCTTCTGGCACTCTGCTATATTTTTGTGGAATCGCCCGAAGTGAGGGTTATTTTTGAGCCTAACAGCTCCTGATTCCTATCATTGATTAAAATGTTCTCTTTAGGAATTCCTAGATCTTCCAGTGCAATTCTGCCAGACGTTGACCATGGAATCATGTTGGAGGACCTAAAGAACACCTCTCTGGGAACATTAGTGTGATTCTTTCTGATTTTTCCACTTTTGTACAGGTCCTACGAGGGTTGAATGAAAAGTAATGCCTCCACCTTCGTTACTTGGGTTTGGATGGGAATATTTTAATAAATCAAACACAGAAATAACCCTTAGAATGTGCTCTTTAACTACCACTATTCACTTTTCCACATAATCACCAGACAATTGGATACATTTCTGGCAACGATGAACAACTTTTCTGAAGCCGTCACGGAAGAATTTTCCGCAACCAGCGTCTCACAGTTCTCTCAACTTCTTCATCAGAAGCATAATAATGTCCCTGCAGATCTTCTTTCATTATCAGGAACAGATGGAAGTCAGAAGGTGCTAAATCTGGACTGTATGGAGGATGTTGTACGGTGATGAGATCCAGTCTCTGAAGTTTCAAGTCTGTGTGCTTTCATTTCAGGTGTCAGTATCCTGGGTACCCATCGTGCACAGATTTTCTGATAGCCAAGCAAAGCAATAATGTGACCCACACGTTCTTGTGAAATGCCGATTATGCTTGAAATTTCTCTCTGAGTGATATGACGATTGTCCTGAATCAATCTGTCAACCTTTTGCTTGTGAAACTCGGTGGTTGCTGTCACAGGACGTCCAACTCTTTGTTTGTCACGCAAGTCAGATGATCCCACCTCAACGACGCACAGTACTCACGTCACTGCAATCACCATAAACAGCTTGAATTCTCTGATGAATCTCTTTTGGCGTGACACCTTCTGCTGTTAAGAATTCAATGACTGCACATTGCTTAAGTCACACTGCGCAGGGTTCCATACTTCGCACTTTAACAACACAACTGTTATGATAAGGCTTCCTGCCAAAATGGAACTGTAGAGGAGAGTCTACTGAACAAGCCAGTACCTGCTGCATATCAGTACTGCCATCTGTTGAGGAGTTACGAAGGTGGAGGCATTACTTTCCATTTAACCCTCGAATATCCCTAACACCAGTGAAACTGGAGACTGACTATATAATGTCTTGGATCCATTGTTAATCCTTAGAACCAGAGCAATGTGAAGCATTGCAAGGTTTTCACACTTAGCATACATCATGAGACTGCAGGGCTGTAAACAAGGCATGGGCAAGCTTCAGCCCTCCAGGTGTTTTGGATTTCAACTCCCACAATTCCTAACAGCCTAATGGCTGTTACACCTGGAGGGCCAAAGTTTGCTCATTCCTTCTATAAACCATATTTTTTAAAACTTATGCTGTTGTGGTTTCTTGGCATAGCTTTCATGATGAGGGAATAGGGTCACCCTGGGTAAGTAGAACCTTACATCTCCTGGGATTTTGGAGGAATTGGCAGGTACAGGGCTGCTGATGGGCCCATTTCACATAAAAGCAGACAGATTACCCAACCTGAGAGACACTTGATAGCCCAAAGCTGCCGAAGGCAAAGAAAGGAGGTGATGTCATCGTAATTTTTTCAGCGCCTCTCAAGCAATCTTCATTTGAAGGGAAAGTCCCCAGAAGCACATTAAGAAACAAGCAAACATACTTGGAATTCAAATTAAAGCAGGAGGGCCTGACCCGAGGGCCTCGTGTGAGAATTAAACCATATCAGCACAGAATGATTTGGCAGTGACCACAGGTTCAGATCTGACGCATCGTGCCGCCAGACTGGCTAAGCGGAAGGCCTAATGGAGACATGGCGGTTCCCACACCTCTGATGCAACAACGGTGTATCAGATAGCGATGCCAGATCCCAGGGCCTGACCCTGAAACTACGAGTTTGGACTCTCTTCTCAAGACCTCAGGCTGAAGGGGATAAATCTCAACATGGCAGCACTGCCTTGAAAATATTGTCTGTGTATTCTTTTTATTATTATTATTTGATGCATTTTATTTGAATGGCGTACTCTGTAAACTTGGGTGAGTCATACTCCCTCAGCCCCAGAAAACTGTGATAGAGTTGCCTTAGGGTTGGCATAAGTTGGAAATGACTTGAAGGAACACAACAATAACTCAATGCAGCTAAGCTATGGTTGATATTTAATGTGCTGTACTTTTTTTTTCGTAATAATAATTTCATTCAAGAAAGAGACAAAATAAAACACACAATCAAATATTTTAGATACATAAAACTGCCTGCTCTATACAACCACATACTATTCATCTCAACTAAACAACTATTTTTTTAAAAATGCAACAAACTTCCAACCTGATGGTTGATATCCCTTATTCTACGAGGGTTGAATGAAAAGTAATGCCTCCACCTTCATTACTTGGATTTGGATGGGAATATTTTAATAAATTAAACACAGAAATAACCCTTAGAATGTGCTCTTTAACTACCACTATTCACTTTTTTGCATAATCACCAGACAATTGGATACATTTCTGCCAATGATGAACAAGTTTCTGAAGCCGTCACAGAAGAAGTTTCTACAACCAGCGTCTCACAGTTCTCTCAATGTCTTCAACAGAAGCATAATGATGTCCCTGCAGATCTTCCTTCATTATCAGGAATAGATGGAAGTCAGACGGTGCTAAATCAGGACTGTATGGAGGATGTCGTACGGTGGTGAGATCCAGTCTCTGAAGTTTCAAGTCTGTGCGCTTTCATTTCAGGCATCAGCATCCTGGGTACCCATCATGCACAGATCTTCAGATAGTCAAGCAAAACAATAATGTGACCCACACATTCTTGTGAAATGCCAATTATGCTAGCAATTTTTCTCTGAGTGATATGATAATTGTCCTGAATGAATCTATCAACCTTTTGCTTGTGAAACTCAGTGGTTGCTGTCACAGGACGTCCAACTCTTTGTCACACTAGTCAGATGTTCCCACCTCAACATCTTTACACTTTCTTGCCCAATGATGCACAGTATTCACATCAACACAATCACCATAAACAGCTTGCATTCTCTGATGAATCTCCTTTGGGGTGACACCTTCTGCTGTCAAGAATTCAATGACTGCACGTTGCTTAAGTCATATTGACTAACCATCTGCGCAGAGTTCCATACTTCGCACTTTATCACACAACCATTCAATACTAAGGCTTCCTGCCAAAATGGAACTGTAGAGGAGAGTCTACTGAACAAGTCAGTACCTGCACATACCAATACTGCCATTTGTTAAGGAGTTACGAAGGTGGAGGCATTACTTTTCATTCAACCTTCATACTCTTTAAATCAGTGGTTCCCAACCTTTTTTTGACCAACCTTTTTTTCTGGAATATAGGGCTGTGTGGAAGGGCCCTAAGAAATCTTTAATCCCTTATCTGTTAACTAAGATCTTTCCAATTTAGGACATAACTTGGGATCTTCTGTATGAAATGTATAATGAGAGCAGCATGGATACACTTTAGCCATATGGGAAATTTCAGATTCCCATTGCATCAAGGAATGGCAAGAAAGTCATTATTACTTCATTATTTAATAGCATACAATTCTAACGTGGTGTTCTTGTGATGAGTTCCTCCTCCTTTGGTCTTCAAAGAAACTCCGGAAGATAATCCAATGGAAGAACCACTCCAAGATCACCCTGTGAATTTCATGAGTCAGGCTTTGTCTAAATAGAATCATAGAATTGTAGAGAGTTGGAAGAGACCTCATGGGCCATCCAGTCCAACCCCCTGCCAAGAAGCAGGAAAATCTCATTCAAAGCACCCCCGACAAATGGCCATCCAGCATCTGTTTAAAAGCTTCCAAAGAAGGTGCCTCCACCACACTCTGGGGCAGTGAGTTCCACTGCTGAATGGCTCTCACAGTCAGGAATTTCTTCCTAATGTTCAGATGAAATCTCTTTTCCTGTAGTTCGAAGCCATTGTTCCACATCCTAGTCTCCAGGGCTGCAGAAAACAAGCCAGCTTCCCCCTCCCTATGGCTTCCCCTCAAATATTTATACATGGCCTTCATCATGTTTCCTCTCAGCCTTCTCTTGTGCAGGCTGAACATGCCCAGCTCTTTAAGCTGCTCCTCATAGGGCTTGTTCTCCAGATCCTTGATCATTTTACTTGCTCTCCTCTGGACATATTCCAGCTTAGAGTCAACATCTCCCTTCAATTGTGGTGCCCAGAATTGGACGCAGTATTCCAGGTGTGGTCTGATCAAGGCAGAATAGAGGGCTACTTCTCTGGATCTAGACACTCAAGTTCTGAAATCTTAGGGCTTGGATTTTTCAGCCCTATACCAGAAGACTTTATGAAAAAAGTCCTCAGATCCACTGCTGTCAGTCTACATGACTCAAGGGGAGACCAAGTATCTTGCTGGGTTTTTTTTGTCCTTTTCTTTGCTCCTTTTTATGCAAGGTCAGGGTAAACTCTGGAGTGTTGATTCAATGCTGTATCATTACACAACACAGGTGTAATTTGGAAAAAACGGTTTCTGTGGCCTCTTTTACTTTGCCATATAATCCAGATTATCAATGCAGATAATCCACACTATCTGCTTTGAACTGGATATGTGGGAGTCTACACTGCCATATAGTCCAGTTCAAAGCAGATAATCTGGATTTTATATGGCAGTGTAGAAGATCTGCATAGTCAAAGCAATGGTATTTCTCACAGTCACCTATAGATGTGAGAGCTGGACCATAAGAAAGACTGAGTGAAGGAAGATAGATGCTTTTGAACTGTTGTGTTGGAGGAAAATTCTGGGAGTGCCTTGGACTGCGAGAAGATCTAACCAGCCCATACTTCAGGAAATAAAGCTTGACTGCTCATTGGAGGGAAGCATATTAGAGGCAAAGATGAAGTACTTTGGCCACATCATGAGAAGACAGGAAAGCTTGGAGAAGACAATGAGGCTGGGGAAAATGGAAGGAAAAAGAAAGAGGGGCCAACCAAGGCCAAGATGGATGGATGGCATCCTTGAAGTGACTGGCTTGATTCTGATGGAGCTGGGGGTGGTGGTAGCTGACACGGAGCTCTGGCGTGGGTTGGTCCATGAGGTCACGAAGAGTCGGAATCGACTGAATCAATAAACAACAAAATATGAGTATACACTGCCATTTAGTCCAGTTCAAAGCAGATAATCTGGATTTTATATGGCAGTGTAGAAGGGGCCTATGTTGCCTTCCTTCTATTTTTCTCCCAACCTCCCTTTCCTTGTCTCTGTAACCTGATAAATATGGCTTTCTAATTCACCGTAGCCCCAATGATGGTGATTTCTGGACAATGGGAAGCCGGATGGTGCAAAGCCATCGTGAATTACCTGTCATCCTGGAGAGCTGGGGCGAAAGGGGAAGTTATTTACATAAATTATTGGAGAGCAGTAAATATTATTTCATGATATCACATCACGATTAAGTTAATGAAACTTGATATTAAGAGGCACGGAGATTTGCTCTTACTCAAAGACAATTAAAGAAGGTGCTTGAGGGTAAAGAAGAGAGCCTACTTAGCAATGTTCTTTTCTCCCCCGCTGAACACAAAGGGCAGGCGAACCTGTACCGGGGGTCATTTTGATTTTCCAATTTATACAAAGGATGCTAACTTCACCATCTTCCATGTTTGCTCGCATTTATGAGAACCTTTCTTCCTCCCCCAGCCCTCCCCTAATTCCAAATTGCAACTTTCAAGTGTACTGGTCTGAGAAGAAGGATTCATTTCTGCTCTCACCATTTTTCCATGCATAGGCTGAACTAGTGGAAAGAGTATGGCGGGAACCCTAACTAACCATTGTACATATGCTACCTCTCAACCCATCTCTATGTATTCAGTGAAATACTGTATGGATGGTGTGCCATGATGGGGCATGTGTAGCTCTGTGCCCTTTTTGGATAATAACTCCAAATATCTCCTCTCCCGCAGCCTTGATGGTGAAGCGATCCTGGGTCTGTAGTCATAAAGTAATCTTTCCAAGCTTTGTATTCTTGCCCCTCTTTATGTACTGGATTCTATTCTCATGTTATTCTAAATGGAGGTCAGCTGTGACCAGCAGTGCTGTGGAATTCAAAGAGGCAAAAATGGAGGAAGGAAGGGAGAAACATGTCAAGAGGAAGGCACATCAAGCCAACCCTGACCAGGACTGCCTTCCATCTGGAAATAATAATAATAATAATAATAATAATAATAATAATAACTTTATTTTTATACCTCACCTCCATCTCCTCAAAGGGACTTGGGACGGCTTATATGGGGCCAAGCTCAATCACATATCATTAAAAATATAGCTTGTAAAATATAAAAACAACATAAAAACAACATTATAACAATAGTAAGATAAGGGAAGGCTGAGCGAAGGAAGATCGATGCTTTTGAGCTGTGGTGTTGGAGGAAAGTTCTGAGAGTGCCTTGGACTGCGAGAAGATCCAACCAGTCCATCCTCCAGGAAATAGAGCCCGACTGCTCACTGGAGGGAAGGATACTGGAGACAAAGTTGAAGTACTTTGGCCACATCATGAGGAGACAGCAAAGCCTAGAGAAGACAATGATGCTGGGGAAGGTGGAAGGTAAAAGGAAGAGAGGCCGACCATGGGCAAGATGGATGGATGGCATCCTTGAAGTGACTGGACTGACCTTGAAGGAGCTGGGGGTGGTGACGGTCGACAGGGAGCTCTGGCGTGGGCTGGTCCATGAGGTCACGAAGAGTCGGAGACGACTGAACGAATGAACAACAACAACAAAGATAAGAATAATAAGCAACAATCAGAAATAAACGTCAAGTATCAGTATAGTTGCCCCTCCCCCAACAGTCTGAGGGACCATGAACTAGCCCCCCTGCTCAAAAAGTTTTGAGGGCCCCTGAGACAAGCCACTTATTTATTGATTGATTTATTGATTTTATTTATTTGGGACATTTGTATCCTGTCCTTCTCGACCTCCCAAAAGGGACTCAGGATGGCTACCAACCAGCACTATTCAGTGCCAACACAAAATAAAACATAGCATAAAATACGATTAACACAAGTAAAGCAATAATAAATATACATTAAAACAATTTGACGGTTTAAATCATCATCCTCAGTCCATTGTAGTCCATTAAAAGCATTGCTTTCCCCCATCAGGTCAGTCTACTCTGCAAGCGCCTGATCCCACATTCAGGATTTGAATTTCTTCAGGAAGGTCAGGAATGAGGGGGCGGATCTGATCTTGTTAGAGAAAGAGTTCCACAGCTGAGGGGCCACCACGGTGAAGGCCCTGTCTCTCGTCCTCATCAAAGGTGACTGTGATAGTGGTGGGACCGAGAGCAGGGCCTCCCCAGATGATCTTAAGGTCCTTGGTGGTTCGTATAGGGAGATACATTCGGACAAGTAAAAAAAAAAAGCTTATGCTTCCAACTTTGTTCTCTGAGTTAGGTCCTTCCATAATGATATTCCAAAGTAACATGGCTATGTCTTTTAGTTCTATATTTCAAAATGCTTAATTAACATTTTATCATATTTGGGATCGAAGAAAAAAATCATTTGGGTAGGGCAAGATTCTTATTATGTAACTTTCCATTGTTGATATCTCTCCTGTCAGTGTTGTTGATATGACCTTCAAAAATGTTTTATTTTACTTATGGTGACCACACGGTGAACTTACCACGGTTTTTACTCAGCAAGGATTGTTTGAGTGGGTTCGTAATGGTTGTCCTCTGAGACTGAGATCTTTGGACTTGCTGAAGGTGCCACCCAATGGGTTCCTATGACTGGGAGGTGATTCAAACTCAGATCTCCTGGAGTCCTACCATCCCCTTGACTCCCACCACCAAAAAGCACACCCTTCTTTGCTTATCTTTATTACTATTTCTGATTTCTGGTACAGTGACATGGTTACTAAATCCCTGCTCCTTTGTCTTTTGAGGGACAACACAATCTATTTTCTCCTGCTTTCATGACCTCGGCGTTCACCGTATTCATATTAAACAAACAACTGGTTTCGGAAGAACTGGGGGGAAAAATCCACCAGTCAGTTGTTTCCTTTAAATCTTAATGTTTTAGGCCTCAGGAACATCTGAGTAACTGTTTAATGAGAAGACGTCTGGTGGAATGTAGGTAAGATCTTAAGGAGTTTAATTGTTCCCAGGAGGCAGCTGTCAAGGTTAAATAACAGCGTTGAACTTGTGTACGGAAAGCGTTTGGGAGCCAAAAAATGGTTCTGAATGGGAGACCAAAGACAAGAGCTGCAATGTTGAACAACGCAACCGTCCTCCTGTTTTATTTAGTGTGCACTCTCTCTTTCTCGTACAGGCTCCGCTAAGCCAGAGGTTGTTTGCTGTCACCTCTGATGGTAAGAAAAAGCTCCTGATGTCTTTCAGCCTGTGGACGTTGTGGGGGTGAGGAGGTTGGCCTGCAAACCCTCCGCCCGGTGCGCCTGGCCGTGGTAAGCAGAGAGCATGGCCGTTGTTCCCACCAGCAATGGGAAAGCGGGCCTCTCTCCCCTGTGGTGATCCAGACACCAGAAGCGGAAAGCAGGGCAGCTGGGAGATCTTAAATTTCAAAGGTTTGAAGCCTTGTGGTCAGAAGTGGGGAGGGGAGGAGGGCAGAAAGGGGAAGCCGGCAAAGGCAGAAATGTAAAGAAATTGGAAGCAAAGACTTCTCAAAAACTATACCATAATGTCTCAGAGTCAAACACATTTAACCGTTGTGGTTCCAGCCTACAGAATCCCAGGGTTTGTAGTTCGTATGTGCATGTGACTTCAAGCTACCCTATGAATGTCATTGAGTTTTCTTAGGCAAGAGATACTCAATTTCAGTTTCCTCCTCTGAAATATGGCCTACAGCACCTAGTATTTGTTGGCAGTCCTCTATCCAAAATTCTGGTCCAAGATCAAATGGGACCTGAGAGTTTGGTAAGGAAGATTGAATTCTTAGAATCTGAGTTCTTTTCCCAAGGGACCCTGATTTACAGCCCATTCACACTATTTATTTAGTGTATTGTCAAAGGCTTTCATGGCCAGAATCACTGGGTTGTTGTAGGTTTTTTCAGGCTATATGGCTTTGTTCTAGAGGCATTCTCTCCTGACGTTTCACCTGCATCTATGGCAAGCATCCTCAGAGGTAGTGAGATCTGTTGGAACTAGGAAAATGGGTCTAGTCACCTCTCAACAAAAGATTGCTCCAGGCACTGCCAGGCTATCAAATGCTAATCAAGGTGGTCAGTTGAAACATTCACACCTAGCTTCAGCAGACAAGAGTCCTTTGTCCCACTCTCATCTTTCCACAGATATATAAACCAGGCAAGGTTCTAAATCTCTCTAGTAGATGTCAGAGGGGAGAGGAGGAAATCTCCCTCCTCTTCTCCCTCCCTTCCCAGCTTTCCCAGTTGCCCCAGCTTACATGAGGGAAAGTTACTAGGAACTGGTAGCTCCTGTGTCATGGTTGGAAACCCAAGCCCAGGGTACATGGGATGGTACTGTAGACTGTCCCAATTTTCCCCATTGACTCTAAGTCAGCCGTTCAGCAGTGGAACTCTCTGTCCCGGAGTGTGGTGGAGGCTCCTTCTTTGGAGGCTTTTAAACAGAGGCTGGATGGCCATCTGTCAGGGGTGATTTGAATGCAATATTCCTGCTTCTTGGCAGGGGGTTGGACTGGATGGCCCATGAGGTCTCTTCCAACTCTTTGATTCTATGATTCTATAATTCTATGAAAAGTCTAATATCTGATGCAGGATTTGGACTTTCCCCTGACTTTGGTTAATGTGGGTCAAAGTTGTGTTAAGGTGGTCTTGACTACATTACCACATATCATCCCCATGTGGCACTTGGCAACCACAGAGCTAACCTGTGGTCAGTGTAGATACGACTGAAGAGATTATGATGGGGATCAAAGCTGTATATGATATAATAAAACCTGTCCTGTGATCATGAAACTAGTCTGCTGTGTGCTCATGAAACTAGAAACTAGTCCAAGGAAAGACATCACCCCATTGTCAATGTTAAGATAAAATTAATCGGTTACTCTGGTCAGTTTCTCTATATGGGAATGTACAACCTGTATTGTCTGGTGGGATCTATGCCAATGTGGTAATGAATAATCTCTAGAGTTTAGTCTCAAACAGTGGATGTGGCTCTTAATGAGACATGCCGCATTATCACGGGGTGTCTGCACCCTACACCACTGGAGAAATTACACTGCTTAGCCGGTATTGCACCACCTGACATCCGCCGGGAAGTAGCAGCCAATAGTGAAAGGACCAAGGCAGAGACATCTCCAGCTCATCCCCTGTTTGGGTATCAGCTAGCATGCCAACGACTTAAATCTAGACACAGTTTTCTAAGATCTAAAGAGACACTCGCTGGAACACATCAGCAAGCGAGAGTCCAAAAGTGGCAGGCTCAAACACAGCACCTCAACCAATGGCTGATACCAAATGAGAGACTCCCTCCTGGGCACACAGAAGACTGGGTGACTTGGAAGGCACTGAACAGACTGCGCTCTGGCACCACGAGATGCAGAGCCAACCTTCAGAAATGGGGCTACAAAGTGGAATCCTCGACATGCGTGTGTGGAGAAGAGCAAACCACTGACCACCTGCTGCAATGCAACCTGAGCCCCGCCACATGCACAATGGAGGACCTTCTTGCAGCAACACCAGAAGCACTCCAAATGGCCAGCTACGGGTCAAAGGACATTTAACCAACTACCTAACTCACAAATTGTGTATTTTTCTGTATGTTTGCTTTGTTCTGTTAGAAATGTAATATAATGGACTGGTTGCTCTGACATGACACGACAAATAAATAAGTCTCAAGTTGAAAAGAAGTGCCAAAGATTCAGAAACCTTATACCCAACACAACTCTTTTAAAATTTGAATGAAAATACAGAATGGATTCACTGCCTCACTGGCATGGAAGCTAACAGCCACCATTGATGGGTGGATACCATCTTGATCTTCATTCAATCAGTCAATAGTCATTTTCTAGTTGCAATATAATTCTTACTAACTCACTAAACAACCAATGAGGCATTTTAAATTATTGGCTTTCTGCTGCTGGAAAGACTGTGAAAATTGCAGTATTCGCAACTCTAAAGGTGAAGGTTTTCCCTGACATTAAGTCCAGTCATGTCCGACTCTGGGGTTGGTGCTCATCTCCATGTCTGAGCCAAAGAGCTGGTATTGTCCATAGACACCTCCAAGGCCATGTGGCCGGCATGACTGCATGGAGCGCTGTTACCTTCCTGCTGGAGCGGTACCTATTTGTCGACCTTTGCAACCTGAAAGACAGCTGCATATTTCAAGTAGGAAAATTAGGTACCACCTATGTGTGGGGAGGCTAATTTAACTAATTTACAAGGCCATAAAAAAAGACTCCAGCAAAGCATGTGGGGAATGCAGAAGTACTTCATCAGTGTCGCAGATAGATGATGAAAGTGACAGCTCCCTTGGCAACCAGAAAAGTGGAATGTTAAATAGCCTCTGACTGTCTGTCTATATGTGTTGTGTGTCTTTGGCATTGGATGTTTGCCATATATGTGTACATTGTAATCCACCCTGAGTCCTCTGCGGGGTGAGAAGGGCGGAATATAAAAACTGTAAATAAATAAATAAAAATATTGATCTACTCACATTTGCATGTTTTCAAACTGCTAGGTTGGCAGAAGCTGAGGCTAACAGTGGAAGCTCATGCCACTTCCCAGATTTGAACCTGCAACCTTTCGGTAAGCAAGTTCAGCAGCCCAGCGCTTTAACCCACTGCGCCACCGGGTGCACCTGCTATTGTTGCACAGAAAGCAGCATTTTCCTCAAGGGAGTAGAATTTCTGTGCAGAAATATTAGTTTGTGCAGAAGAAACAGCAAAACAACAGAGAGTAAACAATCAGGCACATCAAATTACTCTCAACAAAAGATTCCCCCCAGGCACTTCCAAGCCATTAAATGCTAATCAAGGTGGTCAGTTGAAACATTCACACCTAGCTGCAGCAGACAAAAGTCCTTTGTCCCACCCTGGTAATTCCACAGATATATAAACCCATTTTCCTACTTCCAACAGACCTCACTACCTCTGAGGATGCTTGCCATAGATGCAGGCGAAACGACAGGAGAAAAATGCCTCTAGAACATGGCCATATAGCCTGGAAAAGCCTACAACAACCCAGTGATTCTGGGCATGAAAGCCTTCGACAATACATTGTGCAGAAGACTTTGTGTGTGTGTGTACAAAAAAAATCTTGTCCTTTCATTGGCAGGCAACATTTTAAAGGATTGTCTAAAGGTGATGTAACATTTTAAACTAAATTGTTTTCAATTGATATTTACCTTTTAATATTTATGTTTGAATGGTTTTAATACTGTGACTAGTTCAGTTACATTTTAACATTCACTTTTTTGAATGTCGTTAGCAATATTTGTTCTTTCTTGAGTGTTAAGCCATCATAAGGAGCAGGGTACAGGGAGCATACTACTCCTCTGCTGTGTCAGCTCCACTGGCTGCCAATTAGCTTCCGAGCACAATTCAAAGTGCTGGTGCTGACCTATAAATCCCTAAACGACTCCGGCCCAGTTTACCTGTCCAAACGGATTCTCCCCTATGAACCATCAAGGTTGTTAAAATCTTCTGGAGGGGCCCTGCTCTCAGTCCCACCTCCTTCACAATCGCGTCTGTTGGGGACGAGGGACAGGGCCTTCTCGGTGGTGGCCCCTCGGCTCTGGAACTCTCTCCCGTTGGAGATTAGATCTGCCCTTCCCCTCCTGACTTTCAGAAAGCCGGTAAAATCTTGGCTTTGGAATATAGCATTTGCAGAATAATGATTGACTCAATAACGGCTGACCACACTGGCGGATGGTGATGAATTTGTGATTTTACTCTGACGACCCGGCTTTTGTAATTGTATGATCTGTATTTTAATATATTTTTGTATTAATGTATTATCATGCTATTATGTTTATTCTATGTGCGTATGAATTTTCTGCTGTTAGCCGGCCCGAGTCCCTCTTCAGAGGTCGAGAAGACTGGGTTATAAAAGCTCTAAATATAAATAAATAAATAAATAAATAAATACATAAATTCCAATTTAGGGAGAAATAAATACATAAACAAATAAAAAAACTGTTTTGGGCTGACAGGACATTCACTAAGTTTTGGGGAGATTATTCATACTGTACCTTTTCTCTTTTTAGAAGGGCAGAATGAAGGCTCCTTGACTTTCCACAAGCCAGCTTCAGAATTTCGTATTCAACAGAAACCTGAATACTCCAGGAGGGCATTTGCAGCACGGTCACGGGAATACATGTGGCCAAGAAGAGATAACATGAGAAAAGAAAGGTTGAAAACCCCGAATATAGGGCAGAGATAAGTAACAGTTGTGTTTCAAAGAGTGAGGTTGAAGCGAGGAAGCGCGTTGGGTTGATGTTATGGACAGATGAACGTTGAAGACTTTGATGTAATCCTAGACCTCAGGCATGAAACTTTGCTTGACCTTTTCCGTTGGGTTCTTTTATGCAATGCTACTGGACATTTAGTCACAAGAAAGGAAACGAGGAAAGGATATCAGTTCAACCACATGTCAGCTCTGGGATGTTAAATGACAGGGAAAGGAAAGCCTTAGATGTGCAACAAGTTCTGGTTAAAATACATTTTTGAAAAAAGGATGTTGCTACGAAAGATCTCAGAGGGACGTTTGCCTTTGCTGTAGGGAGGCCACTGGTTCAATTTTTGCCAAGGTCAGTGAGAACTGAAACTTGGGCTGAATGAATGAACTGTGACAAGAATGTCTTTCAGTAGATGTTTCATGAAATATTGATTTTGTTTTATAAAAAAAGAAATGGTTAGGTCTTGAGGAAATTCCTGTGAGACTTGGTGCTCGCTGATGCAGCCAGTCAGTTTGCCCACAGAAACCATTTAAAGCCAGCGTGGTAATGTACATGCTTTGGGTTAGTATGAGAAACAACTATCACCGTGAATCCTTTTAGAAGCTTTCTCTTCAAAGTTACATCCTGCCTTACCTCAAGGTCTCTGGTTGGGTGAAAGACTTAAAAAATACGATCAGTATTGTATTGTTGAAGGCTTTCATGGCCGGAATCACTGGGTTATTGTAGGTTTTTTCGGGCTATATGGCCATGGTCTAGAGGCATTCTCTCCTGACGTTTTGCCTGCATCTATGGCAAGCATCCTCAGAGGTAGTGAGGTCTGTTGGAACTAGGAAAAGGGGTTTATATATCTGTGGAATGACCAGGGTTGGACAAAGCTAAATGCTGGAGCTAGATGTGAATGTTTCCACTGACCACCTTAATTAGCATATAATGTCCTGACAGTGCCTGGAGCAAACTTTTGTTGAGAGGTGATTAGATGTCCTTGATTGTTTCCTCTCTGTTGTTGTGCTGTTGTAATTTTGGAGTTTTTTTTAATACTGGTAGCCAGATTTTGTTCATTTTCATGGTTTCCTCCGTTCTGTTGAAACATAACATACAAACTATCTACAGACCCAACAAGAAAATCCAACAAATGCTACGTACAGCAAAGGACAAGAGGGATCCTCTCACCTCTGCAGGAGTCTACTGTATACCATGCAGCTGTGGACAAATCTACATAGGGACCACCAAACGCAGCAGCATTGCCCAGACACGCATCAAGGAACATGAAAGGCACTGCAGACTACTTCAACCAGAGAAGTCAGCCATAGCAGAGCACCTGATGAACCAACCTGGACACAGCATTTTATTTGAGAACATAGAAATGCTGGACCACTCCAACAACCACCATGTCAGACTACACAGAGAAGCCATTGAAATCCACAAGCATGTGGACAATTTCAACAGAAAGGAGGAAACCATGAAAATGAACAAAATCTGGCTACCAGTATTAAAAGACTCTAAAATTGCAACAGCACAACAACGGAGAGAAAAAAATCAAGGACATCTAATCACTTCTCAACAAAAGTTTGCTCCAGGCATTGTCAGGCCATTATATGCTAATCAAGGTCGTCAGTTGAAACATTCACACCTAGCTTCCGCAGACAAGAGTCCTTTGCCCCACCCTGGTCATTCCACAGATATATAAACCCTTTTTCCTAGTTCCAACAGACCTCATTACCTCTGAGGATGCTTACCATAGATGCAGGCGAAACATCAGGAGAGAATGCCTCTAGACCATGGCTATATAGCCCCAAAAAACCCTACAACAACCTACGATCAGTATTCTACATTAGCTACTTAGTGTGTTAATTAAATCCAGGAAGCATATCCAAAGGTGGCCATGTTGGCCATGGGGCGAAACAACACACCATAATCGCCCAAACTGTAATGACTTTATTGGCCCCATAAAAAAGAAACAAATTCATCATGCAATCTTTCAAATCTTGATCAGCTTTTCCATCAGGGAAAGATGTTAAAAATCATACAGGAGAAGAAGAATAGTGAAGCCGAACACAATTGTTTGTGGGTCCTGCCATTCAGTAGAGACCGGCGGAAGCCATCAAAAGGGTTCGCAACGCCTGGTGAGCTATAGAAGCCAATATAGGTCTTTGGTACCCACAAGAGTCTTTTTCGATGGGAAAAAGGGTGGATTTGGAGGGCACAAGGGTCTGTTGCAGAGAAAGACACAATGTATCATGCAGTGAGCTGAAAGTTAGAAAAAAAGATACATTTTTATTAGGGACTTGTTACAAAGTGGCCAAGGGAGATTGGAGAGAGAAAGGCTTCTGCTGGGGCTGTAGCTGGTGCAATGCCTTTTTTTTTGTCATGCAAGGAGTGATTTGAGAAACTGCAAGTTGCTTCTGGTGTGAGAGAATTGGTTGTCTGCAAGGATGTTGCCCAGGGGATGCCCGCATGTTTTGATGTGTTACCATACTTGTGGGAGGCTCCTGTCATGTCACTGCATGAGGAGCTGGAGCTGACAGAGGAAGCCCATACTCGCTCTCCCCGGATTTGAATCTGCGACCTGTTGGTCTTCAGTCCTGCTGGCAAAGGGATTTAACCCACTTACCACCGGGGGCTCCTAATGCTTTGATTGAAAGTACAGATCAGTTTCGTGATGTTTGAGATTTTGGAACCGCGGAACTCCCTGCTGCAACTGGCGGTGGCTAGAGCAGGCAGGGCTCCTTATGTTAGATGATAATAGTAGTTTCATATATATGTGCAACGCCCCACAGACTTATCACGAATTGTCTTCCAGTGAATACTTACTTAGGTGATCCCTTATTGTCTGAGTATGACGGCCATCCAAGTGCAATGTATTGGTGGTGGATACGTAGATGACTTTAGAGCCCTGCTCTTGACCTGCATAGAATCATAGAATCATATAGTTGGAAGAGACCTCATGGGCCATCCAGTCCAACCCCCTGCCAAGAAGCAGGAAAATTGCATTCAAAGCACCCCTGACAGATGGCCATCCAGTCTCTGTTTAAAAGCCTCCAAAGAAGGAGCCTCCACCACATGTCCTTCCACAGTTTCCAGGTAGAAGGCAGTCTCAGTCAAGGTTGGCTTGACATGCCTTCCTCATGGCACATTTCTCCATTTCACTCTCCATTCTTGCCTCTTCAAATTCTACAGCACTGCTGGTCACAACTGACCTCCAGTTAGAGTGCTCAAGGGCCAAGGCTTTCCAGTTCTTGGTGTCTATGCTACTGTTTTAAGGTTAGCTTTAAGCTCATCTTTAAATCTATTTTCCTGTCCACCAACATTACATTTTCTGTTCTTGAGTTGTGAGTATAGCTTTTGGAGATGGTGATTGGGCATTTGGACAATGTGGCCACTCCAGTGGAGTTGATAATGTAGAAGCATAATTTCAATGGTGGTGGCTTTGCTTCTTTCAGTAGGCTGACATTTGTCCACCTGTCTACCCAAGAGATTTGCAGGATTTTTTTTTGGAGGCAACACTGATGGAATTGTTCCAGGAGTTGAGTGCGACATATATAGACAGTCCATGTTTTGCAGGCATATAACAGGGTTGGGAGAACAATAGCTTTATAAACAAACACTTTGGTCTCCCTACGGATGACCTGATCCTCAAACACTCCCTGCTTCATTTGGAAAAATCCGGTGAGTATTCTGGGTTGACTGCCCTTAACCTGACTAAGCACAGCTTTAGGCAAAGTTGGGGGATACTGCAGAGTTTGCACCAAACAGCAAAGTATGGGCTGCATATTTGGTTTGATCCACTGTGCACACTAGCAAAGGGGAAGGGGATGGATCATCTCTGTGTCACTGCCATTTTTAACTGTTGGCCATGGAGTTCTGGCCATTGCAGTTGCATCTACTGAGATGCCCATAGGGTTGCTCTACCACTTCCTTGCTGGTTATGTGAGCTCCCACCTCTGATACTAGTAGTCAAATGCTCACAGTGAATGCCATGCCCAGAGGGGAGTACTGGATGAAGAGGTGCTACAGTGAAGACGTGGACTCTCTACACTGTCTGGATGCCAACATGGCACCGTGGTTTGGCCAGGGCATGTACCACCATCATGGTCACTGCAGGGATTTAATGGCCAGTGAAAACACAACTTTACACAGTTTGCAGTCTTTAACAAAATCTATACACAAAATAAAAGTGAAAATGTGTGTGTGGTGGAGGTGTCCACTTATACAGAAAGTCTCCACAAACAGGCTATAGTTCCAAGTATTGAGAAGCCTCCAAAGGCACTCCTTCAACTGATATTGCAGGTTATAGTGAGTGCCATGAACATGTAGTCCAATCCCTATCAATGTCCTCCCCAAACACAATAGTGCCCACCACCCAAGGAAAGCTTTCATTCAGGGGTAATTTCATCCTAGATTTGACAGTTTCCTCCAGCAGAGGCAGGCATCCCAGGGCTCCCTGTGTGTAATTTGCATGACCCCACCCACTGCCTCTCCTTAACCCTTTCCTATCCTGTCCTATGGCACACAGCAAACACAGAGGAATTGGTCATAGCAGAGTTTGAGGGGGGTGAATGTTCTGGGAACCTGGGAGTTGTACATCCTTATCCAGAGAGCACTGAATCCAGCCAATGACGGATCGAGACCAAACTTGGCACACAGACCCAACATGATCAACTATGAATACTGGCACGGTTTGGGAAGGATTGACCCATGATTCTGGGAACTGTAGTTCACCCACATCCTTATGCATTTTCTAATGGGAGCATTCATAAAAAGCAAAAGCAAAGACTGGCTTTTCCCCTAATAAATAGTGTTATACATTACCAAACTGATGTTATCAAATTTCAAAAAGCAAACAATGCCTTTGTCAGATTACCTGGGCACTGCCGGGTCTCCAAGCTAGTGTGTAATAAACACAAAATACAATGGACACTTGGAATCCACTGTAGTTTGGTTCCAGGACCTCTGTGGATACCCAAAATCCATGCACGCTCAAGTCCCATTATATAGTATAGTAAAATGGTGTCTCCGATATAACACTGCAAAGTCAAGTTTTGCTTTTGGATTGAAAAAAAAAAATAAGCCATGGATCATTGAATCTGTGGATACAGAATCCATTGATATGGAAGACTGATTCTAGTTCTTGATTAAGATATATGCAGTTGGTTCTTGTGGGTTTTTTTGGGCTATAGGGCCATGTTCTAGAGGCATTTTCTCCTGACGTTTCGCCTGCATCTATGGCAAGCATCCTCAGAGGTAGTGAGGTCTGTTGGAATTAGGACAATGGGTTTATATATCTGTGGAATGGCTGGGGTGGGGCAAAGAGCTCTTCTCTGCTGGAGCTAGGTGTGAATGTTTCAACTGACCACCTTCATTAGCGTTTGAAGGCCTGGCTGAGCCTGGGAAAATCTTTTGTTGAGAGGTGTTAAGATGTGCTTGGTTGTTTCCTCTCTGCTGTTTTGCTGTTGTAATTTTAGAGTTTTTTAATACTGGTAGCCAGATTTTGTTCATTGAACCTAGTGATTCTAGCCATGAAAGCCTTCGACAATACATATATGCAGTTTTCAGTACTCTGGCCTGCCGATTCTAGTGAATCTTGAGAAGACAGTGAATCTTGAGAAGTGAATCTTGAGAAGACAGAAGTCTTTGGGATCCCTGATTTCATTTGATTTCTTATTCTGAGGTTAAATCATAACAGTACCAAAGGTTAGCTCGATTCGTTGTCCTTTCTGATTATTTCTAAAGGATCTCCTACTACTATGCATATTCATGTATATGTCTAGAAATTTTAGCAAATTGACCCAAATATCTGGATCAACGTATCCACTGGGCAATGCAAATTCGACAACTTAACTTTGATTTTTTTTAAAAAAGGAATTATTTCCTTCTGTAATTAGAGTGGCAGAAGACAATAGCTTAGTCTGTCCCAGGAGAACCTCAAAGAAACACTGACCTCTTTTATTTTCTCCACAGCAATACAGCTTCTGGCCTTTTTGAAGGCTTGGATTGGAAAAGATCAGCATCTAAGGGCTACTGACCCTTTCCGTATCCATGAAATGACCCTCAACTTATTCATGGGTCACATAAAAATCCATAATGTTGGCCCCCAAACATGTCCTTAAGTAATAAATGAAGTTGACTTATATATGGGTATCTATCTACAGTAATTTTTTGGTTAAGGTTTGACCTTGCATGACAACAGGTTTAGGGTGCTCTCAACAAAGAGCATCCACTATATTTTATAAGACTATTTTTGTAGTCTCTCTCTCTTTCTCTCTCTCTCTCTCTCTTTCTCTCTTTCTCTCTGTCCCTGCCTGCAGCACCCTGGGCAAGGCAAGGATATTACGACGGAGAAGTCACGCACCAGATTGTATTCCAAACATTGCTTTATCCCTTGGGGTGCTCAAGACAAAGAGCAACGGCTGCTACTGTTCTTTCGGCTTTCTGGATGATCTTTTATATTTTCCTGACCCCAGGCGAGATCACAAACAGAGCATGGGCTACAGACAGAGAGCCGACCTCTTTATTTCCTCACTGTGTTGGAAGCAGCAGACCTCACCCGAAACCTTTCCCTGAGAACCATCCCAATAGCTTGGTGGAGCGCTGTGCTAATTCCAGAATGTCACTTTAACTCTGTGCTGGGAGACCTCTGGGCAAAAGGGATAATGTCTGAATTTGAAAATGACATGGTATTTATCCTTCATGTTCTTTATTTATTATTAGGGTCTTTTTCATGCTACTGAGTGATGACACTTGAATTACCATGGGCCCACCTTATGGAATCCAAGAATTTATAGTCAAGTATTTAGAGTTCTTTCTAAATCAAGGGACCAACCAAACTGCAAATCCCATGGCCATCCAGTCCAACCCCCTGCCAAGAAGCAGGACAATCGTGTTCAAAGCACCCCCAACAGATGGCCATCCAGCCTCTGTTTAAAAGCCTCCATAGAAGGAGCCTCCTTCTATGACTTTGTTAGATTCAGACATGGGAATTTCCATCAAATGCTTGAGAGTCCCTTACTTGGAATTCTCAAACCAGAAATACTCCAAAATCCAAAAATTTCCATTGAACACGGGTGGTGGTGGTGGTTGTGGTGGTGGTGTGAGATAGTAAAACCATTACTTTTTTATGGTTCTTTCGATGGAAAACAACTTTGTTTCATACACAAAATTATTAAAACATAATATGGAACATAAATGAATTTCATGTTTGCATCATCAGCAAGGAGGGGGTCTTACCTCCAAGGTATTTCATTATGTATAGGGAAGTATTCCAAATTCTGAAAACAAAAATCCAAAATATGGAAGGCTTCTGGTCCCAAGCATTTCAGATAAAGGGTGTGCAACTCATATTAGTTTTCATAGAATCATAGAGTTGGAAGAGACCACATGGGGCATCCAGTCCAATCCCTTGCCATGCAGGAAAACCACAATCAACACACCCCAAACAGATGGCCATCCAGCCTCTGCTTGAAAGTCTCCAAGGAATGAGTTTCCACCACATTTGAAGGCAGTGAGTTCTACTGTTGAACAGCTCTTACAGTCAGTAAGTTCTTCCTAATGTTCAGGTGGAACCTCCTTTCCTGTAATTTGAACCCATTGCTCTGAGTCCTAGTTTCCAGGGCAGCAGTAAGTAAGTAAGTAGACCATTAGATTACTGCAACGCACTCTACATGGGGTTGCCTTTGAAGACTGTTCGGAAACTCCAACTAGTCCAGTGGGAGGCAGCCAGACTGCTCACTGGAGCGTCATACAGGGAGCATACCACCCCCCTGTTGTGTCAGCTCCACTGGCTGCCGATCCAATTCCGAGCACAATTCAAGGTGCTGGTTTTGACCTACAAAACCCTATACGGTTCCGGCCCAGTGTATCTGTCCGAACGGATCTCCCTCTACGTCCCACCCCGGAATCTAAGATCTTCTGAGGAGGCCCTGCTCTCGACCCCGCCTCTATCACAAGTGAGGTTGGCGGGGACGAGGAGCAGGGCCTTCTTGGTGGTGGCCCCCCACCTGTGGAATTCACTTCCCGGGGAAATTAGATCAGCAACATCACTCCTTTCCTTCAGGAAAAAATTGAAAACATGGATTTGGGACCAGGCATTTGGACAATCTGGCAGATAAAGAAAGGACTTTGACAAGGGACAGGAATTGACTAACGGAATGGAATTATGGAACTCTGAAAGATGAACGCTGAGCATGAGAATAGCTTTACTGATGTGTTATATACTGATTGTTTTTAACTGTAATAATTGTTTTAACTATGGTTTTATACGTTATGTGTATGTTGTGCAGGCATCGAATTGTGCCTTTCTGTAAGCCGCCCTGAGTCCCCCCTTGGGGGTTGAGAAGGGCGGGGTAGAAGTACCTGAAATAAATAAAATAAATAAATAAATACACCATTTCCTGAGAGACGTCCTCTGTTTTAAAGCCTCCAAAGAAGGGGAGTCCACCACTCTTCAAGGCAGCAGTCTATCTTCAGTCAGGAAATTCTTCCTCAGTGTCTTTGTCATTCCCAGATTGAAAACTGGATATGGCTCCTTTACATTTAATGGTTGCGGAAGAGGGAGTGCCAGCAGGTATCGCTTGTTACCCAGTTGGTTGGGAAGCAACTCCTGCTGAAATTCTCTCTTCTACAACTCTGCTCCTTAAATGGTCAGTCCTGATCCCATATGGGGCCTCCTTAGCTCAGTGTTGGGTTCAAGGAATATTTGGCAAAGTAAAAGGTTTCTGTTTCTGAATGCCACCCATTCACACAAATATGTTAGCAAAAATGTGCAGTGTTTACACTGCATTTTGCAGAAAACGCTTCAGCTATATTCCACAAACAGGAGAATCAGCTTGGCTAGCAAGCCATGCAAATGCTGATTTATTTTCAGTAAATGTTATACCTGTTTTATATTCCTAGATACAGGGGCACTTCTCTCCTGAGTCAGAGCCACTGAATGCTCTACCCATGATTATCAGTGGTTCCCATGTAAATGAATAACTTCTGGGTTTTAATGCAAACTTCATTGGCATTTTCTGATGTGCAGCATCTACTTTGGGGATGGGATTCAAAACTTTGGATAAGAGTATATACTAAAACTCAGAAGAGATTTGTTACCAAACCAACATGGAAGACACAACTCATTGTTGATGCAAGCTAAGTTACATAAAATCATAGAATCATAGAGTTGGAAGAAACCTCGTGGGCCATCCAGTCCAACCCCATTCTGCCAAGAAGCAGGAAAATTGCATTCAAAGCACTCCTGACAGATGGCCATCTAGCCTCTGTTCAAAGCCTCCAAAGAAGGAGCCTCCGCCACACTCCAGAGCAGAGAGTTCCACTGCTGAATAGCTCTCATAGTTAGGAAGTTCTTCTTAATGTTCAGGTGGAATCTCCTTTCTTGTATTTTGAAGCCATTGTTCAGTGCCCTAGTCTCCAGGGCAACAGAAAAAAAGCGTGCTCCCTCCTCCTTATGTCTTCCTCTCACATATTTATATATGGCTATCAGCCTTCTCTTCTTCACGCTAAGCATGCCCAGCTCTTTAAGCCTTTCCTCATAGGGCTTGTTCTCCAGACCCTTGATCATTTGAGTCGCACTTCTCTGGACACATTCCAGCTTGTCAACATCACCCTTCAATTGTGGTGCCCAGACCTGGACACAGTATGGTCTGACCAAGGCAGAATAGAGGGGTAGCAGGACTTTGCTAGACTCCTATTGATGCAGGCCAAAATCCCATTGGCTTTTTTTGCTGTCGCATCATATTATTGTCTCATGTTTAACTTGTTGTCCATGAGGACTCTAAGATCTTTTTCACACGTACTACTCTCGAGCCAGGCATCACCCCCCATTCTGTATCTTTGCATTTCATTTTTTTTCTGCCTAAGTGGCGTATCTTGCATTTGTCCCTGTTGGAATTCATTTTGTTAATTTTGGCCAATCATCTCTCTAAATCTGTGAAGATTGTTATGAACTCTGCTCCTGTCTTCTGGGGTATTGGCTATCCCTCGCAATTTGGTCCCACCTGCAAACTTGATGATCCTGCCTTCTAACCCTTCATCTAAGTCATTAACAAAGAGGTTGAACAGGACTAGGCCCAGGACAGAACCCTAATGATGGCACTCCACTCGTCACATCTTTCCAATATGAAGAGGAAGCATTGGTTAGCAAAGAGTAAGACAAAGAAAGTGTTGGTTGCCTCTTTTATTTGAAACATGATTGACATGTTCATGGATGCACATTGAAGTGAATAAAAGTAAAAATGCAGTTTGGAAAGCTCAGACTTCATGAATTTATTCAGCGCAAATTAACTTGGAAAAGTGACTTTAAGTGGGATTTTGGGAGCTGTTATCCGAAGAAGGAACTTTTCATAGAATCATAGAATCAAAGAGTTGGAAGAGACCTCATGGGCCACCCAGTCCAACCCCCTGCCAAGAAGCAGGACAATCATGTTCAAAGCACCCCCAACAGATGGCCATCCAGCCTCTGTTTAAAAGCCTCCATAGAAGGAGCCTCCACCACACTCCGGGGCAGAGAGTTCCACTGCTGAACAGCTCTCACAGTCAGGAAGTTCTTTTTCATGTTTTTTGTGTATTGAATGAGTTTTTCAAAAAGCTTTTACGACGTGGTTTTTTAAAAATGTATTTGATCAGTTTCATGTCTCATGAACAGTTAATGAATCAGTTAATCAATCAATTGATTCACTGCAAATAAAATTCCATATCTCCTCTAACTCAACGTAAGAACATTTTCGAAGTGGTTTGCAATCATTCACAGTGCAATCCCATGTATGTTTATTTAAGAGGAAGTTCTGTTCTGTCCGACAGGGATACTTCTCTATCAACAGGGGAGGCCATTTCTTAAAAATATATTACATTCAATACTTATTGATTAGTACTAAATCATTTAGTACTCATTCCAAGAAAGAAAAAAATCCCCACAATCTTTGCATATCTAAAATCACCTTTGGAATTGAATAGGGACCCTTTGCTCCGAGAGCCCACCAATTAAAATGTGCTCCCACCGATTAATGGATGCTCCAGCTGATTAATCGACCGATTAAATGAATTTACACTCACAAAGCCATTTTCTTCTCACCACTCTCTTCCTCCTCTTGCCTTTTTAGCCTCCCTGGTTGAGACGTTACAAAATCATGTCGCTGTTGGCCTAAGGATCTATTGATTGCTGCCAAGAAGAATTTGTGCAGAAGGTTAGAGATCTGGTGCTTTGCATAATGCCCTGCTCATCTCCTTTGTTAACTTGCCCCTGCCTCCATCCCTTGTCCCTATCAACGCCTTGCCTCCCCAGAATCAATAGTGGATCTCTGAGTGTGCTAAACTGGACCTTCTCCATGACAGCTTGCGTGACCAGCTCTCCTGGTAAGGCTGTCAAAAATCATTGTAATTACTCTTATAACAAAGGCCATTTGCATGACCCAGACATTTTGTGATGGCGAAGGGAGATGGGGAACAACGCACAGAGAACCTTTGATAGGGCATTGCTTCGCCAAAGCAAAAGAATGCCTCGGACAAAAGGGGAGTCATTTCTCAAATCTGCTGTCTGGATTCCCGAAGGATTGAGCCAGAGAAAGGAGGGAGAGAGAAGTTAATGTGATGGAAACTGAACCTGTCAGATTCAGTTGTCCAGGTCCAGGGCTTTGAATCAAGGAATTAGAGTTCATCTCTTTTGCAAGCCTAATTACTAGTTTGTATTATGGAGATGTCTTGTTTACTTTTTAGCAGTTTTTCCTGCATTGCTCTGATCTGCAGCCATCTTTCTTTCCACTCCCTCTCTCCTCCGTTTCTCTGACTGCATACATTGAATCTGTGCAACTTGTGGGGACGAAGGAGAGAGCCTTCTCCGCGGTGGCCCCTCAGCTATGGAATTTGCTACCTGGAGAAATTAGGCAAGCACCCACCCTGGCAGCCTTCAGGAAAATCCTGAAAACCTGGCTGTTTCGATGTGCCTTTGATGAATGAATACAATCCCACACCATGATCAGCTAAGAACAATATGCCCATTGATGCACTTTATCACATCCTTCAATGATATTCACTAGGCCTGGGCGGTTTCGTTTCGTTAATTCGTAATTCGTTAATAATTCGTTAATTTTTCCAATTACAAAACAATAACGAACCATTCTGGAGCAATTATTAAAAAAAAAACGAATTTTTAAACACGTTTTGTAAATGCTTTGTATTTCGTTATTGTATTCGTTTCGTTATTGTTCTGAGGTCGTTTCGTTATTATTTCCGCATGTCTGGGCCAGTTTTATGGTTTAATTAGTGAAAAAAAATTATAATATCACACCAACAGTCAAGAACAGAGCGAGAGGGAAGCTTCAGAAGTTTTTGGAGGTTTTTTAGCGTATTTTGCGGTCGCGTCCGCCATTAACGAATTGATTCGTTATTGTTTCGGAAATCGATTCGTTAATTTTTTACCATTTACGAAATTTCGTAAATATCGAACTTTTTAAAAGGAAAATTTTGTAATTATTTTAAATATCGAAACAAAAAAAAACCCCCAAATACAAATCGATTTTAGAAACAAATTTTTCCGTTGTTACCCAGGCCTAATATTCACCCCATTGCTGTTCCCAACTGAAATCCCCCCACCAGGCACATTACACTATTCATCCATCTCACCCAGGGTTTTTATATTTTAATTCTACTCTTTTAACTTGGCCCATCCCGCTGTGCATATTTTTATTATTTTATTTCATTTCCTGTATTTGATTTTGTATTAATTTGCTTAGTTTATATTTCATTTGATGTTATTATTTGCTGTATGTATTTCATTTTGATTTGTTGTAATTGTTGGGCTTGGCCTCATGTTAGCCGCCCCGAGTCCCCATTGGGGAGATGTTGGTGGGGTCAGACACTTCCCAAGTGTCTAGGATTATGCGATGTATCGGCAAATAATGTGTTCAGATCCCAGTAGGGTGGCCTTTTGCAGCTAGCAGTTGGCAATTTTGTCAGCGCCGATTGTGTTTAAGTGCATGCCAAGGTCTTTAGGCACTGCACCCAGAGTGCCAATCACCACTGGGACCACCTTGACTGGCTTGTGCCAGAGTCTTTGCAGTTCGATCTTTAAATCCTCATATCGTGTCAGCTTTTCCAGTTGTTTCTCTTCAATCCTGCTGTCACCTGGGATTGCGACATTGACAATCCATACTTTGTTTTTTAACATGACTGTGAAGTCAGGAGTGTTGTGCTCCAGAGTAAGGTCTGTTTTGTTGTAGACACTAGTAGTTCACGCGCATACCGCAACGAGCACGTGCGCCGTGTACTGGCATGCCTCGGGAACAACTGTGCTCAGTTTTCGCTCTGTAGCTAACCTGTATGGTTCTGTTCTGTGCTTTAAAAATGTTTAAGACAATCAACTCACCCTCCGCATGTGAGGTTTGCTCAGTGATACGGTTTTTGTCAGCAAGGAACCTGCATGCTGCAGAAATTCATCGACAGATTTGTGAAGTATACGGTGATACTGTTATGAGTGAAAGCAAAGTGCGTAAGTGGGTACAACAATACAAAGATGGCCATGACAACGTCCATGATGAGGACCGCTTCGGTCGTCCTTCAACGACGTGAAAACGGCAGTGAACTTGTGGTTATCGGAGCAGGCGGCAAGTTTTTATGAAGAGGGTATTTTAAAATTGGTTCAGAGGTATGATAAATGTTTGAACAAACTTGGCAACTATGTCGAAAAATAGAGTGAAGTATGTACTTTCTGAAAATAAATTTACTTTTTGGAAATAAACTTGTGTAGTTATGTTCATTGTGTACTTATGTTCAAACGGACCTTACTTAAAAAATACCCTTTTAGTAGATGACAATGTTACCCTTCAGCTTCCATGTCTTCATGCCTTCTTTAACATGACTTCTGTGTTTATTTTTAGCATGGAGAAGTGCCCAGTTTTTAATACATTTTTCTGTACTCTTTGCAAGCACATCTGCATTATTTCGATCATAAGAATCCCTCACCATTCTCAGGGGCACCAAACATCATCAAAACATAAAACATAAATGTTCAACAAGGTGAGTAATTTTTGATCATCTCTTCAGCAGCATTAGATGTGTTACTTTTGAAGTGAATATTGGCATTAAAGAACATTTGATGTCACACCACTTAAAGCGTCTTAGGGTGAAAAGACCGACATGACATTCTAAGAGCTGTGGAATTGGTTTGATGGTTCTTCGGCTGCTCTGTAAGCAAAGTTGATTTTCCCTTCCCAGGATGAACATGGGAAAATTACAGCTCTGCTATGTTACTGAGTTTCAGATCTTACGTGGAGTAAAGTTAGCTGTGTAGGATATCTCATTAACTAGCTTCTGTTACATCAAGAATACATTCCTCCTCTCATATGTTGTCCTTAGGAAATTATAACTGAGGTCTAAGAAGATGTGAAGAGTGAAGAGTAGAGACATCACACTGGCAATGAAGATCTGCATTTTTAAAGCAATGGTATTGCTATGGTTGTGAGAGCTGGACCATAAGGAAGGCTGAGCGAAGGAAGATAGATGCTTTTGAACTGTGGTGTTGGAGGAAAATTAAGAGAGTGCCTTGGACTGCAAGAAGATCCAACTAGTCCATACTTCAGGAAATAAACCCCAACTGCTCATTGGAAGTCTAGTCATGTCCCGTACCTTGGGAAGTCTGACTTGGCCATGGTGGTCCACGCTTTGGTTACATCCCGTTTAGATTACTGCAAACTCTCTACGTGGGGTTGCCTATGAAGACTGCCCGGAAGCTCCAACTAGTCCAACGTGCGGCAGCCAGAATGCTAACACGAGCAGGGTACATGGAGCATACTACTCCTCTGTTGCGCCAGCTCCACTGGCTGCCAATTAGCTTCTGAGCACAATTCAAAGTCCTGGTATTAACCTATAAAGCCCTAAATGACTCCGGCCCAGTTTACCTGTCCAAACGTATTCTCCCCTATGAACCACCTAGGTTGTTAAGATCATCTGGAGGGGTCCTGTTCTCAGTCCCACCCGCCTCTGAGACACATCTGGTGAGGACAAGGGACAGGGTCTTCTCGGTAGTGGCCCCTCGACTCTGGAACTCTCTCCCACTGGAGATCAGAACTGCCCCCTCCATTCTGTCATTCAGAAAACAGGTGAAAACCTGGCTATGGGGTTTGGCTTTCGACGAGTGAATCAATATTTCTGTGATCGGATAGATGACGATGAATGATGGACAACGAATTCACTATGATGACTGACCATTGTTATTATGTGATTGCATTTTGCTGTTATAACGTTTTAATTGAATATGTTATATGATGTTTTTAATGATTGTTTTGTGATTTTATTGTTGGAAACTGGCCCGAGTCCCCTGATAGAGGGGAGAAGACTGGTATGCAAAATTGCCAAATAAATAAATAAATAAATAAATAAATAAATAAATGTCCAACCCTGGGGATTGCTGCTCATCTCAATTTCTAAGCCGGCGTTGTCCATAGACACCTTCAAGGTCATGTGGCCGGCATGACTGAATGGAGCACCTTACCTTCCTGCTAGAGCAGAACCTATTGATTTATTCACATTTCCATGATTTCAAACTGCTAAGTTGGCAGAAGCTGGGGCTAACAGCAGGAGCTCACCTCACTTCCTGGATTTGAACTGCCAACCTTTTGGTCAGCAAATTCAGCAGCTCAGTGGTTTAATCCATTGTGCCACCGGGTGAGCTGACCTTACGAAAATAATAAACACTCCACAAAAGTTTTGTAAGCAGTCATTGGACTGTCTGATGGTGTCACCCCCACCCCCTCCATCACAAAGACCTCCAAAATCCTGCTAGCAGCCAGAGCTGAGTTCTGGGAGCCATAACAAGGCTATGATTTGCAAATGTAGTGTTATACCTATACCTACGTTTTCTCATGAAACACACAACAAGAGGACCCAGATGAACGCGGATGGGAAGAAAGAAAGTGTGCCTTTCCTTGGTCATAGGAATCCCCAAACCTCTTCCTCCACTTTGGCTCTTCATTCTCAGCAGTCCTAAAAGCTTCGTTTGTTGAGACAGATGATCCTCTCCATTCCATTTGTGAGCATCTCCCCTGCCTGTGCTCTGACTTTGAGCATGCGTTTGGGGGCTGTAAGTCTCCATTCCGACAGGCATTTATGTTTACAGCTCCGAATCTAGCATCTCTCTCTTGTAATGGCTTTGAGGGACAGTTGCGCTTGGAATTAAGGCACAGGTTTGCCTCAGGAGAGCCCAGAACCTGGATGTCGCGCTGTGTGCTGTAATGGAGAGCAGTTGGCTCTCTTACAGGCTGACCTGTGGCCTCCAAGTCCCAGAACTCCTATTTGAGACTGGAACTGACTGAGGGTCACCGGTGAGCTGAGCTCCCAATCCTGGTTCTGTTTATTATGACACAGCTTGTACTGGCAAGGGAAAGGTGCCCGTAGAGGTAAATTGTGCCTCTGTCAGCTTCTTTCCAGGTGGTTCCTGCTTAAATGCTCACGTGACTTTCTAGAGATACACAAGCAGAGCCCATTTACATTGCACCATTAAAGAGCTTTGATACCACCACTCTAATTGTCATGGTTTCAACCTATAGAATCCTGAGATTTGTAGTTTCAGGTGGAATGTTTAGATGCCCCTGTTTGATAGTTTGTGTGCATCATTAAATGATAGATCCCTAAAAATTTAAGGACATGTTGTATATACTCATGTATAAGTCAATTTCATGTATAAGTCAAGAGCAGGCTTTGGGGCCAAAAGTATGAATTTTGATATGAACCATTGTCAAAAGTCTAGTGTCATTTGCAGAGAGGAGAAAGTCCCCAAATTTCTAATATTGTAGAGATGATATGTTGAAATTCATTCACCCTTAGAGCTCTTATATTTGATATGCTCACATTGCCTTGGTAAATCAGTGTGTTTATAACCCTTCAAGTTGCCTATTGATCCCATGAATGTCATCGTGTTTTCTTAAACAAGGAATATTCAGGGGTGGCTTTTTCCAGTTCTTTCTTCCCAAATCCATTTCTTGTTGTATCTTTTGCCTAACTTTCTATTGTAAGCTCTCCAGGACAGGAAAACTTTTTTTTTTCTCAGAAGACTCTAGAACAGCGTTTCTCAACCTGGGGGTTAAGACCCCGGGGGGGGGGGGGGGTCATGAGAAGATGTCAGAGGGGTTACCAAAGATCATCCGAAGACACAGTATTTTCTGTTGGTCATGAGGGTTCCATGTGGGAAGTTTGGCTCAATTGTTGAGCCAAACTTTTGCCAAAACTTTAGCCAAAATTGTTGGTGGGGTCCAGAATGCTCTTTGATTGTAGGTGAACTATAAATCCCACAACTACAACTCCCAAATGTCAAGGTCTATTTACCCCCAAACTCCACCAATGTTCACATTTGGGCATATTGAGTATCTGTGCCAAGTTTGGTCCAGATCCATCATTGCTTGAGTCCACAGTGTTCTCTGGATGTAGGTGAACTACAACTCTCAAACTCAAGATCAATGCCCACCAACCCTTCCAGTATTTTCTGTTGGTCATGGGAGTTCTGTGTGCCGAGTTTGGTTCAATTCCCTCATTGGTGGAGTTCAGAATGCTCTTTGATTGTAGGTTAACTATAGATCCCAGCAACTACAACTCCCAAATGACAAAATCAATTATTGCATATCTGTATCAAATACATCCTTCATATCAGATATTTATATGATGATTCATAACAGCAGCAAAATTACAGTTGTGAAGTAGCAACAAAAATAATTTTATGGTTGGGGTCACCACAACATGAAGAACTGTATTAAAGGGTTGCAGCATTAGGAAGGTTGAGAAACACTGCTCTAGAAAGTGTTGGATTGCAACTTCCAGCATTCCTCACTGTCCAAAATGTTGCTAGGACACGTAGTCCAACAACATCTAGAAAGGATACTCTGCAACTAGTGTAGTTTGGCAGAGAGATAAATGTTTGAAGGTATGAAGGAGGGCCCCATGATTCCCACCCCTGTACCATAGACACTTTGATGGACCATTGGATTGACTCCATATAAGGGAAATCCATATTGTATGTGTGCATCATGGAGCTTAACAAGACCAACATAAGCAAAAGACTATGAGTTGTAGACATTCAAAGGCTCCTGCAACAGGAAAGAAGGTTTATTCTAAGTCTTGTGGTTATCTGTCATGCATGGCCACTGAACTGTCCCATTTTTCAAGTTTGTTGGCCACAAGTCATGCAAGCTCACCTGAGATCTCTGGAACCAGATTAAGACGGCAATGCGACTGAACACAATGGGACTTCCTTCTGGGTATATGGCTGTACTTTAATATACTTTTGAAAATAAAACAGAACAAAGCCACAAAGAGGAACTTTTACTTTAGCTTATATTTTCACTTCCCTTTTAACAATATCCCACCACTTACATTTTTATTTTCAGATTACCTTTGTATATGAAGAACACTTCTTCTTTGACAGTCGCTGGTCAGGTTGGTTTTTTCTTCCTTACCTTTATGGTCTTACTTTTTTTTAAAAAAAAAATTGAGTGGTAATCATCAAGATATATTCAGATAGTAGGTTTGGAATATCCCAGGACCTGAGATTTCATCATCATGCCTGAGACCTTGAGATGATTTCTTCTGAGGACATGGAAGCAGGTTCTGCTGATGTGTTGTGTGCATGTGCCATCAAATCTCCCAACCCTATGTATTTTGTAGAATTTTATTAGGCAGGGAATGCTCAGAGGTGTTCTTATTTATTTATTTACTTTACTTTACTTTACTTTACTTTACTTTACTTATATACCGCTGTTCTCAGCCCAAAGGCGACTCACAGCGGTTCACAACCAATAAGAGCAGCAAAAATTCAATGCAACAGTGTAAAAAACAGTAACAACATAACACATTACACAATTAGTAAACAATTACTACAATAACCAGTCACTGTCGTCTCATCATCAAAAACATACTCCAGATTCGTCATCCATTGTTCCATTCCTATGTTCATTACCAATCATTGCACTAATTATTTGAATGCCTGCATAAACAGCCAGGTCTTCACGTTTTTGTGGAATACCATTAGAGATGGTGCTAGTCTAATGTCCATGGGAAGGGCGTTCCACAGCCGAGGAGCCACCACCGAGAAGGCCCCATCTCTCGTCCCCGCCAGCCGTGCTTGAGAAGCAGGCGGGATCGAGAGCAGGGCCTCCCTGGAAGATCTCAAAGTCCTGGTGGGTTCATAGGCAGAGATGCGGTTGGATAGGTAGCTTGGGCTGGAACCGTTTTAAGGCTTTATAGGCCAACGCCAGCACCTTGAATTGGGCCCGGTAGCAGATCGGCAGCCAGTGGAGCTGGCGCAACAGGGGGGTCGTATGATCCCTGCGTTCCGCTCCTGTTAGAATCATGGCTGCCGCATGTTGGACTAATTGAAGCTTCCGGGCCGTCTTCAAGGGCAACCCCACATAGAGAGCGTTGCAGTAGCCTAGGCAGGATGTAACCAGAGCATGGACTACCGTGGCCAAGTCAGACTTCCCAAGGTACGGGCGCAGCTGGCGCACAAGCTTTAGCTGTGCAAATGCTCCCCTGGTCACCGCCGAAACCTGGGGTTCCAGGCTCAGTGATGAGTCCAGGGTCACACCCAAGCTGCGAACCTGCGTCTTCAGGGGGAGTTTTTCCCATTCTGTCCTCTGAAATTTAGCCTACAGCACCCAGTCTTCATTCGTAGTTTCCCATCCAAACACTAACAATGACTGACCCTGCTTAAGATATGAGATCAGACAGGATCTATTAATGTTCAACATGGATACAGACTAGGCTTGGTTTATAAAAATAAAAATTCAGAACTAGTTTCGGATGTAGGGGGCACTGGTGGTTCGATTCTAAAGTCACTTCCAGATTCCTCCCCCCCCCCCCCCCCCCAAATTGAAACTTTCCAAAACTTCAGAGACTTCCGAATCGATTTGTTAATGTGGCCATGCATGCATAGTAGGGAAAAAGAGCACTGGCACTGGGGAAACTTCAAGGGATTATCCCTCAATCCTGATGAAACTTGCTACAGTGGTAGAACACATGGACCACTGTGAGCTCACCAAATTTCGTAGCCTTGACTTATCCATTGATTTTTGGCAAATTTTCAAAGGTTTTATAAAAAAAATATTGTTCCAATTCAGAAACTTTGTGTGGCACAAACTGTGTTAAATTGATGGAGAATGGAAATCGTAGTACAGACCCCATCAAGGGACATCTAGACTGACCTCCTTCTTCTGGGCAGAAAGGTACCATCCAAACTCTCCTGACATTCATTTGCTTTCTCTACTGAGTTGGAGGGAACCCTCAAGACACATCCATCCATTTATTCCTATTTGCAGATGCAATCAATCATTTTTTTGATTGCATCATTACTTACTGACTGTGGCTGGCTACCCCAGTGACTTGTTCATGGCAAACAGGCCAAAGTGAAATGATTGGTTTTTAAGCAGTTTATGTTCTCTTGGCTTTGCAAATTTGCTTATTGCTTTGCTGCCTTCTTTAGACTCCTTTGTAGATTCAAAACACTATATTTTATATTTAGATGAAGATTGCTACAGACAGCTAGTTTTGGGTCCTTCAGCCATTTTGGCTAATGAGCAGGCGTGCATTGTGGGAAATGTAGTTTAACAGCAGGGCCTTTTGCAATCTCTACCATTGGGGGCCTGGCCTTCCCAAACTACAGTTAAAGGTGGCTGTGATTAGCCATTCCCACCACTTCTCTTCTTGCAGCGCTGGCGAAAAGAATGCGATTTTAAAATTCCCTTGCCTTTACTAAAGTTGCTTAATGGTTGTGAAAATTAAAATAACCTTGGGAGACATCCGAACATTACAGAATATTTCTGAAAAAAATCGGATTCCCCTCCCCACCTTTCCTGCATGGTTCAAAACCGCTTCGGATATCCAAATTTGTATGTTTGTTTTCTGAATTTCATTTATTTCCGAGTAAGCCTATCCAATCCTAATACAGGCTATGCTTACATTGTTCTATATCTATCTATTTATTTAGAGTATTTGTATCTCACTCTTTGGCCACAAAGAATCTCAGAGCAGTTTAATAAACAGTTGGGAGGAAGCAAAGGTCTTTTGTCCACTTCTAGGTCCAGGGATGATGGAGCTCTCCCTGCTTCTCCTCTCTATCTAAGGCAAAGGCAATGACAGTTGGGATGGAGGTTCTGCCTCTTCTTCTCTCCTTCTAAGGCTAGGGCAATGGCAGCTAGGATGGAGGTTCTGCCTCTTCTTCTCTCCATCTAAGACTGGGCAATGGCAGTTGAGATGGAGGTTCTGCCTCTTCTTCTCTCCATCTAAGGCTAGGGCAATGGCAGTTGGGATGGAGGTTCTGCCTCTTCTTCTCTCCATCTAAGACTAGGGCAATGGCAGTTGGGATGGAGGTTCCACCTCTTCTTCTCTCTATCTAAGGCTAGGGCAATGGCAGTTGGGATGGAGGTTCTGCCTCTTCTTCTCTCCATCTAAGGCTAGGGCAATGGCAGTTGGGATGGAGGTTCTGCCTCTTCTTCTCTCCATCTAAGGCTAGGGCAATGGCAGTTGGGATGGAGGTTCTGCCTCTTCTTCTCTCCATCTAAGGCTAGGGCAATGGAAGTTAGGGTGGCGGTTCTGCCCCTTCTTCTCTCCATCTAAGGCTAGGGCAATGGCAGTTGGGATGCAGATTCTGCCTCTTCTTCTCTCTATCTAAGGCTAGGGCAATGGCAGTTGGGATGGAGGTTCTGCCTCTTCTTCTCTCCATCTAAGGCTAGGGCAATGGCAGTTGGGATGCAGATTCTGCCTCTTCTTCTCTCTATCTAAGGCTAGGGCAATGGCAGTTGGGATGGAGGTTCTGCCTCTTCTTCTCTCCATCTAAGGCTAGGGCAATGGCAGTTGGGTTGCAGATTCTGCCTCTTCTTCTCTCCATCTAAGGCAGTGGTTCTCAACCTGTGGGTCCCCAGGTGTTTTGGCCCACAACTCCCAGGAATCCCAGCCAGTTTACCAGCTGTTAGGATTTATGGGAGTTGAAGTCCAAAAACATCTGGGGACCCCAGGTTGAGAACCACTGATCTAAGGCTAGGGCAATGGCAGTTGGGATGCAGATTCTGCCTCTTCTTCTCTCTACCTAAGGCTAGGGCAATGGCAGTTGGGATGGAGGTTCTGCCTCTTCTTCTTTCCATCTAAGGCTAGGGCAATGGCAGTTGGGATGGAGGGGATGATCGAGCCATGCCTGTCTTGTCTTCCCTCCCTTTCAGGCTAGGGCAATGGCAGTTGAGGTGGATGGAACATCTTTTATCTGCTTCTGGATCTCAGTATGATGGAGCTCTGCAGGCCACATCTTTCCCTCTGATGCCAGGGCAGTGGCAGTTGGGATGGATTAGCTTGCATTAGACTGTTTTTGATTTTCAAGTAGAATATCTTTTCTTGTAATTTGAACCCATTGGATTGTATCCTAATCTCTGAAGAATGTTCATACCCAGGACTCATTCTGTGCAAAATTTTTATGCATTGTTTTTGTATGTGTAGAAAGCACTACCGTCTTTGCACAAAAATACTGCATGCAAATTCTACCAAAATAAATTTTTACTGCAGCATTTCTGAAGTCTTTCTTACACCAAGAAGAAATGGCTAAAATTACCCATGTCTTCCTTTTAGAACAAAGAATCGCATTCCTCATACTTGATGTTATTGTGGCAGAAGAGCTACGATTAAACCTCTGTTGCTCGGTTTCTCTTTGTCTTCCACTGGGCCACTCCTGGTTTAAGAAAACAAGACATGTCCCACGAGAACTATGGAGAGTTTGAATACTGAATCAAGGTATCATAGGAAAAAGGATCTGGTAAATCAGTGAGCGACATGTCCGAGGTTTTTCACGCCCGCATCTCATTGTGTGTGTAAATGTATATTAAAGTACTGCTGGGAGAGGGGGTCAGGATGGTGACCTTTCATAAGGGATTGTATCCTGAGACCAATTTTCCCAGACACAGGGTGACCTTTCAAACCAGACTGGGGCAAGCGGCTTGTGTGTGGGGTTTGGACGCTCAACTGGCCGGGTCCTGCTGGGCCGCTCTGTTTGCCCAGCCTAGGTTTTTCCTCTTTCCCCCTTTCTCTTTTCTTTTTATATGATTATTGTGTTGCAAGGGAGCGTTCTGTATGCAAAGCAGGTCGGGCTGCCAGCCCTGAACCTTTGCAAATCAATTTGTCTGTGAAGAAGAAAGCACGCCAGCCCACTGGAGTGAAAGATGGGGCAAGGACTCTGCAGCCACCCCCTCGTCCCCATTTCCCTTTGTGGAGCAAAAACACTCCCATGGCTTAACCCCAAAAGGGGGTTCCTGGCAGTGAATAATTCTGCATTGGCAGAGTCGAACTCAGCTTTGGGTTCAAATGAACTGGTTGCAGGAAAAGTGGCAAGCTATCCAATTGAATCTTGCCCCTTGCAACAGATTTATGTATGTTTTTTAATTTGATTTTCAAGTATGAGTGCTTTACTCCATTCTGAGATAAAAAGAGTTAATAACCATCATAATGATGACAATTTAGCACAGACTGAACAAATTTTGGAGAAACACAATTATTTTGCCTTTAGTTTCCCTTCCCTCGGTCAGATAAAGCAAACATACCAGTCAAGGTGGTCCCAGTGATGATAGGCACACTGGGTGCAGGGCCTAAAGACCCTGGCCTGCACTTAAACACAATCAGCGCTGACAAGATTACCATCTGTCAGCTGCAAAAGGCCACCCTTCTGGGATCTGCACGCATTATTTGCCGATACACCACACAGTGCTAGACACTTGGGAAGTGTCTGACGTGTGATCCAATACAACAGACAGAAGAGTGATATTGTTTGCTGTGGACTCATTTTGTTGCGTTTCAAATAATAATAATAATAATAATAATAATAATAATAATACACTTTAATCTATATTCTATTTTATCTCCCTGGAGCGAATTACAGTATGCACATATACACATATAAGGCAAACATTCAATATCTTTTACACAGGGAACAACAATGACATACAATACAGACAATGATAAAGGCCTTCCCCTTTCATCTCTCTGAAGGCTATGCTGAACTCCAGTCATGGGCAGGTGCTCTTGTTCCATTTTTCCATGCCAAGTAGCCTATTGTCCATAGACATGGGGCGCCCTTTTACTTTTCCGCAGAGGCGGTACCTATTGATCTACTTGCATTGCATGTTTTCAAACTGCTAGATTGGCAGAAGTTATTGCTGACAGTTGGGAGCTCACCTTGACTTGAGACTTCAAACTGCTAACCCTCCAGTCAACAGTTTTTCCTACAACTAGTGGTTTTAACCGCTGTGCTACCAAGGCCCCTAAGATATATATCTACATTGTAAAATTAGTGCAGTTTGATCACTTTAATTGCTTTGGCTCAATGCCATGGAATCCTGGGAGTTGTTGTGCTGGTACGGCTGAACCAAGAGCTCCTACTTCATTTTCTTTCTATTGAGTGTTTGCATGTATTCCAAGGTTCCATGCATTTTGCAATAAGGTGGTTTCCCTTGCTCTGCAATTATAGGGCCAATGACCCGTCAATCATCATTATGTTCTTTAGTTCCACCCCTTTCCCCAGGGCTCTGGGAGGGAAAAGAAAGACTTCAGGCAGTCTTTCAGTTTTGGAAGCCCAGTTACAGGACGCGAGCTTTCCCCACCTGTAGAGAAGCTTCGTTTCTCACAACATCCAGGGGAAACAGCCCTAAAGCTTCTAAGGAAAACAGTTTTACAGCACAACCCTTGTTGGGGTTAAAGATACAGAACCACACAATTCGTGGAGAAAATCCAAAAGAACTCCAGCTGGAAAATCTACAAGGTCTTGGCTGGTAGGTCTACTGGGGTAACCAGAAGCAGTTGGAGCTGGGAGTAGGGCCCACACCAGCAGAGCCTAGAAAACAGATTGCCTGGGAGGGGTCCAAAAGAGTTTTCCTTGTTAAAGAAAGAAATAGTTCTCCAAGCAAGGTGCCCACCAGTAGATTCAAAGCCTTGAAGCATTTGTTTAATTTGTTGAAGATCTAAGAAGTATTTGATTGTTTGTTGAAGACTTAAGCAATAATAAAGGACTTTGTTAAACTTTCAAGCTTCTAAAGACTCTGTATAGGAAAATCCTTACGGCCTCTCAGTCAAGGCACCCCGGCTTCCCGCTGGGCACAAAGAGCACGTCCTGTTCAAAAGCCAACTGCTATAGACCCAGAGCGTGACAACACAGTTGTCGTTTCCCATGAACTTGAGCCTTCTCTGCCAAGGAATGCTGTGGTCTCACCAAACTACAACTCCAAGTATTTTATAGTACTGAACCATAGCAGTTAGTGGTTCAAACAGCATTAATTCAACAGTGTGGAAGTACCCACAGTCTAGTGATGCAACTATTACACCAAAAATGATTATCTTTATATATGACCAGTTCAAGCAACATTTAAAGAAACACGTTTGCCAACAGACATCAAGTTTAGCTGATGAAAGATATTGGAAGAGTTACGTTTTTTAGAGGGATGGTTGGTTTGTAGCTCTTAAATCCCCCAGAAGGCTAGCTGGGGACTCCTCTGGAGCTGTTGCCCAACAGTAAATATTCCAGTCTCTGGCCCTTCATATCTGTGCACCCGAAAAATAAAACCAGGATGAGAATAAACACACACATTTTGATGTTATGTTTTGGGAATGGGGAGATGTTCCTTTTACAGCGCTTGCATGCACACTTCTCTTTCACATAAATATACTTTATTTTTTAAAAATGCTGTAAGCTACTTGATCCTTTGGGAAAGGACGGGATAGATAAAACAGAGGAAAGAAGATAAAGCAGAAGCTAGATTTTCAATGTGTTTACTCTCTTATTTAAGGCCTCTTTCTTAGACACCGAACGGGCTCATTTACATGAGCAAAATGGTGCTTTTCGGGGGCTTTGCGACAGTAGCCAAATCCTGAATCACAGCACGGGGGGTCATTCAGAAATGGCACAGTAGGGAACCTTCCCACCGACTGTGTATTTATGGCCAAGACGGGAGGAAAGAGGAGCCCAGCTTCTTCCTCCTGAGCTGGAAAGAAATGTGGTGGTGCAAAAACATTGCCCTCTATAAACAGCCCCCTTTCCGAAGGGTTAATGGTATTGATTTCTGACAGGTTGGGCTCAGCATTAATCAGCATCTTTCACTCCAAAACACCAGCCAAAAGCCAACGGAATGCAATTATTTTGCTTCCCCAAGTTCCTGATTTTTTTCCATGACAAGGGCTGCTGAAAGATACGGATATACCCAGTCTTTCTCGAAGCAGATTAATTCTGATGTAAGCAATTAATCTTTTTAAAATAAGAGACAGGGAGCAAAGCGGCAACGTCATAGGACAGGGGATGGTTGAATGAAGCTGCTCAACAAATAAGCAGCCATGGGAGGACACAAGAATGGCAGTATGAGTTGCTCATGCCATTTACATCCCACTTTGTAGAAGAATAGTAGAATCATAGAATCCTAGAGTTGGAAGAGACCATCCAGTCCAACCCCCTGCCGAGAAGCTGGAAAATTGCATTCAAAGTACCCCTGACAGATGGCCATCCAGCCTCTGTTTAAAAACCTCCAAAGAAGGAGCCTCCACCACATTCCGGGGCAGAGAGTTCCACTGCTGAACAGCTCTCACAGTCAGGAAGTTCTTCCTAATATTCAGATGGAATCTCCTTTCCTGTAGCTCGAAGCCATTGCTCCATTGCGTCCTAGTCTCCAGGGCAGCAGAAAACAAGTTCGCTCCCTCCTCCCTAAGACTTCCTCTCACGTATTTATACATGGCTATCATGTCTCCTCCTTCTCTTCTTCAGGATAAACATGCCCAGCTCTTTAAGCCACTCCTCATAGGGCTTGTTCTCCAGGCCCTTGTTCTCCAGAGTGGTTAGAACTGCTGGACTAGGAGACCCAGGTTGCTCTATATTGCCAATTTATTTATTTATTTAAAACATTTATATTCCACCCTTCTCACCCCAAAGGGGACTCTTTGATGCTACTTTAACTCCCGTGGCTCAAAGCTATGCCATAGAATTCTGGGATTAGTAGTTCCGCTTTTTTTTGTGTGTGTCAGGAGCGACTTGAAAAACTGCAAGTTGCTTCTGGTGTGAGAGAATTGGCCTTGTGCAAGGATATTGGCCAGGGGACGCCCGGATGTTTTGATGTTTTACCGTCCTTGTGGGAGGCTTCTCTCATGTCCCTGCATGGGGAGCTGGAGTTAACAGAGAGAGCTCATCCATGCTCTCCCTGGATATAAACCTCCGATCTGTTGGTACAAGGGTTTTACCTACTGCGCCACCGGGGGTGCCTAGTAGTGTGGTGAGGCACCAGCACACTTTGGCAGAAAAGGTCAAAAACCTTGTGAAACTACAGCTCCTTCTATTCCATAGCATTGCTCCATGGCAGTTGAAGTGGTGCCAAATGGCATTAATTCTACAGTGTTGAATTCTACAGTGTAGTCCAGGCATGGGCAAACTTTGGCCCTCTGTGTGTTTTGGACTTCAGCTCCTATAATTCCTAACAGCCAGAATGGGGTTGGACTGGATGGCCCACAAGGTCTCTTCCAACTCTAGGATTCTATGATTCTATGATTCTATGCTTAGCTTCCAAGATCATATAGAATCTCATGAATAAAGAACAACATTCAAAAACAGGGGAACTCTAGACAAGAAACAATCAGGGATGGCTAATCACTTCTCATCAAAGGATTCCCTCAGGCAGTAAGAAGCCACACCTTGAAAACTGCTAGGCCATTAAATCCTAATCAAGGTGGCCAATTGAAACATTCACACCTATCTCCAACAGACAAGAGTTGACACACCTACCTCTAACAGACATATAAATCCCATTTTCCTAGTTTCCAACAGACCTCACAACCTCTGAGAATGCTTGCCATAGATGCAGGCAAAACATTCGGAGAGAATGCTTCTGGAACATGGCCATACAGCCCAAAAAGCTTACAGCAACCCAGTGATTCTGGCCATGAAAGCCTTTGACAATACAGCAACCCATCTCGTGCTATTTACAACAGTAACAACAACAACAACATGCCAGGCAAGCCTTCATTTGGGTGTGTATCTCTAATGTTGCCTTGTGCCGTGATAGTTTATCAGTCCTTTAATTCAGATGGAAAAAAGGGCATTGGCAACCAAAATTTTGGGAAATGTTGCTTGGATTGTTGATTAGCCCAGCCCTGGCATTGGAGCAAATATCAGTTAGGTGTATGGAGTATGAAGGAGGTCTCATTTGGATCACTCTTTTAAGAGAATGCAGAGGAAGAAAGGAGGAGGGGAAAGAGAGAGAGAGCGTGCACTTGGCGTTTTATGGTGACCGTGTTTGTCCCATGAGGCTGAGTGCCTAATTAGAGCCGACACTGGGAAAGCATTTCTTTGACATTTATGCCAGTGTCTTTCAATCTTGGGAAGCACTTAAAGTCTTGTGGGAGGCACAACAAACAATGTCAGGCCTAACATAAAACCCTCCAGTAGTTGTGACCCACGGAAAGGAGAGTGTGAGGGCACAGACGGACTCAGATGTGGCTGTGGATAGGGGAAAAGAGAAATCCCCCACACTTGTTTTTATGGGGTGCATTAAATGGCAAAGCAGAAGTGTAGGGCTGTTTTATGTGTATCTACTATGGATGCATGTGGGAGGGTTCTTGTGCTTGTAGGAAGAAATAAAACAGCTCATTTGAGGAGGGAAGGAAAAGACACCATGGATGTCTCTGGAGACCCAAAGAAAGGGGGGGGGGGAAGGGCAATCACTTGAACAAACTAATCACCTGGTAATCAAAGGCAAGTTAGAAGGTGGTTTACAGACAGATACTTTAGATGAAGTTCCAACCAGGCATTGGAAAAAGCCTCTTGTGTGGCATCTTTACTGTAAAAGAGATTGCAAAAGGAGAAGAGGGAGAAAGATGCAGACAAGAACAGTCTGGGAAAAGGGAAATTGGGCATTTAAGAAACTTCAAACCCTCAAAAGTGTGTTGCTCTACTCTATTTTAGTTGGATTTGTTCCACCATGGCACCACATCTATTGCTATTTGTGATCCAGTGAAGACATTTATGCCAAAGGCATTATGACTTGTAATCCAGTGAACACACTGGATCCAGGGCTGCCCGATATTTCCCCTGTCATTGTGTGAGTGTTTGTGTGGGGGCATTAAGGGCAGTCCTATATCTGCATATGCTATTGCACTTTGTGGAGCACATGTTGATGGCTGGATGCCATAGTGCAATAGGGATCTGCAATGCACAATGCAAAAATGCAATCTGAGGTTCACAAGTCCAATGCATCTGTTGCGCCATTGCAAATAATTAATCTCACACGAGAAGCACAACTTATGCATACATATATCACTAACAGGATGCCAGCTCTTGTATCCACAGTACATTAATTGAAAGCACAGATATTTCTCTAGTGCAAGCCTGCACAACCTGTGGCCCTCCAGTTGTTTTGGCCTCCAAATCCCAGAAGCCCCAGACAACTTGTCCAATGGCCAGGAATTCTGGGAGTTGGAGGCCAAAACAGCCGGAGGGCCACAGGTTGTGCAGGCCTGCACTAATGCAAATATGAATTGCCAAAACAGCTCTAGGGTCTAAGGTTGTGCAGGCCTGTACTCGTGCAAATATGAATTGCTCATAACTGTCCATCAGCATTACCTTGGAAAAATCCTGCAAATCTCTTAGGAAGACAAGTGGACAAATGTCAGTGTGTTGGAAGAAGCAAAGACCACCAGCATTGAAGTGATGCTCCTATGCCATCAACTCCACTGGACTGGCCACGTTGTCCAAATGCCCAAACACAGTCTCCCAAAGCAGTTACTATACTCCCAACCCAAGAATGGAAAACGTAACATTGGCAACAGGAAGAGAGATTGAAAGTTGGGCTTAAAGTCAACCTTAAAAACTGTGGCATAGACACTGAGAACTGGGAAGCCCTGGCCCTAGAGTGTTCTAACTGGAGGTCAGATGTGACCAGCAGCGCCGTGGAATTCAAAGAGGTACGAATGGGGGGAGAAAGGGAGAAATGTGCCAAGAGAAAAACACATCAAACCAACCCTGACCGGGACCACCTTCCACCTGGAAACCAATGTTTTCACTGCAGGAGAACATGCAGATCAAGAATAGGGTTCCACAGCCACCTACGAAGCCACAGACAAGACACCAGACTTGGAGGATCATCATCCTTTGGCTACAAGGGATCATCTAAGTAAGTAAGTAAGTAAGTGCAAATATGAATTGCTCATAACTGTACATACCTAGGATGATATCTAACATTTGGGTTCTGTAGTGCAACTCTCCAGAGGAGGGGTTTTGTTCTGGAAGTTCTGCAGGTTCCCCATGTTGAATGGAAATTTTGTACCTTATTGGGAAACTAGTCCCCATGGTTATTTTTCCCTCAACCAAAATGTTTTCAAATATTCTCTGGGTCACATGGAGGGCATTTTTGCCATGTTTTCCAGCCCTGTGAGCTATTTTCAGGCTCGATGAGTCCATCTGTTAAAAACAGTAATGACTTCCTATTGTAAAAAAGACCTAAGTAAAGGTAAAGGTTTTCCCCTGACATTAAATCCAGTCATGTTGTGACTCTGGGGTTGGTGCTCATCTCCATTTCTAAGCTGAAGAGCCAGCATTGTCCATAGACACCTCCAAGGTCATGTGGCCTGCATGACTGCAACGAGCGCCGTTACCTTCCTGCTAGAGCTGTACATGTTGATCTACTCACATTTGCATGTTTTCGAATTGCTAGGTTGGCAGAATCTAGGGCTGAAAGCGGAAGCTCATGCCGCTCCCGGGATTCGAACCTGCGACCTTTTGGTCAACAAGTTTAGCAGTCCAGCGGTTTAACCCACTGTGCCACCGGAGGCTACCTAAAAAAGACCTACCTTGGAGCTAAAGTAGCTTTGAGAACCCTAAAACGTAAAAATAGCCAGGGGACATTAGAGAGTATTTGGGGGCCTTTTTGGTATTTTGATCTTCGGAGGGGAGATGAAGTCCTCTAAGTTCTCTTGGGGGGCCCAGGCACCCATTTTTTTGCCCAAGCACAGTGAGAAAGTTCTCCATCTCACATTTTTTGCCACTTCTTGGCAGAGAAAGACAGAAGGAAGCAAACTCAAGGAATCACTCAGGCTGCCAGTTGTAAACATTTAATTAGGATTCTCTCGTTGACTGGAGATTGTAAAATGAGAGTCTCTGTGCTAGTATTCATTGTGTGCCCACTTCACCTTGCTGTATCCCACCCCTCCTTTGAAAAGGATGGCCATTTTTTGAATTACGAGGAGGACTTTACACTCAGTTTGGGGAGGCTACCCTGCCGGAAATTCCTAAAGCCCTGTGCCGATTTGGCGGCGATTCCGGCGGCGAGAACGAAGCCGACGACGGCATTGGCCTTTCGGGCTGACAGCCCTGTAAAAAGTTTAAAGCCGCGACTGCTTTGAGAAAGCCGAAGAGAAGAGAGGAGATGGGAAGTCTAAAAAGGTTAGCCTGAAATGCACTTTACTGTTATTTAGGAGAACAAATGAGTTAAGGAAAAATTTCAAATACCAGAATACCCTACAGGGAGGAGATATAACTATTAAAGGGCTGTTACAGCGGCAATAAACGGAGGAACAATAAAAATAAATTGATGAAGTAAATGTCAGCTCCGGTCCCTTGAGTTGCCCCCCACACCTTTGTCCAAAAGTAGAACATCTCCAATTACAGAAGGTTGAGATCAGCATTCAATGACAACATGACAAGGACAGCACATGGAAGGCTGGCAGGAAGAATACAATTATGCACAGCCTTGAAAAATTGTACCATTGCACGATGTATGGGAGAAATCCATTAATGGCTCTCGGCTTCCACTTCTGCCTAATAATCCCGTGAAAGGGGAGCCGGAATAAAACACAACAGCATCAACATGTGTGTGATCTCTCCCTTGCTTACAGAAGGCAACAAAACAAAACAAAGCAGGAAAAAAAATGCCAGCAGGAGAGAACATAGAATAGATGGCCCATGTGTGAAAGTCAACATTACGGGGTGAGTCAACGTTGGCGTGGGTTTTGCACATCTTTCCTCATCATTCCCATTATTTGAAAGAAGCCTTGTTTTTTATATATGTATGTTAAAAAGGTAGCAAAATGAAAATCACCTTCTCCTTTCTCTTTGTTTTTCATTTTTGGCCACCGTCCACATTGCTGGAGAGCTTTCTTTGTTGAGCGAGGGGAAAGGCCTCTTCGTGGTATGAAAAGGAGAAGGTAGAAGTTGGTGGTAAACAGGTTGGAAGGTGGAAGACGATTTGTCTTGTGCAATTTACAACAGGTGCTAAACATTACGAAAAGCAGCGCTATTAAGCAATCAAATTAGGCTATAATTAACGGAAGAAAACCATACAAGAATTCTAATTAACGCATATCAGAACATGGCCATGGTCGGCTCCAATAGCCCCACTTAAAGCTAAAATTGGGGAAAGCTACAAACGGAGAGGGAGGAAAATAACCCTAGAATAATGGTGTTTAAGTGCGGAAAAATTGCCTCCATCGATGGTTTGGTTTCATTTCGGATGTTGATTAAACTTTGTGTTCTGCAGTATAGGATCTTTTATTTGAACATGCTCTGGCTTGTATAGGTTGTTGATTGCACCCATGAGGCTGAGATCCATAAATCACTTTTAAAAGGCTTTGCAATTTCAATATATACTGACCCCATTCCATGAGATCTTAGAATTTCGGGGTGGCTTCATAAACCATGTTTCAGCACCTTGGATAGCCCTTCAAAAATGTGAACTAAATCCCTATGGGGATTAATTGTGCTGCTAACATGGGAGTCGCATTGAAAGCACCCCCGACAGCTGGCCATCCAGCTTCTGTTTAAAAGCCTCCAAAGAAGGAGTTTCCACCACACTCTGGGGCAGAGAGTTCCACTGCTGAACAGTTTTCACAGTCAGAAAGTTCTTCCTCATGTACAGGTGAAATCTCCTTTCCTGTAGTTTGAAGCCATTGTTCCGTGTCCTAGTCTCCAGGGCAGGAGAAAACAAGCTTGCTCCCTTCTCCCTATGACTTCCATTCACATATGTATACATGCCCCTCGTCATGTCTCCTCTCAACCTCTGCTGCAGGCTAAACATGCCCAGCTCTTTAAGCAGCTCCTTATAGGGTTTGTTCTCCAGACCCTTGATAATTTTCGTCACCCTCCTCTGGACACATTCCAGCTTGCCAACATCTCCCTTCAATTGTGATGCCCAGAATTGGACACAGTGTGATTCCAGGTGTGGTCTGACCAAGGCAGAAGAGAGTGGTAGCATGACTTCCCTGGATCTAGACACTATACTCCTATTTATGCAGGCCAAATCCCATTGGATTTTTACAGTTGCATGACATTGTTGGCTTATGTGTAACTTGTTGTCCATCAGGACTCAAAGATCTTTTCCCCATGTCCTGCTGTCAACCAAGGCATTGTCCCCCATTCAGTATCTTTGCATTTCATTTTTTCTGCCTAAGTGGAGTATCTTGCCTATGTCGTCGTTGAACTTCATTTTGTTAGTTTTGGCTAATCATCTCTCTAATCTGTTGAGATCATTTTGAATTCTGCTCCTGTCTTCTGGAGCAATGGCTATCCCTCCCAATTTGGTGTTGTCTGCAAACTTGATGATCATGCCTTCCAGGCATGTAGCCGGGGGGGGGGGGGGGGGGGGGGCTTGAGGGGCTTCAGCCTCCCCCCCTGAAATACTCATGGTGGTTCGCGAAAAGGCCTTACTGGTGCATTATTTAAACTGTTATGTTTATTCATATCATGATCTGATCACCATAATCAATATATCCCATATGCATGGGGGTATTGGGGTAATGATACAAAAGGTTTGCTAGGCTAGACCCTCTTTCACTCAGACTCAGCCCCCCCCCCCGAAACTCAGCCCCCCGAAACCCCCCCTGAAAATCTTTTAGCCCCCCCCCCCCAAAACGAAATCCTGGCTATGGGCCTGATGCCTTCTAACCCTTCATTTAAGTCATGAATAAATATGTTGAACAGGACCATGAGCAGGACAGAACCCTGCGGCTCTCCACTCATCACTTCTTTCCAGGAAGCATTGGTGAGCACTCTTTGGGTTCACTCAAAGAAGGATAGAGGATGGCATTCCTTTTGTTTTCCTAAATTGTCAGGAGATATTGCCACATTTGTCTTCTTCTTGCTCCTGCATGGACAATTAGGTATCCATGGGTATGACATTATGGTAGAAAGAAATAAGGCTCTATGGCCTTTCCAGCAGCTATTTCTTCCTCAACATCTAGAAAGAGCTTCCATATTTTCCCCCTTTTATTTTTTTCCCCAAGAAAGCCATGAGAGCTAATTAGTTAACAATTGCCCCGAACTTTCAAGAGCCGAGCATTTAATAATACTACCATCCCCTCACTCTGAGAGGATTTATTGTTTCTACAAGATTAATTGTAAATCCAATGGAAAATAATACAACGTCTGAGGTTCCGGCGAGATAATTATTGCAAAGATGGTATTAGTGGAAGGCCATTCTGACAATTCACCATTTTAATTGGTGGCTTCTAATTCTTCATAAGTATCCCTTTTTGAAACTGAGAGAGAGAGAGTGAGTGAGTAATGCCTTCATTTCTGCACCCACTTCAAAGATTTTTTTAGGCCGATCTGAACATCTTCAGTGTCCAAATTATCACAACTGTCATCCTATTCTGCTCTGGTCAGATCCCAACTGAAATAACGTTGAGTTCTGGGCACTACAATCCAAGACAAATATTGATAAAGTGAGGAGAGAAGGATGACCAACATGAAAGATCTCACAACCAAGCTATATGAAGAATGGCTTAGTCATTTGGGTATGTTTTGCTCAGTAAAGAGAAGACTGAGACTGGTATCCTTAAATGTCATGAAACAATTGCTTCAAACTACAAGAGAGGAGATTCCATCTGAACTGAGGAAGAACTTCCTGACTGTGAGAGCCGTTCAGCAGTGGAACTCTCTGCCCCGGAGTGTGGTGGAGGCTCCTTCTTTGAAGGCTTTTAAACAGAGGCTGGATGGCCATCTGTCAGGGGTGATTTGAATGCAATATTCCTGCTTTTTGGCAGGGGGTTGGACTGGATGGCCTATGAGGTATCTTCCAACTCTTTGATTCTATGATTCTAAAGGATTTTGTGTTGAAAATGGACTAAAATTGTTTTTCCTGCTTCAGAGGCTAGAGCACAAACCAATTGATCAAAACAAATAATTCCACATAAATGTTATGAAGAATGTCTTAGCTGTCGACAAAGGAATAGATGATTTCAGAGGGTGGTGAACTCTCTTTCTTTATGGAGAGGTTGGTTAGCTATGGACTTCAGACAGGCTGGGGAAAGCAGAGGAAAATGGAGGGAACCATCCTATACCATTCCCTACCATCTTTCCCTGTCATAGGTTGTATCAAAATCCGCAATGTTGGCCCCAAAATCTGCCCTTGATTTAAATATGAGGTTGACTTACATTTGAGGATATACGGTAGCTACTTGAAAGGATGGGTTTTAATTGCATTCTGCATAATTTTTCCTAGCCTTCCCTTGTTCTGCTTTTTTTGGCCTGCTGCCAAGTTCATGCAGCAACAACAGTAGCCTTGAGCCTGTGAGTGTCTCAACCAAGGTTTTTTTCCCTCCCTCCCTCACCTGGCAGGCCTTCTCTTGTGAATTTACCTGCATCTTTTCCCAAAGGCTCTCTGGAAGGGCAAATGTGACGGCACAATGATGGAGAGAGCTGGGATGGATGCAGTGAGCAGAGTGTTAAGGACAATCCAGCCTCACGATGTAGAGTGAATTCACCTTGCCTGGTAAATTGTGGAAACAAAAGCATGTTCTACCACTGAGCTGCAGGCTTTCCAATGAGAGCAGGAATAGGAAGCCATGGTGGTGTAATAGCTGTGGAACTTGCTGACCAAAAGGTTGGTGGTTTGAATCCTTGGAATGAGGTGAGCTCCCGCCATTTACCTTCCCATTGAGATGGTACCTATTGATCTACTCACATTTGCATATTTTCAAACTGCTAGGTTGGCAGAAGCTGGGGCTAACAAGGAAGGTAAATGGTGCTCCATGCAGTCCTGCTGGCCACATGAGGTGTCTACGGACAACACAGGCTCTTCATCTTAGAAATTGAGATGAGCACTACCCCCAGAACTGGAGATGAAGGGGGAGCCTTTACTTTTATCTGTGTGTTTGTGTTTCATTGTTTCAAGGCACTGAATGTTTGCCTTGTGTCTCTGTATATGCTGGAATCCACCCTGGGTCCCTTCGTGGAGATAGGATGGAATACAAATAAAGTGTGATTATTATTATTATTATTATATTATTATTATTATTATTATTATTATTATTATTATTCATCTGAGGGTCCTAGTTCAAATGGTTTTCCCACGCTTTTTTTCCAAGTTGTGAGGATCAAGTAGGTAGGACCAAATCTTGCCAAATAAATCCCACAAAAAGGTTGCCATAAAAGAGAATCAACAAAGAGTGGCTCAAAAATATCCAGAAACAAAAGTCCAAAAAGCAACCCTGGATTTTGCTATGTGGCAAGTGCCATGCTGATGTACAGGCGTGCCCAGCTGTAAACACCCATCATTTCTCGGATTCTCTGACTCTCTCTGGCATTTGCTTGAGTTGTCGCTTTCGACTCTTCTTGACCTCATGGAGCAGCCCACACCAGAGCTCCCTGTTGACCGTGGCCATACCCAGCTCCTTCAGGGTCAAGCCAGTCACTTCAGGGATACCATCCATCCGTCTTGCCCTTGTTCTGCTCCTCTTCCCTTTTCCTTCCATTTTCCCCAGCATCAATGTCTTCTCCAAGCTTTCCTGTCTTCTCATTATGTGGTCAAACTACTTAATCTTCGCCTCTAAGATCCTTCCCTCCTGTGAGCAGTCAGGCATTATTTCCTGAAGTATGGACTGGTTTGATCTTCTTGCAGTTGAAGGCACTCTCAGAATTTTCCTCCAGCACTACAGTTCCCTTTTACTACACCATCTGTCCATCCATCCATCCATCCATCCATCCATCCAATAAAAATGAAAATGTGTGTATGTGTGTATGTGACAGAGGTGTCCCCTTACACAGACAGCCTTCTGCCTCCACAAACAGGCTATAGTTCCAAGTGTTGAGTAGCCTCCAAAGGCACCCCCTCAACTGACATTGCAGGTTAAACTGAGTGCCATCAACATGTAGCCCAACCCCTGCCAATGTCCTCCCCAAACACCAGCCACCCAAGGAATGCTTTAATTCAGGGACCCTTTTATCCTAGATGTTCTGTTCTTGCTCTTGTTCCTTTCTCTCTCCAAATTTGCAGGAATCCACCCAGGAAATGATCGGCACACTGCAAACAGGAATTTATCAGCAACTGAACAAGAGGTTTGGGAAGAATTCACCATGATTTGTAGTTCATCTACATCCAGAGAGCACTGTGAACCCAACCAATGATGGATCTGGACCATACTTGCCATGGATGATGGGATTTGCAGTACTCTAAGAAATAGAGCTACAAATTACCAAACTGATTTTACCTAACATCCTAAAACAAACAGTACCTTTTTCAAATAACTTGGGACAACATAACATACTGAAGGGGCTTTTTGGGGGGGGGATGACCTGTCTGTGTGGGAGTTGTAGTTCACCCTACATCTAGAGATATTAACAAGCTTTCCAAAACAAAGAATGCCTTTCTCAAGTAACCCGGGCATCACCGGATCTCCAAGCTAGTTGTTTATAATGGGACTTGTACATCCACAGATTGTGGTATCTACAGAAGGTTCCAGAACGACACCCCAGCAAACACAAAGAGCCTGGCGTACATAGATTGATAGATAGATGTATCTCAGTGCTCTGCAAAACCATGAGCACATTTGAAATCCCTTGCCCCTGCCATGATGTAGGCTTGCACTGAAATTTTTGCATGTAAAAATATTGCGTTGACATTGGCACGGCTATTGACATGCAAAGCGTTCATCCCAATCAGACACTTTGCAGACTCTGGCTCTAAATTAGTAATAATTAACAATTAATTAATATTCCCATCCTGCATTAATGAAATCACATCTTCTCTTTCATAGCCAGGCAGCTGACAGGAAAAAAATGGCCAAAGAAAGACAAGTTTTGAGATGGGATGCTTTCTTCCTCGGGTGGCACAGGAGGTCCACGATCAGGCTTTTACTGTATCTCCCTCCTCTTTCTCCTTCTCAGAAGAAGGTTTCCTTTTCCAGGGTTTTGTTTGCAAAATTGTGCTCCATTTTTGGTGCTCATCAAAAGGAAAGGTTAATAGCACTGGCAAGAAGGGAGCCTACGGAGACCACTTGGTGTGTTCCCATAGAGCGCCTTGCCAATACCCTTCCGCTTTGACCCCAACTATCCAGTTCTCCCAGTCCGGAACCTCTCTGGAGCAAAGGCAACTAATTGTGCTGAAGAGCAGGCTAGGTTTCACGATCTGGGCAAACGTCCGTCGGGGACAAGAAAGAGAGCATTCTGCTGCTATTTTCAGTCCCTGTTAATTTATTACAGAGCAAGTGGAGTTGGTGATGATTAAAAAAGAAGCGGGAGGGGTTCTCAGGTTGTAGGTTTTCTTTGCCACCCCAGTCCATTTGTGGATTGGGAATGTTGAGCTTGCAAATGCATATGTGTTAAAAAAGACACAGTTCCACCCTCCCCTCTTTTTCTGAATCAAAAGATTTGTAACCGATTTGTCATGTGCATAGTATGAGAGGAGGAGACAGTGCACTGGGGACGTGCGGTATTTTTTGGGAAGGAGTCTATTTCCAAACAAGCACCAAAGGAAAGCAGGGAAGTAGCTCACATTTGGAGAGTTGTTGCTGAGCTGCATCAGGTTTTCCTAGTCAGTCAAAAACCACTTGGAGGGGTATTTCCTTTCCAGCTGCAAAACTCTCAGACTTCTCTGTTCCAATGTGCAGCATCCCTAAAGTGTTTAGATCCAGGGAAGTCATGCTACCTCTCTATTTTGCCTGGGTAAGATCACACCTGGAATTACACTGTGTCCAATTCTGGGCAACACAATTGAAGGGAGAGGCTGACAAGCTGGAATGTGTTCAGAAGAGGGTGACTCAAAGGATCAAGGATCTGGAGAACAAGCCCTATGAGGAGCTGGGCATGTTTAGCCTGAAGAAGAGAAGATTGAGGAGACATGATGAGGGCCATGTATAAAAATGTGAGGGGAAGTCATAGGGCACAATTCAAAGTGCTGGCTTTAGCCTTTAAAGCCCTAAACGGTTCTGGCCCGACTTACCTGTCCGAACGCATCTCCTCCTATGAAGCAGTTAGGACATTAAGATCTTCTGGGGAGGCCCTGCTCTCGATCCCGCCGGCTTCACAAGCACGCCTGGCGGGGACAAGAGACAGGGCCTTCTCAGTGATGGCCCCTCGGCTGTGGAACGCCCTTCCTGCAGATATCAGATCAGCCTCCTCCTTGGCATTCCAGAGGAAAGTGAAGACCTGGCTGTTTGAACAGGCATTTGACAAGGCAGTGTGATTGATTGATTGATTATTGGAACACGGAATAATGGATAACGGGTTTGGATTCTGACTTCATTGATGAGACCTGATGGATTTGTTATATTGATGTTCTGATGTATTGATGCTGATGGTTAATGATTTGTGATGCTATTGCTTTTAAATGCTTGATTTTGTATTGTGTACACTGAAATTGTTATTAACCGCTCCAAGTCGCCTAAGGGCTGAGAAGAGCGGTATACAAACGAAGTAAGTAAGTAAATAAATAAATAAATAAATAAGGCAGAAGGAGCAATCTTGTTTACTGCTGGAGACTAGGACACAATGGAACAATGGCTTCAAACTACAGGAAAGGAGATTCTACCTGAACATGAGGTGTTCAGAAGTGAAACTCTCTGCCCTGGAGTGTGGTGGAGGCTCCTTTTTTGGCTGGGTGGCCATCTGTCGGGGGTGTTGGAATGTGTATAGAGGAGGGCAACTAAAATGATCAAGTGTTTGGAGACTGGGCATGTTTAGCCTGCAGCAGAGAAGGCTGAGAGGAGACATGATGAGGGCCATGCATAAATATGGGAGGGGAAGTCATAGGGAGGAAGGAGCAAGTTTGTTTTCTGCTGCCCGGGAGACTAGGATGTGGAACAATGCCTTCATTGTTCCTCATCCTTGTGGACTATCCAGTCCAACCTCCTGCCAAGAAGCAGGAAAATCACATTCAAAGCACCCCTGACAGTTGGCCACCCAGCCAAAGAAGGAGCCTCCACCATACTCTGGGCAGAGAGTTCCATTGCTGAACAGCTCTCACACTTAGGAAGTTCTTTCTCATGTTCAGGTGGAATCTCCTTTCCTGTAGTTTTCTGCTGCCCTAGTCTCCAAGGCAGGAAAAAACAAGCCTGCTCCCTCCTCCCAATGACTTCCCCTCACATTTTTATGCATGGCCCTCATCATGTCTCCTCTCAGCCTTCTCCACTGCAGGCCAAACATGCCCAGTCTCCAAAATCTTGACCATTTTAGTTGCCCTCCTCTGGCCACATTCCAGCTTGTCATGCTGTGGACATGCTGTTGCCATTGTCGTGTTTCACTTAGTAGGTAAAAGTTTGACTTCCTCCTAAAAATTCTCTGACCTTTGGAGAAACACAGAAGGTATCTGAAAGGAAGCCAAAAGAATATTCTTTGTGAGGTTCATACATCTCTAAATGGGCTTCTGAAACCAGGGAAAAAATAAACTTTTAAGAAGGGAACCAACTCTGGTTGCTTTCTCCCACAACAAAGCCCTCTTACAAAAGTTCTCCAAGAGCTCTGGAAAGTTGAACAAGGCAACCCCCCAAATGAATGTGCCTTAAAAGCAGAGGTCATTGTGGGCTCCGTCGAAGAACTCTCCTGACAAATCTCCAACAAATGGCAGGAGGGGTGCTCTTGAAAGAAATGAAAGTCTCTTCTACCGAGGGTTGCAAATCTCTCCACGCTGGGAGAGGGAAAAAGGGACATTATGCGCAGGCAGGAGTTGAAGCAATTAATCCTTTACTTAAAGAATAATAAGCAGCCAGATTTTTTTCCACCCTGGAAGTAGGAACAAGGTAAAAGGGGTTAAAAACTAAAAGCAAGGACAGCAGACACCAATTAACAGAATGCTAATTGACAATTTCCCCAAGCCTCCCTGCAACATGCCAGACCTATTTCCCCAATTGCTAATTAAATCAAACTGCACACACAATACTAATTTCCCGAACTTTGGGAAGCTCAGGCGACAAATCAGATGTGAAACTAACTTAAGCATGTTGTCAAAGTCCAGCGCAAAAGAGAAGTGGGAAAACAGAGAGGGATATATGCAGGGAAATTTGAAGCTTGATTTTTTTCTTGATCCTATAAGGTTTTTTTTCCTGTTGATGGCAGTGGATAAATTTCCAAGGTATCTGTCTAGTTCTATTTAAGACAAATTCTTACATCGTCACATTTTCTTGGTTTTAGTCTGAAGGCCCGAAGTTGTGAACCCTTCCCTTGCAAAGAGTCAGCTGCTCACATGTTTCCTTTCAACTTCAGACCAAAACCCAAAACAAAACATCAGGCTCACCTCTGCCACTTTTCCTGCATTTCTTTGATTTAAATTTGCACATGAGAAACCATATTGACATATCCTGCCTTGACTAACAATTTTCACTTTAATTTATCTTCATAAATTAAGGACTTGTCTATATGTCCCAAAATATCTGACTCATTGGCTTTCCCGATGACACCAAGTGACTTCTGGTGAGTATTATTAAAAAATATATATTAATTTTTTAAAAAAATCATTTGAAAATGATATAACAATTACAACTAGTACAAACAGTTACGAACAAAACAAACAACTATGACACTAACAAGCACAACAAACACGCTGTGAACCCACTACCTAGAGCTTCTGTTCGCGGTTCACTTTTTGCGGTTCACTTTTTCTGTTCGCGGTTCACACATCGCTGTTTTGCGATGTGTCAATACAGTAATGTATGTATGTATATATTTACACGGGAGCTGTGTCTCTCCTTGCCATGCGCGTGGGAGATGCCAGCCTGGGAAGCCGCCTTCTACAGGTGCCCTACTCGCCCAGCTCCTCCTCTTCTTCTCTTTCCCTTGCAGATGGGAGCCCTTCCATGTTGAAAGCAGGAGAAAGAAGGGAAGGAAGGGAAGGAAGATGGGCAGGTCTAGAGGGGTGAATGGCAGGTGAGTCGGGAGGGAGGATCCACGTGATGTCATGAGACTAATCCGGTGCAAGGAAAGAAAGGTGGGAGAGGTGTCAAGTTCCCTAAAAAGAAAAAGGTGCCAGGATATACTCACCTGATGAATACACAGCAAAAACAAATGTAGGACTTGCTCAGCAGCTGCTTGAGATGCTACTTGGCGATGAAAGATTGTGTGTATATATGAGGGGTATTTTTTAAGTAAGGTCCGTTTTATTATAGACACTAGTAGTTCGCGCGCATACCGCAACGAGTGTGTGCGTCATGTACCGGCATGCCTTGGGAACAACTGTGCTCAGTTTCCGCTCTATAGCTAACCTGTACGGTTCTGTTCTATGCTTTAAAAATGTTTAAGACTATCAACTCACCCGCCGCATGTGAGATTCGCTCAGTGATACGGTTTTTGTCAGCCTGCTGCAGAAATTCATCGACAGATTTGTGAAGTGTACGGTGATACTGTTATGAGTGAAAGCAAAGTGCGTAAGTGGGTATGACAATTCAAAGATGGCCGTGACAACGTCCATGATGAGGACCACTCCTTCTTTGATTACATACGGCAGTGAACTCTTGGTTATCAGAGCAGGCGGCAAGTTTTTATGAAGAGGGTATTTTAAAATTGGTTCAGAGGTATGATAAGTGTTTGAACAAACTTGGCAACTATGTCGAAAAATAGAGTGAAGTATGTACTTTCTGAAAATAAATTTACTTTTTTGAAATAAACTTTCATTGTGTATATAGTTCCTACTTCGCAGATTTTCACTTTTTGCGGGTGGTCCTGGAACATGACACCCGTGATAAGTGAGAGATCACTGTATAATACTACATTTGTAAGTTCCTTGCAGCTTCCCTAAAATCCATTTTGTCTTCTTTTCAAAATATATTTAATTTATTACTTTATTTACACCCCACCTTTCTCGACCCCGGGGGGACTCAAGGTGGCTTACAGCATAAGCAATAATTCAATGCTTTAAAAACAATATTCAGTCAATATACAATTAAATAAACATTTCACTTAAAAGTTTAAATGAGATTAAGAGCATTAAAACATATAACACATTGCAATTACAATTATAAAACCACATTATCCACAATCATAGTCAGGTCATTCTGGTAATCATGCCATGATACCACTGTAATTGCCATGGGTCCATGTTCTGGACTCCTGGGAGTTATGGTTTTACAAGGGACTTAGGAGGGCACCAGGCAAACTCCGCAAAATGATCTCAGGCTTTTGTAAGATAGGACCTGGCAATGGAAGTGACAAGTGTCATAGCTGAACAGTGTAAGGGAGAGAAAAAAGAAGTGTCAGACAGAGGGGGAAAGAAAGAGGGAACGGAGAGAAAGAGGGGGGGGGGGCAGACAGACAGGGGAGTGTCAGAGAGTGAGAAGAGAGGTGTCAGAAAAAGAGAGCAAGAGAAGCCATGCCAGTGTTCCCTTTCTACTTCGTGGTTCACTTACTGCGGACTCGCTATTTCGCGGTTTTAGATAGATAGATAGATAGATAGATAGATAGATAGATAGATAGATGATAGATAGATAGATAGATAGATAGATAGATAGATAGAAGTAGCAAGGGAACATTGTAGCCAGTAGGGAAGAAGAGCTGCCCACTAGCCCTGTTTACCTTCCTCTTCCTTGTCTTCATCGCCACCTGGGTCTCTTGCCGCCGCCTCCTCCCGCAATTGAGGAGGCAGCGGAGGTGGTGTGGAGCCCAAGTGGCGGCAAGAAGCCTCGGCGATGATGAGGAAGAGGAAGGTAAAGAGGGTGAGTGTGTGGCTCTTCTTCCTTCCTTGCCCTCTTTACCTTCCTCTTCCGCCTCCTCATCACTACTGGGCCTCTTGCCATTGCTTGGGCCCCATGACACCTCCGCCACTTCCTCAATCACGGGGCCCAATTGGCGGCAAGAGGTCAAGGTGGAGATGAGGAGGAGGAATAGGAAGGTATAGAGGGTGAGGAGGGAAGGGGAGGGGGCATCCCAACTTCGCGGTTTTTCACTTAGCGCGGGTGGTCCTGGAACGTAACCCTCGTGATAAGTGAGGGAACATTGTATGGTCAAAATAAATTGGATTCACTTCTCAGCTGCTGAAGGGACACCATATAATGCATGGTTGGATGTATTTATTTATTTATTTATTTATTTACTAGCCTTCCCCTGCCACACGTTGCTGTGGCCCACATGGGGGTTCTGTGTGAGAGGTTTGACCCAATTCTATCGTTGGTGGGGTTCAGAATGCTCTGTGATTGTAGGTGAACTATAAATTCCAGCAACTACAACTCCCAAATGTCAAGATTCTATTTCCCCCAAACTCCACCAGTTTTCATATTTGGGTATATTGAGTATTCATGTAGAGTTTGGTACAGATCCATCATTGTTTGTGTGCACAGTGATCTCTGGATGTAGGTGAACTACAACTCCAAAACCAAAGGACACTGCCTACCAAGCCCTTCCAGTATTTTCTGTTGGTCATGGGAGAACTGTGTGCCAAGTTTGGTTCAATTTCATCGTTGGTAGGGTTCAGAATGCTCTTTGATTGTAGGTGAACTATAAATCCCAGCAACTATAACTCCCAAATGACAAAATAATTTTTTTGAGTGAAGGGCATACATTGGGTTGTTAGGTAGGTGTCTTGTGTCCAAATTTGGTGTCAATTCATCCAGTGTTTTTTGAGTTCCCTTAATCCCACAAACAAACATTACATTTTTATTTATATAGATGACATTTATATGCCGCCCTACTCACCCCGAAGGGGACTCAGAGCAGATTACAAGTAGTGTACAATAATATCTTATTGGACCCCTTTTTTTTACTCTGGTCCCAGAGCAGCAGTTGGTGTTGGGGGGGGGGGGGGGCTCCCAAGTGATGATGCAGCAGAACCTCTGTGTCCGACTGTTAATGTGGGTCAAAGGAACACAGGATTCGCTGTGGAATTTCCTGGAAGCTCTGGGATGATTTTGCAGTTTTGGAGGGGTGGACAGTTTGATCTGATTCAATCACTGCCCACACTCCAATGGAGCCACAGCTGCATCATCTCCAGCAATTAGCTCCTTCCCGTTGCTATGATGTTACATTTCTAGTGATATTACACCAGTATGCTCAGACCTGTGATCGGAAATGTGATATCAACAAGCCCTGGAAGGAAGCTGTTTACTAGCAATGATATTGGCTCAGATGCACCCTTGCTCTGACTAGTTGTGTGGGCTCCGAGAATGCTCCTGGGATGCATTGGAACAGAGTGTTTTAACTCAGATTAATCTGATAGGTGTGGACATGGCCAGAGAGAAAAAGAAGTTATTTCCCGCTCGCATTTCTTTCTGGTCTGACCAGAACCAACTCCAAACATGTTCCTCCCTTTCAAAGGCATATAATTCACCTCCTAACTCATACCAGTCTGATGTATTGTCGAAGACTTTCATGGCTGGAATCACTGGGTTGTTGTAGGTTTTTTTGGGCTATATGGCCATGGTCTAGAGGCATTCTCTCCTGACGTTTCGCCTGCATCTAGCCATAGATGCAGGCGAAACGTCAGGAGAGAATGCCTCTAGACCATGGCCATATAGCCCAAAAAAACCTACAACAACTCATATAAGCATGGCAGATTGGTCAGCTGTCCTGCCTGGAAACTGAATAGATTTGTCTTTACTAGTTCATCTCGGGGAGGAAAAGGAAAAGGAAAAGAAAAGTTCAAATCTGAAGAGACAATAAAGGTGTTCTTTCATTTCTTGCTAGACCCATACGGCCATGGCTGGATCTTCCCTCTCTCTGACCCTTCAGAAGCATAAAGTGCCAGGTCTAACAGAATAAAATATCCCCGAGAGGATGGCAAGGAGAAAAACCCTGTGGTTGTCTTAACTCCCAATTGTAATAGAGATATTAATGTCCAGATCGAAATGCCTCGGCAAAGAGACAAGAAGCATCCGCAGGTGCTTCGAATAGCCGCGAGTGCAATTGGGGGCTCTGCTCTGTAATAAATCACCATCAGTTAGGTAAAATATGAAATTATCATTTTGGAGAATCTCTCCATTTGAATAATTCAGCCATCGACTTTCACATCAAACAACCATTTGCCCCCACCGCTCCTTGGCCACGCCAAAGAGTTGAACCGGATGCTCTGGTTTAAATTCTCTTTAATTGTGGGAATTAAACTTCCCCATTATGATTATATTCTTATTGCATGGCCTGGGAGGGCAACCTTCTTGCCCCCGTTGACGATGACAAATCACTGGGAAGAGGAAGACTTTCAGCTGCCCTTCAGGGGCTGCCAAGGGACGTGTGACGGCATCTTGAGGGTGAACTTCACACAGGCTTGCCTTTGTCCCGGATGAAGACAAGGGCAGATAAGAAAGCGGCCTGGGAGATAAGGTGTATCTCCAACACCAGTCCAAACACGGAACAGAAAAGTCAGACCTCACGATAGTTTCATGCCAAGTGATGCACCTGGCTCTGTGCTTCCAAGCATCGATGTCACAGTCTGGGGTAAAGATACTGGATAAAGATCTAGCATGGCATTTGCAGGTTCCTGTTGACAGATTGGGTGCCCTTTGGAGTTTTGAAGCTAAAGGGCTACACATTCAAAGTTTCATCTTTTCATCTCTTTTCATCATTACTGCGTTTTCTGGGGTATGAAGGTGACAAAGTGGCATTGAAACAAGACCATCACTTTTGGTCATGGTTCCTATCACACATCTTTGTGTGCAGTCTGTTCCTGATCTGCCACTTCCACTTGACAAACCCATCCCCTGTTATTGATGAAAAACCTCCACAATCCTGGCCCTTAACTCATGCAAAAGGAGCCACTGGTGGAGCATTGAGTTAAACACTTGGTGGTGCAATGGGTTAAATGCACTGCACCATTAAAAAGTCATACAAAAGCTGACTGGCACAACCTGGGGATCACAACCAGATACAGTGAAGACATCTGCCCTTGCGCTATGCTACTCTGCTGCTGAGTATGCATGCCCAGTGTGGAACACATCTCACCACGCTAAAACAGTGGATGTGGCTCTTAATGAGACACGACGCATTATCACGAGGTGCCTACACCACTGGAGAAATTACACTGTTTAGCCGGTATTGCACCACCTGACATCCGCTGGGAAGTGGCAACCAATAGTGAAAGGACTAAGAAAGAGACATCTCCAGCTCATCCCTTGTTTGGGTATCAGCCAGCACATCAATGACTTAAATCAAGAAATAGTTTTCTAAGATCTACAGAGACACTCGCTGGAACACCTCAGCAAGCGAGAGTCCAAAAGTGGCAGGCTCAAACCCAGAACCTCAATCAATGGCTGATACCAAATGAGAGACTCCCCCCTGGGCACACAGAAAACTGGGTGACTTGGAAGGCACTGAGCAGACTGCACTCTGGCACCTCGAGATGCAGAGCCAACCTCAAGAAATGGAATGGAAATGGAAACCTCAACAAAGTGGAATCCACAACATGTGAGTGTGGAGAAGAGCAAACCACAGACCACCTGCTGCAATGCAACCTGAGGCCTGCCACATGCACAATGGAGGACCTTCTTGCAGCAACACCAGAGGCACTCCAAGTGGCCAGATACTGGTCAAAGGACATTTAATCAACTACCAAGCTTGCAAACTCTGTTTTGTCTCTTTGTTAAAAATTTGTTAAAAATGTAATACAATTGTCTGGTTGATACTGACATGATAAATAAATAAAATAAACAATTAAAAGGTCAGCACTTTGAATCCAGGGAGCAGAGTGAGCTCCCCTCTGTAAGCTCTAGCTTCCCAAGTGGGGACAGATGGTAAAACATCTGGGCGCCCCCCCCCCCCGGCAATGTCCTTGAAGACAGTCAATTCTCTCACACCAGAAGCAGCTTGCAGTTTCTCAAATTGCTCTCGGTCCCAACTTTTCTGCAAGTGTGATTTGTTGGAATGAGAGACAGGGCCTTCTCAGTAGTGGCTCCTCAGTCATAGGACTCCCTCCCCAGTGACATCAGGCAGGTTCCATCCCTTCTGGCTTTCAGAAAAAGTTAAAGACTTGGCTTTGCACACAAGTGTTCAATTTTTGTGTGTGTTAGGAGCGACTTGAGAAACTGCAAGTTGCTTCTGGTGTGAGAGAATTGGCCATCTGCAAGGATGTTGCCCAGGGGACGCCTGGATGATTTGATGTTTTTATCATCCTTGTGGGAGGCTTCTCTCATGTCACCGCATGAGGAGCTGGATCTGATAGAGGGAGCTCATCCACCTCTCCTTGGATTTGAACCTGTGACCTGTCAGTCTTCAGTCCTGCCGGCACAGGGGTTTAACGCACTGCGTTCGAATATTAAGTTACTACAGGTTTTGACATGGTCTGAATTAAGGATTTGAGCAAGATTAATGGATGAATGGAACTATGCACTTTTTACATGTTTTTAATTTGTATACTGTTTTCTTTGTTTTATTGGTTAACTGTTAATCATTTTAACTGTGGGATATGTTTTTAATAAATAATAATAATAATAATAATAATAATAATAATAATACCTTTACTTTTATACTTTTATAAGGGACTCGGGGTGGCTTCCAAAGGGACAAGCCCAGAGAGCACAAAGTTAAAAACATAAGATAACATCAAAAACAAAAATGAATAAAAACATATCACAATAAAACATAACATCATAAAAACAGTACCGTACAGAGCGATGAAAGTGCTGAGTTCAGCGCAAATTCCTAGATAGAGCTAAGTGCAAAATTCAGAAAGGCAGGCTGGGAGGATAATGTTCATGGGCATTAACATGTCAGGATTGTAGAGCGGAGGGCCATGAAAAAGTGTCAGAACTTAAGTAACTGGGCCAATTCTTTGCAACTGCCTAGTCAGAGGCCCAGAGGAACATTCATCTTTTTGGTTCTTGCAGAAGGTGGTCAGGATAGGTGCCAGTCTAATCTCCCTAGGAAGAGAGTTCCAGATCCGGGAGGCCACCACCGAGAAGGCCCTCTCCCTCATCCCCACCTACCACACTTGAGACAGAGGTGGAAGCGAGAGAAGGGCTTCCCCAGATGACCTTAGGGCTTGTGTTGGTTTGTAAGAGAAGATACGATTGCAAAGATAGGCAGGTCCTGAACAGTTTAGGGCTTTGTAGGTAATCACTTGCACCTTGAATTGGTATCAGAAACTCATTGGTAGCCAGTGGAGCTGTTTGAACAGGAGGATTGACAGCTCCCTGTAACTTTCTCCAGTTAGTAATCAGTTTATTGTTGGTTTTTACTAGCATTGAATTCTTGCTGGAGCTGTAAGCCACCTTGAGTCCTCGCGGGTGAGAAAGATGGGGTAAAAATTAAATAAGTAAATAAATAAATTGCTGTTTTAATAATTTATTTTTTGTGAATTAATCAATATTTAATTGTATTAGAAAGGTTTCAAAAGTACTGTTTCACTGACAATTTGAAGACAAGGAGGAACAATACAAATTGCACAAAAGTTTTTTTATATATTATTATTAAGAATGTATGGAGAAGTCATCATCTGAGCTCCATTATTAATTCATCCTCCTTATGAGCCTGTTGATCTGGTCTTCCTTGTTTTCTGCATCTCCACCTTCTACAAAATGAATGGGTTTCTGCTTCATTCCACCCCGTGGAGATGACAGCTTGAATGGCCACAGAAAGTTGTTTGCTGCTTTGAAGTTTTTGCCAACAGAAATAAATATAAATAAATAAAGTATTGATTTCTGGCCCAATGCAGGGGTATAGGGCCAATATAGACAAGCCCTACATTTCTAGCCCTTGGAGGATAAATGCCTTGATATGGATTAAAATGTGTGAAATTATTCTGTGAGAAACTAGAATGGTGCAAGCTGAGTTCAGGAAGCAAAGGACATGTGCATTGTTCAGGTGCAAGGTGAAGCAGGAGTGGGAGTAGGACGAAAGGGAGAGGGATCGATACAAGCAGCAGAGAGCAAGAAGGAAGACCTTATAAAGCAGATTTTCAGAGAGACCGCAGCAGCCCCAGGTCCCATGGTAAATTCCATGACCAAACAGAGATGTGAACTTAATGTCTCCCTTTTCCAAGTCCAGTGTTTGAAACTTTGCTAGCTATTGTTTTTCCTGGAATAGTTGTACTGTACGCAGTGACTTGAATGTTGAAGCAGAGGTGAAGTAAAATGAAGCAATCATGGGTTGACTTTGTCTAAGGAAAACATGCAAATTATATCCCCAGACTGAGGAAATTAAACATTGCTTAGGTGGTCCTCCAAGTGTAGTATCTTGGTGGTGGGTCCATAGCTGGTTGTGGAGCTCTATATTTGATCTGCATGTTCTCCCGCAGTGAGGACATTGTTTTCCAAATGGAAGGTGGTCCCAGTCAGGGTTGGCTTGATGCACCTTCCTCTTGGTATGTTTCTTCTTTCGCTCTCCAGTTGTGGCTCTTTGAATTCTGCAGCACTGCTGGTCACAGCTGACCTCCAGTTAGAGCGCTCAAGGTCCAGGGCTTCCCAGTTCTCAGTGTCTATGCCACAGTTTTACGGTTGGCTTTAAGCCCATCTTTAAATCTCTTTTCCTGTCCATCAACATTACATTTCCCATTCTTGAGTTTGGAGTAGAGCAACTGCTTTGGGAGACCATGATTAGGCATTCGAACAACGTGGCCAATCCTGTGGAGTTGATGGCATCAGAGGCAGCCCTAGGTATTTTTCAATGGTAAGCAAACAGTATTTTGGCGCCTCCCCGCCCCAGCCAATCACTGGTATATATTTTCTGTTCATCGTGGGAGTTCTGTGTGCCATATTTGGTTCAAGTCCATCATTGGTGGAGTTCAGAATGCTCTTTGATTGTAGGTGAACTATACATCCCAGTAACTACAACTCGCATATGTCAAGGTCTATTTTCCCCCAAGAGCACCTCAAGAGCACCCCTGGGCAAAATCAACTATAATGCAAATGCTTACTTTGCGTAATGGGTTGAGTCGCCCTTGGATGGCATAGGTGCATCACTTCAATGCTGGTGGTCTTTGCTTCTTCTAGCATGCTGACATTTGTCTGCCTGTCTTCCCAAGAGATTTGCAGGAGTTTTCAGAGGCAACACTGATGGAATTGTTCCAGGAATTGGGTGCGACGTCTGTAGACAGTCCATGTTTTGCAGGCATATAGCAGGGTTGGGAAGCACCTTGGTATCCCTACGGATGTCCCACCACATGGCAATTTTATGGATAACCAATGTTCAGTGCCTGTTGCACCCTTTCTAGGTTAGTCCTCTCATAGACAAAATATTGGAGAGTCCCCCACTTGCTCACCCCAATGGACTCCTATATGTGGCTGATGTTATTCCATTATTCAGGCCTGACCAAAGCCAGTAAATCAATTTGTGATGCTTCAGCCACTGATAAATAAATAAATTTCATGTATAAACAAAGCCACGCCTTTTCACCATAATCATAAAGCAAAGTAATCACATCACGGCCTTTCATGTTGCATTAGAACAAATGGATACTAGCATGATGCATATTAATATAATCGGAAGGGGAAATGGCTAATACAATTAGACATTCACGTTTTATTAGACCAGAGTGACAACATACAGGACAGAGTGGCTCACTTTGATGGTGCCTAGAGCAAGTGCATATTTCTATATTAATGAAATGGGAGCTTATTGCATGCGCTTCCCAGGGACGACTCGGGGCTGAGTTTGTGAAGCCCGTTACACATGTCTCAGCACCTGGATCCTCTTCTCTGGTCCTCAGAGTGGGGGGGGGGGGGGGGGGGGGGGGAGGAATCCATTGAAGATCCATTAAATGCAGTGTTCTTGCCTTCCCATCAACCCATGCAGCTATAGGCTGCTTTACAGTGGCTTCAGTAGGCTTTTTTTCCAATGCAAAGCAGAGAATGGAAAACATTCCTTGGCAGGACAACAGCTTCCATGTGTTCTTAAACACAAACCCTCCAACTGTCCCTATCAGTCCTTTGTTGCATTTCTCCACTCTTCTTCTGCTGGCAGAAAAATACCTTTTTATTTAGACTGGCATTTGATGATTAACTGGTTGCTTTGGAAATGTTATTTAATGCATGCGGCGTACTGTTATTCTCATTGCTGTGTTTAAATGTTCTTAAAGGAGTGCTGCTTTAAATAGAATAGTTTCTGTAATTGTTGTAAAACTTGACTTAAGAGCATCCCGACTTAAGAGTGTTTGGAGTTTAGAGTTGTTGCTCAGACCAGGTTTTGCTTTGACATACGAGCAGTATTTTGAGTAAAGTTTGAACAGCAGAGGGAGTGCTAATGCCAGAGTACATGGCTTTGGAGCAACCTGGGGGTCGGGACCCCCAACCTGGGGGTCGGGACCCCTGAGGGGGTCGTGACGGGTTGTCAGAGGGGTCACCAAAGACCATCAGAAAACACATATTTCTGATGGTCTCTGGAACACAGTGCTCTCTGGAGGTAGGTGAACTACATCTCCCCTAAATCACCATCAATTCCTCCCAAATCCCTCCAGTATTTTCTATTGGTCATGGGTGCTGTTTGTGGGAAGTTTGGCCCAACTCTATCATTGGTTGGGTTCAAGGGGCTCTTTGATTGTAGGTGAACTATAAATTCCAGCAACAACAACTCCCAAATGACAATGCCTATTTTCCCCGAACTCCACCAGTGTTTGCAGGTGGGCATATTGAGTGATTGTGCTCAGTTTGGTTCAGATTCGTCATTGTTTGAGTGGATGTAGGTGAACTACAACTCCAAAACTCAAGGTCAATGCCCACCAAAACTTTCCAGTATTTTCATGTTCATGAGAATTCTGTGGGCCAAGTGTGGTTCAATTCCATCATTGGTGGAGTTCAGAATGCTCTTTGATTCTAGGTGAACTATAAATCCCAGGAACTACAACTCCCAGGTGACAAAATCAATTTGCCCTCAACCCCACCAGTATTCAAATTTGGGTGTATTTGGTATTTTGTGCCAAATTTGGTCCAGTGAATGAAAATACATCCAGCATATCAGATATTTACATTACAATTGATAACAGTAGCAAAATGCAGATATGAAGGAGCAATGGAAATAATTTTATGGTTGGGGGTCACTACAACATGAAGAACTGTACCAAGGGGTCGTGGCATTAGGAAGGTTGAGAACCACTGCTTTAGAGCTTCAAGGGAGCAGCCTCTGTGCCTCGTGCCACCTGCTCTTGTCTGCTTTGGGAGATTGCTGTCTGCTTTGCTCTTGTCCGCTTTGAGGAACTTCGGGTTAGTTGATTTTGTGTGGTTTTTATTTCTGGTATGTTTGGATTCATGAAGAGAGAGTGGGAGAGAGAGCAAGAGGGGGAGGGAGGAATGTTGGAATGAGTACACCAGGGGTCCTCAAACTAAGGACCAAGGGCCAGATACGGCCCTCCAAGGTCATTTACCCAGCCCTCACTCAGGGTCAACCTAAGTCTGAAATGACTTGAAAGCACACAACAACAACAACAACAACAACAACAATCCTATCTCATCTGCCAAAAGCAGGCCCACACTTCCTATTGAAATACTAGTAAGTTTATATTTGTTAAAATTGTTCTTCATTTTAATTATTATATTGTTTTTAAGTGTTTTTTGCACTACAAATATGATATGTACAGTGTGCACAGGAATTCATGCACTTTTTTTTTCAAATTATAATCCGGCCCTCCAACAGTTAGAGGGACTGTGACCTGGCCCTCTGTTTAAAATGTTTGAAAACCCCTGGAGTACAGTATGAAGAAAATGATGTGCCTGCCTCTTCACTTTGTGCTTACTTGCCACATCTTTGTGCTTCTATCATGTTAAAGTTGATCTTTCTTTTTTATTGCTCAATGTGAATGTGCACTTATACATTACTTACTTATTTACTTCACTTCTATACTGCTTTTCTCACCCTAGCGGGGGACTCAAAGTGGTTTCCAACATAACTGTTGGGTTTCATCCTTGACTGCACAAGTCTCCAGCCCTCAATGAATAGTTAGCCTAGATCAGTGGTTCTCAACCTGTGTCCCCCCAGATGTTTTGGCCTTCAACTCTCAGAAATCCTAACAGCTGGTAAACTGGCTGGAATTTCTGGGAGTTGTGGGCCAAAACACCTGAGGACCCACAGGTTGAGAACTGCTGGCCTAGATAGATTAGAATGAGGGATTCCTTCCTCTACATTCCTTATGAATGCCTATCTCAAGAAGGAGCTTAGAAGTGGGGTTGTCTTACACATCCTGTGCGCCACTATCTCTGTCTCTCTCTCTCTCCCCCCCTCCCCCTTGAATACTTAGCAATGTGATATCTTCAGGGAAGACGTAATTTCCTCTTTAAAGGTATTTTTATTGCCCTTGTGAGGCCATGTGGTCAATTCTCCATTTTGGCCTCTCTCTCTTGCCTTTGTTTTCCTTGAGTAAGGATGCATCTTGCCATTCTCCAGGCAAGATGTAGATGCATGGCTATTTTTTAAATTTTTCCTTTTTCCCTTTACTTAGAACAGTGGTTCTCAATGTTCCTAATGCCGCGACCCCTTAAGACAGTTTCTCTTGTTGTGGTGACCCCCAGCTATTAAATTATTTTCATTGCTACTTCATAATTGTAATTTTGCTACTGTTAGGAATCATTATGTAAATATCTGGTATGCAGGATGTATTCTTATTGGAGTGTTATGGGAGGATTAATTTTGTCATTTGGGAGTTGTAGTTGCTGGGATTTATAGTTCACCTAGTTTGGTTCAATTCCATCGTTGGTGGGGTTCAGAATGTTATTTGATTGTAGATTAACTATAAATCCCAGCAAGTACAACTCCCAAATGACAGAATCATTTTTTGAGTGAAGGACATAAATGGGGTTGTTAGGTATATTGTGCCCAAATTTGGTGTCAATTCGTCCAGTGGTTTTGAGTTCTGTTGATCTCACAAACGAACATTACATTTTTATTTATATAAATAAAGCACACTTTCTAATTTAAAAGCATGTAACAAAAATGGAGGGGGGGGGGAATTAATGGCATTTCAATGCAAACATTTGCTTTGAGATAAGAGTGTTTTAAGTTAAGAGCTCAGCCATGGAATGAATTAAACTCTTAAGTCAAGGTATTGCCGTAGTTTAGTTGTACAATGTACAATGGGCCTTCCACATTTCCGGGTTTGATTTTTGTGCACCTGACTATTTACAGATTTGATTAAAATATCTCTCAAAATCTCTAGATGATGGTCATTTACTGTTGGAAGTGGAATCCATTTTCCATGGGAAGTCGATAATAGAGTCAGTCTGGAGAACATAAAAATTCCTAGAGGTTTTTCACTTTCATGCTGGTGCTGTGCCCCTAACCTCAGTGGACATGGAGAGCTAACTGCATTTTGTTTCAATCTCTCAAGCTAAAGCTGCTGTGGATCCCATATTGGGACAAAGGTGGGATATAAATTAAATAAGTAAATAGATTTTTAAAATAAAAAACCCGTATTTGCCAACCTCTATCCAACTAGATTTCTGCCTATATAAACAAACTATCAGTAATAATAATAATAATAATAATATTCTATATAAATAATATATAATAAATATATAAACAAACTATCAATAATAATAATAATAATAATAATAATAATCTATATAAATAATATAAAATAAATAATGGCGCTCCATGCAGTCATGCCGGCCACATGACCTTGGAGGTGTCTACGGATAACGCTGGCTCTTCAGCTTAGAAATGGAGATGAGCACCACACCCCAGAGTCAGACATGACTGGACTTAATGTCAGGGGACTACCTTTACCTTTACCTATATAAATAAGAATGTAATGTTCGTTTGTGGGATTAACAGAACTCAAAAACCAGTGGGTGAATTGACACCAAATTTGGACAGCATACACCTAACAACCCAATGTATGTCCTTTATTTAAAAAAATGATTTTGTCATTTGGGAGTTGTAGTTCTTGGGATTTATAGTTCACCTACAATCAAATAGCATTCTGAACTCCACCAATGATGGAATTGAACCAAAGGTGACACACAGGGCTCCCATGACCAACAGAAAACACTAGAAGGGTTTGATGGGCATTGACCTTGAGTTTGAGAGTTGTAGTTCACCTACATCCAGAGAGCACTGTGGACTCAAGCAATGATGGATCTGGACCAAACTTGGCATGGATACTCAATATGCCCAAATGGGAACATTGGTGGAGTTTGGGAGTAAATAGACCTTGACATTTGGAAGTTGTAGTTGTGGGATTTATAGTTCACCTACAATCAAAGAGCATTCTGGACCCCACCAACAATAGAATTGATCCAAACTTCCCACATGGAACCCTCAGGGCGGCTTAGAAAGGGACAAGCCCGGAAATACAGATTAAAACAAACACAACAAAATACAATAATCAACAACACATCAGAAAAAAACATATTGCAGTCATAAAGCAAACATTATTAAAACAACATCACGGCTGAACGAATTATGTACTGAGTTCGGAGGGCTCAGGGTATGTGCAGTGGTTCCTAAATAGAGCCAAGGGAAAGTGCAAAATTCAATAAGGCCCAGTTGGGAGGGTAATGTCCTTAGCTATTTAAAATGTCAGTGTTAATATGTACCTTCACATATCTGAATGTCCACGGTGCTTACCCAAATCAGGCTGCCCTGCACAGAAAATGAACTTCTGATATCCATCCCCTTTCTTGTTTACCTTTCCCAAATCTCCAGTGTATTTTTCTTAGCGTACGTATTAAAACCACCATGCGACTAGTTCTCAGGATTACGTCTCAAACTGGCCCATGCCGCTCAATCCTCTATAACAAACAATCCTGATGATATACTGGGGATATATTTTGTAATTCTAATGTGCTTCAAACTCCGTCTGATTGACACACGGTTTATTTAAACAGGGATGATCAAAAATTGCGTTCCCAGCATCGTCCTTGTCTTCATTTCGATGGCACAAAAGCTCTCCTCGGTGGGTAAGCGAGGACGAGCTAGCCTGACAGCTGGGCATAGATGTGATTTGGTTTTCTTTTTCTTCTTCCTTTTTGGTCAGAATCAAAGATGATTCAGTTTGGAGAACGATGTACCTTGTGGAAATAAATAGAGGAGGGCGCGCGGTTCTCTGTCAGCTGCCCGTACTAAATCAATAACACAAGCAGTCCATCTTGTCCATCTATTCAACTCCTTATTTATTCTCTTGTAAGATGTAAGAACACCTGCCTAGCAGCCCGGTCCTGTAATAAGAGCTCTTGTTGTGAGGTGTCCCGGATAGAGAATAATCCAGGACAGCGCTGCCCACAATCTTTGGGTGCTTCTCTGGCTGTGTGCCTGAGGAAGGTCTGAGGATGTTAATATCCTTTACCTTCCGATCGTATCAATTTGCATCCATTATGGCATTGAGCGGGAACACCTGGACAGCATGTTCAGGTTTTTCTTTCTTTCAATGGCCTAAGCTTATGGAACAAAACCAGCCATGAGCACGAACTGATGCTTTATTATTCTTTCTGCACTCCTTCTGGAGCTGGGAGTGGGGAACAGTGAAGTGTGTGTATCTGTGTGTGTGTTGGGGGAAGACACAACACATTGAGCTCATAAGTGTACTAAAGCACTGTAAGAAGAGGAGGAGAAAGAGGTGCTTAAAAAAATCATGGCTGTTGTTTACAGCAGTGGTGATATTCATCTCAGCCCTTGGAAATCACAGCCACTTTGCTTTCTCCTCTGTATTTGCTAATGATGATTTCCTTAATTCCTCCAACCGCACCACCAACAAAAACTTGGGGAAGAAAGAAAGCTGACCTGTGCCAAAATAGGGGGAAATAATTTTGTACTAGGGTATCCTTTTGAGATTACAATATGCCTCACTATATATGACACCTGTGTCTGTGGGATCATTATATGCAGCTTCATTTATCCACCTCTGACAAAATATAGTCATATTTTAGATTCTGCAGTGTGACTTTGTGGTATTCTAGGGGCTGGAGGTCCTTCATTTTAATAGAGTTCATTATTATCTGCGCTTTTGCATATCCATGCAAAGTCCAGCAGCATATCCAAAAATCATACTGTATTTTTCCCTTTATCCTAGTTGTCGTCCTTGGAGTTACTCCTCAGAGGAGAGATGAAAATCCTCCCTGGCTGTATGTTTGTTGTGCGTAGCTGATATCCTTCAATGAGATTGCATACTGTACATTTCTACACATGACATTATGCAACTTAACTCTTGTGTTGAATGACAGGACTGTAAAATTGAACCAAGGCACTAAATGTGCAAACAAATGTCCAAATGAATGTCCATGTAATCCATGCACTCATTGCTGTGGTGGCACAATGTGTTAAACTCTTGTGCTGCTGACCTGAAGGTTGGCAGTTTGAATCCATGGGACGGGGTGAGCTCCCGCTGTTAGCCCTAGCTCCTGCCAACCTAGCAGTTTGAAAATATGAAAATGTGAGTAGATAAATAGGTACTGTTTTGGCGAGAGAAGGGAAAAAAGAAGCCACATGACAAAACCGTGTGTATGGACAACACAGTCTCCTCAGTTTGGAAATGGAGAAGAGCACCTCCTCCAGAGCCAAAGATGAGCACCACCTTCAGAGCCAGAAATGAAAGGAGAAGCCTTTGTCTTTGTCTGTGTATTTGTGTCTCATTGTATTACATTGTAACAAGGCACTGAATGATTACCTGTGTCTGTTTTTATGCGCTCTGAGTCCTCTCTGGGAGAAGAGCGGAATATACATAAATACATACATACATACATACATACATACATACAATGTGATCTGCATTCACAGTAACAGTACATGTGCAAGTCCACCTCTGCAGTGTATATATCAGCCTCCATTGCTGCATTGTTGCACGTAGCATGCTTTCACCTGAACCATGGCCAGGCTATGGAGAAGAGCAGGAAAGTCACAGAGCAAGAACATTGGGGGTTGCTTTCTTCTCTCTCCACATGTAAGGATCCTCACTTGATTAGATCACCTGTATTGTTTTGATTTTGTATTTTGTGAATATTTTAATATGGATGTCATATTGAGGAGGGAGCATGCTTGTTTTACCCAGCTCCAGAGACTAAGACCCAGGACAATGGATTCAAATTATTGGAAAAGAGAATCCACTTAAACATTAGGGAGAATTTCCTGATGGTAAGAGCTTTTTGACAGTGAAATCTGTTGCCTTTGAGTGTGATGAAGTCTTAACCTTCTTTGGATTTATTTTAACAGAGGCTGGTTGGCCATTTCTCAGGAGTGCTTTGATGGTGTATTTCTGCATGGCAGGATGGGGTTGGACTGGATGGCCCTTGTGGTCTTTTCCAGCTCTATGATTCCACAGTTGGTTAAATTCATGGCCTTTAGATACGACAGGATGACTGTACCCTCCTTTTTGTCCACCACAGAGCTTGAGGCAATATACATGGATTGCAATGTCTTTACAAGTTGTAGAGTTACCTGCCTGTGTTTCTGGATGTTTGGCATTTCTCAGCTATTCCTGCTGAATCCTAGCCAGGTCACATAGAACTGCCAGACTTGTTTACTCAGAGGTAGATCCTAATGTGTCCCGTGAGATTTAATTCCTGGTCAATGAGTTTTGGATTGCAGTCCTTGTTATATTCAGTGCTGTCCTCCAATGGAATGGAAACCAGAAGAAGAACAGAATTTGCCTTGTCCCCAAATATGCTCTGGATGTTTGTGAGACCAGATGGAGTATTCATGGAGGAGAAAGAGTAACGCCAGCAAGAGGCCACAGGGTGTGTAGACATTTAACCGAGTGTCATTGGATGTACCCTGTTGTTGAATGTCTTGTAATAGTACTTAGTATCGTATTGCTGGTGTTGTGACTTATTACCCTTACATCTACTTTTGACTTGTGATTACCTTATAAGTGAGAGACCTCCAAGGTCATCAACTAACCTTCTCAGATCTTGCAGACTTAGACCTGTAATTGAACCAATGTGCCTGTAACATGGTATTTCTTTTTCACGATATCATCCACTTTCTCCAACATATTTTCTATGAAGTCTTAAGGTGTGTCTAAGTATGATAGCCTCTGTTGAGTTATTTTGGCTTCTTAGAAGAGTTCAGACTTGATTTGCTCCCAGAGTCATTGATGTGTCTTTTTGGTGGTTCAGGGCAGGCACATACATCTTCTCACTTTTCACATGAGTTGATCTTCCCTTCAGTTTTCTTCACTGCACTTCAGCTTTTACACCTGTACATAGAATAGGAAATATTTGGCATGGATGGAGAGCCACTGTGTCATAGCTGTCTGAATGTTGGGCTAGGACTCTAGATGCCAGGGTTTGAATCTCCACTCAGTTATGGAAACCCACTGGGGTCCCATCTACATTGCCATACAATGCAGTTCAGAATGCAGCTTAAGAGCACTGAACTGGGTGATATGAGTATTTGTTGTTTATTCGTTCAGTCACTTTGACTCTTTTTTATCATGGACCAGCCCATGCCAGAGCTCCCTGCCAGCCGTCACCATGCCCAGCTCCTTCAGAATCAAGCCAGTCACTTCAAAGATATCCATCCATCTTGCCCTTGGTCAGCTCCTCTTCCTTTTTCCTTCCATTTTCCCCATCATCATTGTCTTCTCTAAGCTTTCCTGTCTTTTCATGATGTGGCCAGAGTACTTCACCTTTCCCTCCAATGAGCAGTTGGGCTTTATTTCCTGAAGTATGGACTGGTTGGATCTTCTTGCGGTCCAAGGCACTCTCTGAAACTGCATTATATAGCAGTGAGGATGAGCCCTAGATGATCTCGGGCAAGTCACAATCTCTTAGCCTTAGAGAAAGGCAATGACAAACTTCCTTTTACTGTGCACTAGAGTTGACTTGAAGGCATATAGCAAATGGCATGGTGATTATTGTGATTTCCTCTATTTAGCCACTTCTACTTTTGTACCCCTCCACAAGTTTGAAATCAGTTCTCTTGTGGTTTTCTAAATAATGAGGAAGGCCCAAATGGGAAATAATCCAAATTAACTGGGCCACGTGTAGACAGTACAGATATATCCCATTACCTTTGCATTACAAATCTACTTCATCCATGGCATCAAATTAACAGCCTCTATGGATTGGGTTCTCAAATGTTGACGTGGCCCTCTGCAGAGGTCTGTGTGTGTGAAGGAGCTTCTGCATTGTCCTCCAAGTTATTGTTTTCTTATGTCATCAAGTGGGTTTTGACTCAATGCAGCCCTCCAAAAGATTTTGCAGTTAATGGCCTTGCTGAGCTTTTTCAGACTCAAGGACATGGCTTCTTTGATCAAGTCTGTCCACCTGTAATGCAATCTTCCTCTTTTCCTATCGCCTTCCACTTTAGCAAGCATTACTATATTTGTTAATGAGTTATGCTGTGTCAGATATGTCCAAGGGTATGATAGACTCAGTTTAGTCATTTGGGCTTCTAGGGAGACTTCAGGCTTGATTTGATCACAGGCACATTTCTTAAGGCATCTGCCCAACTGGGGTCACCAGTCCATGTGCCAGTGGAAGCTGGTGGCAAGCAGGGAAGCTGGTGGCAAGCTGTCATACTTTGACCATATTACGGGAAGAAATGATTCACTAGAAAATATGACAATGCTCAGTAAAGTGTAGGGAAAAATGAAAAGAGAAAGAACATAGTCTAGATCAGTGGCTCCCAACCTTTGGTCCTCTAGGTGTTTTGGATTTCAGCTCCCACAGGATTTAGGATTTCTAGTCCAAAACTACTGGAGAACCAAAAGTTGGGAACCATTGTGGATTAATAGATTCCATCAAGGAAGCCACAGTCCTGAGTCTGCAAGTCCTAAGCAGGGCTGTTGAGGATAGGGTGACTTGGAGGTCTCTCATCCATAGGGTTGCCATAAGTTGACATAAACTTTAAGGCAGTTAACATTAACTTAGTGTGAACTTTAAATGAGCTACCCAAAGGGCAGATTAGCTTCATCTTGCATAACTTCTTTTAAGTTCATACCAAAACCCAGAATCAACCCACAGATCCAATGCCAGGAGACAATCCATTGCCACTGGTCTTAAGATAACTAGAACTGTGCTGAAATCCTGACTTGCTTTTGGGCTTGGCTACTGATTTAACGGCTGCCGGTAATCCAACTTCCAACACCTCTACAACAACTCATTTCACAAGGGATGAAATATTTGGGCCCCCTGGAACTGCTTTGTTTTAGGGTCCTTCCTTCTCTCCCCCTTGGTCCCCATTGCAGTCCTTTTCTGTTTGCTAAACAGTAATTGCACATCCTTCCTGCCACTTTAATACTCCCGGCTAATTATCCTGAAATAAATCTCTTTCAAGTCTGCATGCCAGCAGTTGTGGGATATGAGCTGTTCTTTCAGCTCCCGGCTGCCTGTCACTCAAACGGGTCTCAGCTGCAGTTCCAAATGATGAGTATTAGCTTCCCGCTGGGATGATTCTCCCAAACTCCCCACTTCCAACAGCATCTCCCAGAGCTTCACCACGCTTCTACCTGTTAGCCTAATCTGGGATTTTCTTTTGCTAACGCCGTTATTTTGAAAAGAAGGAAAGGATTCCTGGGAGAAAGACACTCTGTTAACCTTTTCCTAATTGCCATTCAAGACTGAAAGAGTTGCGGGGGGGAGGAGAAGATGGCGGATGGGTGTCATTGGCAAGAATACGCAGGCCTTCAATGCCATTTCAGGCCTCTTCTGGAGTTAGACAAAGCAACCAACAGTGATATGCTTTTCCCAGATTTCTCTACTTCCCAATATTTGGGAAAGAGAAGACTGGCAGTTCGGTTTTGTCCAAGTCTGTATGGTCAGCTGAAATTTTGCTTGCTCTGCCCATTGAGATAAGTGAACACAAAGTATTTTTGTGCTCAGTTTGCAGAAACTAAAATAAGATGTGAATGAAGAAGGAACAGGGGGAGTAGGAAAATAGAGAAATAGGATACTTTAAATGCTACTGATGAAGTAAGATGACAGATTGATTGGATTGTCACCTTGCTGTGGTGAGAGGGTTTGTATGTTGACAAGCTGGAATGTGTCCAGAGGAGGGCGACTAAAATGATTAAGGTTCTGGAGAACAAGCCCTATGAGGAGCTGCTTAAAGTGCTGGGCATGTTTAGTCTGAAGAAGAGAAGGCTGAGAGGAGACATGATAGCCATGTATAAATATGTGAGAGGAAGTTATAGGGGGAAGGGAGCGAACTTGTTTTCTGCTGCCCTGGAGGCTTGGACGCGGAGCAATGGCTTCAAACTACAAGAAAGGAGAGTCCATTTGAACATTAGGAAGTGGAATGGTAGAAGCTCCTTCTTTGGAAGCTTTTAAACAGAGGCTGGATGGCTGTCTGTAGTAGACACTCCTTCTTTGGAAGCTTTTAAACAGAGGCTGGATGGCCATCTGTCAGGGGTGCTTTGAATCCTGGGATTTATAGCGTGGTGATGCACCAGCACTCTTTGGCAGGCAAGATTAAAGACTTTGTAAAACTCCAACTCCCATGACTCCATAGCATTGTGTCAAACCATTAATTCTACAATGTGTGTCTTGGAGGACTCATAAATAGAACCCAACTTGATGGCAATTAATAACAACTCATGATTTATTAGTAGGTGTTGTTATTCACCACCTTGAGTCGCCTTTGGGCTGAGAACGGCAGTATATAAATATGGTAAATAATAGTAATAATTATAATAATTATTATTTACTTCACTTTTTCTCTCCACAAGGATAATCAAACCAGCTAGGAGACTCAAAGTGTAGCAGCTCACATTCTGCCAAGCTTTTAAAGATATGCAATAGCCATATACTTTTATCACATTTATAGTCCTTTGAAAAGCCCAAAGTGATTTACATAGGGGTTTCCAAATGCTCTCCTATCCAGGCAATGACCAGTTATATTTTGCTGACATCGAAAGTTGTTAAAGCATCAGTTCAGGGATGACACAACTCAACCATGAAGTTCACTGGGTGACCTTAAACAAGTGACTCTCCCTGTGTCTAATCTTATTTTACAAGCTTCCTGCGGGAGAAGAGTTTGTATATTCTGCACTTCAGCTCCTTGGCAAAACCTATTGTTTAGATGTGATAAGTAAGAGCAGATCATGTCACAGAATAGAAATATAATCTGGGATACATCTGAGAGTTGCAACGTAAGGTTGGTCTTAAATTGACTGGGATTATATGTTTATGCCCAAGTAGCTAACACAAACTCACAATAAATTGCAATATATAAACATAAAATTATGGTGCTACTACAAAAAATAGAACTAATCAGGATATGGTGATGATGCAGTTCCTGATTTTAAGTGTTCCTCTGTGCGAGGGAAACAGGCTGAGGATGCACCTACATCAGTGGTTCTCAACCTGTGGGTCCCCAGATGTTTTGGCCTTCTACTTCCCGAAATCCTAACAGCTGGTAAACTGGATTTCTGGGAGTGGTAGACCAAAACACCTGGGGACCCACAGGTTGAGAACCACTGACCTACACTGTAGAATGAGTGCTATTTGTAGAGATGGGATAATAAACACTTTAACTGTCATGACTGAATGCTAAGAAATTGTGGGAGTTGCAGTTTCACAAGGTCTTTGGCCTTCCCAACCAAAGAATGATGGTGTCTCACCAATCTATACATCCCACGATTCCATAGCCTTGAGTCATTATAGTTAAAGTGGTGTCAAATTTATTCTCTGGTGTAGATACACCCTGAGAAAGGCCTTAAAGTTCTTCAGGTGCTCATTTTTGAGCAAGAACAAGAATGGTGCAGTGATTTAATATGATAATTGGATTGGGACTAGTCTACAAAAGAGAAGGCTGAGAGGAGACATGATAGCCATGCATAAACATGTGAAAGGGTGTCATAAGGAAGAGGGAGCAGACTTGTTTTCTCCTGCCCTTGAAGCTAGGTCTAGGAGCAATGGATTCAAATTACAGGAAAGGAGGGTCTGTCTGAACATTAGGAAGAACTTCCTGACCATATGAGATGTTCAATTGTGGAACTCTCTGCCTCAGAGTGGGGTGGAAGCTCCTTCCTTGAAAACTTTTTATCAGAGGTTGGATGGCCATCTGTCAGGGATACTTTGATTGTACTTTTCCTGCATGGCAGGGGGTTTGACTAGATGGCCCATGTGGTCTCTTCCAACTCTATTACTCTACGATTCTATGGGAGAGCAGGGTTTTAGATCTTTGCTCAACCATAGAAACATAGGGTCTCATTACTCTTGTCTTCGCCTCATGGTGTGTCAATGGCAAACTTTCACAGAACCCATCTGGCCAAGAAAACCCTTTGAAACAATGACAGGTTAGTTCTGGGATCACCATATGTCAAAGCCGGGACCTCTAATGACAGGCCGAAGTGTACAACAGTCCCAAGTCAACCAGATAGTTCACAGAAATGCCAAATACTCAGGGGAATAAGCAGGAGGGAAACCCAAATGACTAACCCAGTGTCAAAAGCTAGTTACCAGTAATCCAAGCAGTAAGGCTGAGTCCACAAATCTGGAACTGATGTCCGAGAGCAATCCGAGATTCCAAGAGTGCACAACAGTTCAAGGGTCAGGAAGCATCAGGAGAGAATGCTTCTAGAACATGGCTATATAGCCTGAAAAACCTACAACAACCCCGTTCAAGGGTCTAAGGTCTTGGCATGGATACTGAAGTTCCAGCCATCAGGAAACAAAGAAAACAACAGGAGATCTGTTGCCAGCTCTCTTTTCAGCAAGCCTTGCTGATCTCATCAGCTGAGCCCTTTCTTTCCTCAGTTCCGCAAAGGAAGGAACATTTTACTTTTCCTCAGCCTGTTCAACCGAAGCCTCTTGTGTTGGACCATCAGGCTGAGTAGTCATTCCTTCTGGCTGTGGCTAAGAGGGTTGCTGAGCCTGGCTAGACTGTAGTTCTATAGCTGAGCCATCACTCAGCAAACTCCCATTCACGCTATCCACGACACCACGATTTGGAAATGACATGAATGTCCAAAACGTTTCTGAGTAGACAGTGTGGTTCCAGTGCAGTCCAGATTTCGTTAAATTTATTTCATTTTCTGGGTTTATATAGAATCCTAGAGTTGGAACAAACCTTGTGGGCCATCCAGTCCAACTCTCTTCCAAGAAGCAGGAAAATTGCATTCAAAGTACCCCTGACAGATGGCCATCCAGCCTCTGTTTAAAAGCTTCCAAAGAAGGAGCCTCCACCGCACTCTGGGGCAGAGAGTTCCACTGCTGGACAGCTCTCACAGTCAGGAAGTTCTTCCTAATATTCAGGTGGAATCTCCTTTCCCATAGAGAGAGCTTGAGGTGTCTTAAAAAAACCCTCTATGCAGATGGCCCTCCATATCTACTTCCCACTTGTGCTGCTGACCAGTAGCTGTTTAGCTCTTCAGCAAAAGCCTATATGAAGCATGGCTCACCATCACCAAAGGCTCTTATCTCACAGGAGCATGCAATGACACCTCTGTGGAAAGGAATGATTTTATCACATGAGGAAGACAATCCTTCAAATCCTGTAGCATGATGTCCTACCCATCATGGAGTCCTCGGTGGCACAATGGATTAAACCATTGTGCCAGCAGGACTGAAGACTGACAGGTTGGAGGTTCGAATCCAGGGAGAGTGTGGATGAGCTCCCTTTGTCAGCTCCAGCTTCCCATATGGGGACATGAGAGAAGCCTCTCACAAGGATGGTAAACATTAAAGCACCCGGGCGTCCTCTGGGCCACGTCCTTGCAGATGGCCAATTTTCTCACACCAGAAGTGACTTGCAGTTTCTCAAGTCACTCCTGACATGGGAAAAAATACCCATTCTCCTCCTGGTCTGCCTCTTCCCCATGATTAACGCACCCCTTACTATTGACGAGCAAAACCCATCAACAACTGCCAATCACACAACGTTCCCATCATCTACCTGATCCAATGGATCCATTCTGCTTCTGTGTCAGCATGATGAGAATGAAGTGATATTGACGGCTGGGATTGTCCTCCTCCTCATCCTCTCCCTCACTGTTCCTGAGCCAGGGATTTTTAATTTTTCAGCAATATTTGGCTTTTTTTTTTTTTTAAAAAAAATATTTAATACGTATCATACTTTAACTTTTGGCATTTGGCTTTTTTTTTTTTTTAAAAAAAACCATATCTAGATTTTTGAAATTGCTTTAAAATATCTTTATGGAGCAATAGAAATATAGGATTATGAGAGTATAGGACCCCAGATTGGTGAATTGGGATAATTGCACAAATAGAGAGATGTGCATTAACAAGGGTGATCATTCCAGACAGTGATAGTGTGACTGCCTGGGAACAGTGGCTTTGTGTGGCAAAGTCTGTAGTGCCACGGTGAGAGCCAAAATTTAGGCAACGAGAATTCAGAATGAATTTTTAACAAAACCCACCAAGCAGCTGCCAGTCTGTTTGATGTGAAGTGATGTACAGATCGTGATGTGATAACTGAGGTCTGCTTAATGGCAGGGATGGGAAATGTGGTTACTTTAAGTGGCCATTTAGTCTCTCGTTCCAGTCTTTTCGTTCCAATATTTGTCTTGTAATCTATTTTTCCTTGTGTGCATGGTGCAGATGGGCATTGTATGACAACCATCTTTATGTCCTCCAGCATGTACAAATATGCACAAGGAAGACAAGAGCATGTATAATAATGTTTGAACAAATACATCTCTGGATTTAAGTGACTACACAGTCAAATTAATACAAAATTCATAAATTAATTTTGATTATATTGTGCAGCTATGTTCAGAGCGATCACTTTCCCAGCCCACCCTGTCTGGAAGAGAATAAAAAGTGTTCCTCATAGGCATTTCCATGTGGTGCTGGGTGGAATCCACAATCAACGGTATGGAATGTTAGAATTATAGATTATTTCGGTTGGAAAAGGTCACATTTTGTCCAACCCCCATTTATAGAAAGGGATATTTTCTTGTTACTATTCAAGACATATGTGATGGTAGAAGTAGCTTCATGGGCACCGTTTCCCTTAGAGCTGGCAGTTCAAGATCTGAAGTTTGGGGCCAAAACCTGAGACTGAGGGGTGATTCTTGGAGGTTCAAGTACCAACCTCAGTTACTTATACGTTGCCATTCCAACACATACACACAGAACATATTTTCCTGCTTGGAAATAGAGATAGAGATCTGAGCTAAGAGGGTTGTTTCAAATCAAGGTAAAATGAGGAGACCCTTCCTTCCTTCCTTCCTTCTTTCCTTCTTCCTACTTGTAGTGTTCTGTCTTGTGCTGGGCCTGTAACAGCTGTCTTTTCTATAGGATGTATACTTTAAGCCCAGCGGGAAGCCAGGGGGCCTCAAAGAGAGCTTCTCAGGGATTTTTCTGAAGTGATGGTTTTTAGAGTCTTTATTATGGAACAAACAACAAATCTTCAGTGGTTCAAACAACATTTCAAAGCTTTCTTAGTCTAGTCCTCAATGGACTGGCACCTGACTTTGATTAACTTTGTAAGAAAAAACCTATTTAACCTCTCCCAGGCTGTTTACTATCTATGCCTCATCAGTGTGGGTCCTACTACCGATTCCAAATGTGTCTGGGTATCGAGTAGACCTACCAGCCGAGGCTTGTAGATATTTCAGCTGGAGTTCCGTGGATCTGTAATGCTGTCCTCCCTCCGAGAATTCTTTGAAAACTTCAGGGTTGTTTTCCCTCTGATTGCTGTGAGTCTGAGAGGCTGTGAGCTCTCAGCCAGAGCCTTGGGATCTTTCCCCTGGAATTTCTGTTTCTGTTTCCCTGGTTGTTTTGAGAAAAGAAGCTTTTCTACGGGACGAGCTGGTCTACGTCCTATAGTTTAGCTTCCTTATGTGAGACTGCCCCAAAAATGGCTCCTTTCCCTCCCAGAGTCCTGAACAAGGGGTGGAACCAAAGCTTAATTATGATGGACAGGTGGCCTGCCCTATGACTGCAAACAGATAACAGAAAAATAGTTGGAGCTCCTGGTACAGCCGTACCAGCACATGTAGAGATGGGATAAGAAACATTTAATCTAGCCCACTTGCTCTGATATTATATTGACTTGGAGGGGAAGACTAAGGCCCCTTCTACACTGCCATATAAAATCCAGATTATCTGATTTGAAGTGGATTATATGGTAGTGTAGACTCAGATAATCCAGTTCAAAGCCGATAATGTGGATTTTATGCTTTGATAGCCTGGATTATATGGCAGTGTAGAATGGCTCTAGGTAAATACAGAAACCTTCATGGAGAAGTATTGCCAAAGGCTTTCATGGCTGGAATCACTGGGTTGTCATGAGTTTTCTGGGCTGTATGGCCATGTTGCAGAGGCATCCTCTCCTGACGTTTCGCCTGCATCTATGGCAGGCATCCTCAGAGGTTGTGAGGTCTGTGGGAACCTAGGAAAATGGGGTTTGTATATCTGTGGAATGTCCAGGAGAAAGAACTCTTGTCTGTTGGAGGTAGACGTAAATGTCCTCTGAGGATGCCTGCCATGGAAGCAGGTGGAACTTCAGGAGAGAATGCTTTTGGAACATGGCCATACAGCCCAGAAAACTCACAACAACCTCCTGGAGAACTTTGCAAATTGTAGTACTAAATCAAATAGGTCTTGTTGGAGTTTTGCACACTGGCTGTTCCTCTTTTCTGGAGCTCAGCACCCCAAATGCGCAGGCTTTGCACTCCCACCTCCCACCTGGAGGAGACTCGCAAAATCAAGTCTCAAATTTGGCAGCTCTAGTCTCACTACAGTGCTGGAAACAGAGAGCCAATACTCAAGTGAAACATAGGCCGGATCCAGACAGGCCTTTATCCCAGGAGAATCCGGGTTTTTCTGGGGCCCTGTCCACACCCAACTCAAAAAGTGTGTGCTTTCTGGAGTTGGTGTCCAGACGTTCTCTTAGGACCAGCCTGAGAGAACATCTGGAGGCCCTACCCCCCTCCCTCCAAGCCCCCAGACCCCTTAGAAAAGTCATAAAAACTTACGTGGTATCCATTACAAACCTTGACAGGCTCTCCTGGCACATAAAAATGTCACATCAGGAGAGCAGGGGGAGGGGGGTCATTTCTACACACCAGAGAGCCGGTTGAGGCTTGTAACGGAGGCTGGGCAAGTTTTAATTACTTTTCTAAGGGGTCTGGGGGCTTGGGGGGAGGTGGGTGGCTATTCCCACAATTTATCACGCTTATTTAGTCCGGTAAACTGTGGGAATACTGTCTGGACTGCAGCATTCTGCAGTCCAGAACCAGAAAGAGTGGATTTATCCAGTGCCTTCCAAGAAGGCACAGAATAAACCCACAGAATGTTGTCTGTACAGCCCCTCCTTTATTGCGGTAGATACCGCAATAAAGGTCCTCTCTGAACAGGGCCGGAGACCTGCAGAGAGTCCTTCCACACAGCCCTATATCTCAGAATATCAAGGCAGAAAATCCCACAATATCTGCTTTGAACTGGGTTATCTGAGACCACAGTCAGATAATGTAGGATTTTCTGCCTTGATATTCTGGGATATAAGGCTGTGTGGTAGGGCCCAGAGTCCTCAGCAACTACCCAAAGATGGCGATTGCTGGTTCTGATTTTTTTTCCACAGTGAATAAGTCATGATCACAAATGATGGAACTATGGCTGATTCACTTTCAAATAAACCAAAAATAAAATAAAAAGGAGACATTTGTGGAAGACAATTCCCAAGGTTTAATCTATTTTTTGACTACAACTCCCAGAAATCTTCTAGCTTGCTAGGGATTCTGGTAGATATGGAACCGTCTCCCCCCCCCCCCCCCCAGGAACTTGCGTAAGTAGTAGGAAACACATGTGTCAAGTACAGCCAGCTAGATCTGTATGTCTTGTGTTGCCTGGATCTTTTTTCTTGCCGATCACTATCTCTATTCCACCATTCAACACTTGTAAAAATGCACTCATAAAAATGGCTAATGGGAATAATTCAGTTTCTGTAAAAAGTAACCAGAGAAGAAGATCTTACGATATAAATCAAGGAGTGGGGAGGAAATGATTTATGCATGTGTAAGGATTTTGGGAGATGCAGATGCAGGAGGGACTTATAAGTGCAGGAGGCTAGTATTGTGGGTCTCAGAAATACAACAGAGAGCTAAGGAAAAATACTTCTTGTGACTACAACTCTTGGGGTCAATGTTAGTTGGAGGCTCCAGGAGCTGTAGTCCCAACAGAAGCTATCCCCCCCCCCCGCCCCCGCCAGAAACCCAGCTGTAGGATGCCAAATGGAGACTTCAGGTCTACAGTTGGCTCTTCATATTTGCATGTTTGACTTTTCTAGACTTGATTCTTTGCAGGTTTGATAAAATCTCCATAAGAATCTCAAGGATCTTCAGCGTGACTTTATGGTCAGCTTGTAGTAGAAGCTGACCACAGAGTCTCACTGGTGACCCACGGGATTCACAGGAAGAACATTTTGAACAAATCTGTAAAGTTGCGAAAGTTGACCAGGTGAAACTGACCAAAAGGTCATGCTAAAGTACTTACAGCAGCATTTTTCAACCTGGGGGGGGGGATGTCAGAGGGGTCACAGTATTTTCTGTTGGTCATGGGAATTCTGTGTGCCAAGTTTGGTTTGATTCCATCATTGGTGGAGTTCAGAATGCTCTCTGATTGTAGGTGAATGATAAATCCTAGCAACTACAACCCTCAAATGACAAAATCAATTCAAATTTGGGCGTATTGGGTATTTGTGTCAAATTTGGTCCAGTGAATGAAAATACATCCTGCATATCAGATATTTACATTACGATTCATAACAGTAGCAAGATTATAGTTATGAAGTAGCAATGCAAATAATTATATGGTTGGGGGTCACCACAACATGAGGAACTGTATTAAGGGGTCGCGGCATTAGCAAGGTCGAGAACCACTGGCTTAAAGAATCCCAAAACTAGTTTTATTACATGTTTGTGGGAGTTCTGCACTCCTTGCCCCAGAGAAAGTGAAGGTCTCACTGTACTTCTGAGAGCCGTTCAGCAGTGGAACTCTCTGCCCCAGAGTGTGGTGGAGGCTCCTTCTTTGGAAGCTTTTAAACAGAGGCTGGATGGCCATCTGTCAGGGGTGATTTGAATGCAATATTCCTGCTTCTTGGCAGGGAGTTGGACTGGATGGCCCATGAGGTCTCTTCCAACTCTTTGATTCTACGATTCTATGATTCTATGACTCTGTGGATTCTCCTACATTAAGAAACTGATGGCATTTCTGCTGTCCAGGCAACAATGGACTTCGAATTCCTTCCTGCTTGCTAAAGCTACTCAGAATAATGTTATTATTAGTACAGTTTCAACACTCAGCCAGCAAGGGGTACCCTATGGACAGTGCACGTATCCTGTTTAATTCCAAAATAAATGTCTTTGGCTACCTAATAGAATTGGCGGCCGCTGGAGTGAGGTTTTGGATTAAGATTCCACCTCCAAAGTGAAAGTGTTTTTTGGTGAGCTATTAAACATTCACTCATCAAGCGGCTGAGGTCATCCTTGATTCCTTTTTTGCTTCCTTTAAGTAAAGGGAGTTTCTTCTTTTTCCAACTCTCTGCCTCCCCTCCCTGTTCGGCCTGGACTTTTTAAAGAAGCTGGGATGTGATGTGCTGAATTAATTCCATTAGCCGTCAAAAAGGAATTTTCCTAACTGCCAAGTTGTATTTCCTGCATCTGTAAATCATTTCCCTGCTACTTTCTGCAGGAGTTGTGCAAGTAACCTCTTCCAGTGTTTTCGATGACTGTTTGTTTGTTTGTTTATTTATTTATGGCACCCTGCTTAACTGCTCCAGGGCAAGGACATGGGAGGAAGGCGGTGAAATCCTCATGGACAATATAAAACAGATAAACATCAATGAAAAAACATAGAAAGGGAACTGGAAAACTGGGCTATGTACATGGAGCACATCTGGAAGGTTTGCACACTCATTTTGGGTAACGTACAGCAAAACTAGAGTTTGGAATGTTGGCTGCAGTTCTACATTGTGGTTTATATTTGTGCCACTTAGCTATGTAGCAGAGGTGCAAAGGAAACATCCTAGTAAATTGTGAAGATCCATATCCGGACATTTGCAAGGGAGTGTCTTGATGCACATTCAGCTGTACTGATGCAGACTGGCATTTCCTGGCTGAGCTTTTGATGTGCATTAGGCTCAATCAGTACTTCTTAGCTGGTCTTCTGATGAGTCCAGTGAGCAACAGCACTTTGTTGGCATCCCTATCAAGTAACATCTCATCAGCCCCGTTGCTGAATACAGACATTGCAAAACTACTTGATATTATTATTATTATTATTATTATTATTATTATTATTATACTTGGCCTGCATTTAAACACAATTGGCACTGACAAGATTACCATCTGCCAGCTGCAAAAGGCCACCTTACTGGGATCTGCACGCATTATTCACCAATACATCACACAGCCCTAGACACTTGGGAAGTGACCAACGTGTGATTCAATACAATAGCCAGCAGAGTGATCTTGTTTGCTGTGGACTCATCTTGTTGTGGTTCAAATAATAATAATAATAATAATAATAATAATAATAATAATAATAATAATACCAGACATCACGATTGTGGAAAAGAAAAAAGTCTGGATTATTAATGTCGCCATACCAGGTGACAGTCACATTGAGGAAAAACAACAGGAAAAACTCAACCGCTATCAAGATCTCAAAATCGAACTGCAAAGGCTCTGGCATAAACCAGTACAGGTGGTCCCAGTGGTCATCGGCGCACTGGGTGCCGTGCCAAAAGATCTCAGCCGGCATTTGGAAACAATAAACATCGACAAAATCACGATCTGTCAATTGCAAAAGGCCACCTTACTTGGATCTGTGCGCATCATTCAAAAATACATCACACAGTCCTAGACGCTGGGGAAGTGTTTCGACGTGTGATTTTATGATATGAAATCCAGCATATAGATCTTGTTTGCTGTGACATACTGTGCTTTTGCATCAGTAAAATAATAATAATAATAATAATAATAATAATAATAATAATAATGAATTGCAACATGGATAATCAATGTTGCAATCCCAGGCAACAGCAGGAGTGAAGAGAAACAACTGGAAAAACTGACACTATATGAGGATTTAAATATTGAACTGCAAAGACTCTGGCACAAGCCAGTCAAGGTGGTCCCAGGGGTGACTGGCACACTGGGTGCAATGCCTGAAGACCTTGGCCTGCACTTAAACACAATCGGTGCTGACAAAATTATCATCTGCCAGCTGCAGAAGGCCACCTTACTGGGATCTGCATGCATTATTCGCTGATACATCACACAGTGCTAGACAATTGGGAAGTGTCTGATGTGATCCAATACAACAGCCAGCAGATTGATCTTGTTTGCTGTGGACTCATCTTGTTGTGTTTTAAATATTAATAATATAATAACTTAATTTTTATACCCCACCTCCATCTCCCCAAAGTGACTCAGGGCAGCTTACATGGGGCCAAGCCCAATCACATCGAGTTAAAAACATAGCATATAAAGTATAACAACAATGTAAGACCGCATAAAACAACATTATAATAATTATAAAACAGACATCATAAGCAACAAGCAAAGATATACTTCAAGTCTTGCTGTGGGAGGGCAGGCTGGTGTGCAAAAAAGTTAGAAAATAGGCTAATCAATAAGGTGCATAGATCATATAGCAGCGTAAAGATAAGAGCAGTTATAACAGGGTCATTATAGCTTTGAATAGTGCAGTAGTAAGGTGCAGGGACATGATTTTAGGCCATGGTGAGGGCCAATTATCAAGGGAATTATCTAATCAAATGCATGGTGGAACAGCCACATCTTTAGTTCCTTACGAAACGTGGATAGGGAGTGTGCTAGCCTGATCTCCCTGGGGAGGGAGTTCCAGGGCCAAGGGGCCATCACCGAGAATGCCCTCTCTCTCGTCCCCACCAACTGTGCCTGGGACGGGGGGTGGGAGTGAGAGAAGAGCCTCCCCAGATCTTAGGGATCGTGTGGGCTCATAGGGGTATATCCCAAACCGTTTAGAGCTTTATAGGTGATAACCTGCACCTTGAATTGGGACCGGAAACTTATCAGCAGCCAGTGGAGCTGTTTAAACAGGGGGGCTGACCGCTCCCGGTAACTTGCTCCAGTTAGCAACCTGGCTACCAATCTTTGCACCAACTGCAGTTCCCGGGCCGTCTTCAAGGGCAGCCCCATGTAGAGTGCACTTACATAGACCTACATCCCAAACTGAATCTCAGCCATTATATTTCAAAAGTAACTTCTCAATCTCCTCAAATATGATATGTGTTAATTTGTTGCCATTTGGTTTCTAAGCGGTATCCAGCTGATGGCTTCCATATTATTGGGACAATAGGTCCCCTTAGGTTCTAGTCTGAACTTCAAAAGGGCTATCTAAGGTTTCAAGCCCTATCCACAAAATAGGTTATGTACTTTGACTGTCCCCTTTAAAAGCATTAACACGGGAGCTACCATCCATCATTGGTGACACACGGGACAAGATTCCACATAGGTCTGTGTAGCGCAGTAGTTCTGTATGTGGTTCCCATAGTCAGATACAGAGCAAGAACATTTTCTACCATTACAGTGGGTAATGTTGTCAGTTTGCTTCTGGCTATAGGATCATAGCCAGACATGTCTTTAATCCCTCGCGTTCTGCAGTAATACTGGAATGGCAATGTGCAGAATACTACAGTGATATAGTGCCTCACCAAACTATAAATTCCAGGATTTCATAGTATTGAGCCATAGCAGTTAAAGTGGTGTCAGACTGCATTAACGCTACAGTGTGGATGCAACCTTAGATTCAGCTCTTTGGATTCCTTCTTTAACATTCAGACTAAAAACTTTGGCTCCTTGGTCTGGAAGCCTGCCCTCAGCTGTAGCTACTGCATGTGGAATGCGCTGTGGAGCAGATATCTCCCCACAAAATCTCTTGAGGTGGTCTCAGACTCATTGAGGGAGATGTTGCTTGAGGTCCTGGCAAGAATCCTATAGCTTTCCTCCCGCCTCCTCTGATTTGGCTGAACCTCATGGAAAGTGAAACCATACTCCATGGCTCATGCCCCAGTTCAAAGGATTCTGCGGTATTCCTTGCCAAAGTTACACTTTCTGACTACAACCCCCAGTATCTCCAGGTGGCACAGGTTCATGTCACGTCTACAGAGTCCTGCCAGTAGCTCTTTAAGGCTTCATGGGATACCCTTTCAAAGGTCTAGAGATCACTTTGAGACTGAAATGCCACTTTTCCTTAATCTGTCCAGCCAATAATAATGACTCAAGCACAGCAGTGGCTTGGAAAAGTTGAAGCACCGTGGTTAACCAAAGCAAGTCATAAATCAAGCTTTCTTGAAAAACTTCTGTTGCATGTAGAGCTTATCTCCCTGCACCAGAGGCAGCTTTTGAAGGTGATTGGAAGGCGTAGAGAAATGAAGGGAGCAAATAGGGAAGGAAGGAACACATTAGGTGCTCTGCAAAAGCCCAGTTCTAAATGTAGGCTGAGATTCTGCATCAACCATGTATCCAGAATGTTTAAGCTATGCTTTGACTCCTCCTTACCTTAGGCGATCCCACATAGTCTGAGTAGGGTTGTCATTCAAGATCGGTGTACTGGTGGTGAGTCCGTAGGTGATTGTGGAGACCTGGCATCTGGCATCTGGACAACATGACTGGTTTAGCAGAGTTGATGGTAGAGGACGATGGCTTCAGTGCTGGTGGTTTTTGCCTCTTCCAGCACACTGACATTTGTCTGCCAGTCTTCCCAAGAGATTTGCAGGATTTTTCAGAGGCAACACTGGTTTTTTGGAGGCAACTCCAAGAATGATGGAATCATTCTAGGAGTTGTACTTGACGTCTGTAGATAGTCCCCGTCTCGCAGGCATATAGCAGGGTTGGGAGGACAATAGCTTTATAAAGAAGCACCTTGGTATCCCTACAAATGTCCCGGTCCTCAAACACTCTCTGCTTCATTCAGAAAAATGCTGCACTCGCAGAGCTCAGGTGGTGTTGTATTTCAGTGTCAATGTTGACTTTTGTGGAGAGGTGGCTGCCAAGGTAGCAGAAATGATCAACATTTTCTAATGTTACACCATTAAGCTGTATTTTGGGCATTGGAGAGGGATTGGCTGGTGACTGCTGGAAGAGCACTTTGGTTTTCTCAATGTTCAGTGACAGGCCGAGCTTCTCGTATGCTTCTGTGAAGGTTTTTAGAGTGGCTTGTAGGTCTTCTTCTGAATGCGCACAGACAACGTTGTCATCAGACTTTCCATCTGAGTGCTAAAAACTCAACTTAAAAGCTAGTTGGGCATTCAAAGCAAACATGTCTGTGCTGCTGCTGAGCGGGGCACTGTCTGTTGACACAGGACCTTATCACATTGGGATATAATCCAATTTATATTAGTATGTATCTCATATTTTTAGGACTTTCCTCATCACACCTGATTATTATGATTTGAAAATACTGCGCTTTGACTCATCACATCACAGAAGGTGAGCTCCTCCCAATCCATTCAAAACACCCCTTACATAACTCTATACTTCATCACACTAGAGAATGCGTCCACTTTAAATCCAGTTTTTGCCTCCTGCAGAATTCTGGGGTTTGTAGTTTAGTGAGGCTGTTAAAGCCTCCTCCCTAAGCTACAAACCCCAGAATTCTGCAGGAGGCAGAAACCAGATTTAAAGTGGATTCATTCTTTAGTGTAATGACCTTTTAAAAAGTATTGTTGCTTATGGAACACATTCATGCTTTCCTATCATGCACAAAAACAGCACTTCAGCAACGGAAGAATTCTCAGTATTTCCAAAAAACACAATTAGAATTCTGTCTGCAATTAATCCATTTCTGGATTATGACGGAATATTGATGGGATGGGGCCAATGTCATGTTTGAAATAATTCCAAAGCAGTCTCTGAAACTGAGTATTTCCTAATGTGATAAGGTCCACTATCAGCCCACTCCCACAATTGTTCTGGGTGGCATTTCCAGGTAGATTCTAGGGAAATTGGGAATGTGGGATGACATTGAAGGCAAACGCAGATGGTTCCATTCAGGATTTGGGCTTTCCTGCCATTTTGCTTAACCTGATGCAAGAATGAATGAAGCCTGAATACCAATTGGACTTCTGTAGGTAGAGAGAGCATTCCACAACTGAGGTGCCAAGGCAAAGAAGACCTTCTCTCATGTTTTCCAACAGTTTATTGCCCCATTGGTGGGATGAAAGGAGGACTCCTCTTGCAGGCCTCAGACCCTGGGCAGACAGATATAGGAAGAGAAGTTCCTTGAGTTTCCACACCATGTCTGGGACCATCCCAACTATCTTCTGAGCAGAACTTTGGAAGATCTGAAATTCAGAAAAGTTACTCCCCCACCACCTCTGCTCAGTTACAACAATTCATTGGGTAAGTAGAGACAGAAGGTACCAGAAGACTAAATGAACAGTGGTCCATTGAACAGAGTCATGCTATGAGTTTTCCTGGCCATATGGCCATGTTCCAGAAGCATTCTCTTCTAACATTTTGCCCACATCTATGGAAGGCATCCTCAGAGGTTGAGAGGTTCGGATGTTTATGATATTTTTTTGATTTGATGTTTTATTGTTTTTAGTTGTTTACTGTATTTCTGTGCTTGTTTTTAATCTGTATTTGCTGGGCATGTCCTTTTGTAAACCAAAGTCAAAGCGCTTCAGGGAGATGGAGGCAGGGTATGAAAATAAAGTAGTAGTAGTAGTAGTTGTTGTTGTTGTTGTGGAACATGGCTATACTTTCCGGAAAACTTACAGCAACCCAGTGATTCTGGCCATGAAAGCCTTCGACAACATAGTGTCATTCTTTTCCAAGCCAGTAGTGGGGCAAATCCAGGTTTTAGTGTGGACTCTAAAGACATTTTCTAGGTTGTTGAATGGGTCCAGTCCCTCGGTTAGGGCTAATCCCTGGGACAGATTTGCTACCTCACTGACATGGAAGCCACTCCATCACCATGGTTCCAAGTAATGTCTTAAGAAACAGAGACCATGGAGAAGAGAGCCAAATAATGAATGCATACTAGAAGCAAAAGAAGAGAAGTGCGGAAAAAAGGAGGAGGGGGAAAAGGAAGAATAGGTGTGTCTATGCCTTTAAGGCTAGCGAGTAAAGTCATCAACTCTGAAAGAAACAAATGAAAGCCCAGAGCTGTGGCGCTAATGTGCAAACTTGTTTCTGTCCTCTATGGCTCTATCATTTATTCAGGAGGTAGAAGCAGAAGACGGGGACTCGCATTTGCTTGATACTCAATTATACATTAGTGTACATCACTTGGCAATCTGTTCATATCAATTTAATTGGATTTTAATATTGCCTCTGATCTTGTTGTCCAATTAACAGTACTGGCTGGCAATAAAGCAGAACCACACACTATGTAACACCTTTGATCCCGGCCATATGGAGCTCTTCCATTGATTACCACATTTTCCAACAAGGAAAAAAAAAACCCTGCTCTCTCAATATGGACTGTGATAAATGGGAGAAAAGGCACATCCCCAATGTGATAAAAATTTCACTTCCACTCGCAACTTCATTTATTTTGTTGACATTCGGCTCTGATTAAGAACAATAAAAAAATCATGCCCTGAATATCATATGCAAATACAACCCCGGGTATGCATCTAATTATGCCAAGGGAGCATTACGGTGACTAGCTTGGCACCGGCTTGGTCTTTCTTCCTTGCTTTTTTTTAAAGCGACAGCATATACTTCTGGGCTCAATGTGTGAGGAAGAGTCACCACGGCGGCTGTCATTTCATAAACAGCGAATGTTGCGCTTTGCCACCGAGGCATGAAGAATGAGCGGCAGTGTCTGCTTGTTATTTTGCTACCGTTGGACCCAGGTGAGCCTTTTGGCACCAGAACAGGCCCTCCTTTTCTTCCTTTCCTGTGACTGTCCTTCTCTTTGTATTGTGTCTGCTTCTTTCAGAGAAAATGGAGAATCGGTGATGCGCAGATTCACAAGAGTCAAGATTGGCATCGAAACACAAGTGGGTATTGAATGTTTTATGGAGTTGGGCACATGATAGCCTGTTTTAGCAAGGTGTTCCTGCTCAACATATAACATGGATTTTCCCCCATCTGAGCTAGAATAATTCCGTATGATATAGAGTCTTTCCAACTGAGGAGTCTTTCCATATAAGATGGGGTGTTTCCACCTCAGATTCCATCTGAGATGCAACATTTCCACACGATACACAGTATTTCCATGAGATATGGGATATTTTGGAAAGCTTGAAGATAATGATGGAAGGAAAAAGGAAGAGTGTCCAACCAAGGGCAAGATGGGTGGATGGGATCCTTGAAATGACTGGCTTGACCTCATAGAATCATAGAATCATAGAGTTGGAAGAGACCTCATGGGCCATCCAGTCTAACCCCCTGCCAAGAAGCAGGAATGTTGCATTCAAATCACCTCTGACTGATGACCATCCAGCCCCTGTTTAAAAGCTTCCAAAGAAGGAGCCTCCACCACACTCCGGGGCAGAGAGTTCCGCTGCTGAACGGCTCTCACAGTCAGGAAGTTCTTCCTCATGTTCAGATGGAATCTCCTCTCTTGTAGTTTGAAGCCATTGTTCTGCATCCTAGTCTCCAGGGAAGCAGAAAACAAGCTTGCTCCCTCCTCCCTGTGGCTTCCTATCACATATTTATACATGGCTATCATATCTCCTCTCAGCCTTCTCTTCTTCAGGCTAAACATGCCCAGCTCCTTAAGCCGCTCCTCATAGGGCTTGTTCTCCAGACCCTTGATCATTTTAGTCGCCCTCCTCTGGACACATTCCAGCTTGTCAATATCTCTCTTGAATTGTGGTGCCCAGAATTGGACACAATATTCCAGGTGTGGTCTAACCAAAGCGGAATAGAAGGATAGCATTACTTCCCTAGATCTAGACACTATGCTCCTATTGATGCAGGAGCTGGGGGTGGCCACGGCCAACAGGGATCTCTGTCATGGGCTTGTCCATGAAGTCACAAAGAGTTGGAAGCAACTAACAAATAAACAACAAAGGGATATTTTTCAATGATATAGTTGTCCCTCCAGATCCACAGATTCTGTATCTACAGATTCCACCACACACAGTTCAATCACCATTGAGCAGGAGGTTGGATTTGATGACCCATGAAGCTCCTTCCAATTCTATGATTTTGTGATTTTATAATCTCTGGACATGGGTGGGGATATTGGTCTGTCAGATAGCCTAGATCTGAGCTGGATTGGCCTTTATAGATCATGCCCAGCACTTGTAATTATGCCCATAAATAGAGTGAAAGGAAACATCAATGTAAAAGGGGATTTATATTGTCTCTATTCTTGACCTGGTTTCATCTCTTTGTTTCAACCAAAGCTTCCAAATTCTCTTCAAAGATTATTTAAAGTGTACCATAGAAACCTAGTAATCCATGTGGGATGTAACCAAGGTGTGTATCACTGGCCAAATCAGGCTTCTTTGGGAATGAGCTTGGCAAGTAGCATACTTGTTTTAACTGCACAAATATAGTTCTGGCTACCATAGAAACCTAGTCTCCTAGTCTGAAGACTGAGTCCAAAAACATATCTAAACTGTGAAGCATGGCCCAGTGCAAGATACATCTGATCTCAGGAACCCTTCTGTCTTGTCTAGATAAACCGTCCATTTATTCACCCTGGTTCAATCTATTACTGATGCTGGACATCTTCTTGGAATTAGATGGAAAGGTGAAATAGAGCTGGGCGTCATCAGGAGACCCCGAAACTCCAGATGGCTTCTCCCAGCAGTTTCATGCAGATGTTGCATAGCATGGGGATTGGGAAAGAGTCTGAGGGACTCCACAGGTCAGTCACCAAGCAGCCAAACACGAATTTCTGGGCATAAATTTTTCTCCCCCCCCCCCCCCCAGGACCTAGAGCAGTGGTTACCAACCTTTGGGCCTCCAGGTGTTTTGGACTTCAACTCCCAGAAATCCCAGCCATCTTACCAACTGTGGGAGCTGAAGTCCAAAACACTTGGAGGCCTAAAAGGTTGGGAACCACTGAACTACAAGGTAACCATGGTGGATGGTATTGAAAGCTGCTATGAGATTCTGCAGAGCCAACAGGGATACACATTCTGTCTAGTTTCCAAGGTGGATAATCCTTCAAGGTAACCAAAGCTGTCTCTGTCTCATAAACAAGCTTGAAACAAAATTCAAATGGATCTACACACTGTTTCTTCCAGGAATCTGCGGCCCTAAGAGGCCTCCGCCAGTTCTAATAACTTTCCCAAAAATGAAATGTTGGAAATTAGAAAACCTTCTGCTTATACAGTATTATATGCTACCTTGATCAACTCCTTTCATTATGAGACTAAAGCCCGAAGAGAAGTCATTACATTACTGACATGGAAACAATCCTTTCAGGTAGCTCCTTTAAAGTTATGCACCTTGTGTTGGGGTTTTGTGCATTTGCAAAAGCTTCTGGAGTGCACATGAAACAATTTGCATCATTGAAACATGAATGGGCAAAATGCATATAATTGGGATATGTATGTATGCACACATTTTAGTCAGGATGGGAAAGTTGCCTAAATGAAGTAGTTTTCATAAATGAAAATGTTGTGGAAGTATTGGATCACTGATACTATTTTTTAATGAGGCGGCATCGGTTTTTATGAAGCACCTGCATATGGATGTGAAACACAAAGCAATCTTTAAATTATTGTGCATTATCCAAACTCATATTTTTTTGTATAAGATACGATGATAATCATGATGAGGATTTATTTCTTACCTGCTTCTCCCTGTAGATTGAGGCAGAGTACAACAACAAATAGTACAACGCGTAGCATCATTTCAAAGAGCATATTAAACTGATACATCAATAAATAGTTTGTCTTTTACTTTGCACTGTAGCCAAAGAAGTGGGTTTATATCCATGGAAGCTCATGTTTTTTCACCTTTCCCCTTCCTTTCTATTCAGCAAGAGACTAGCACAATTATGTCTGCAGAAACTATCCCAATAAATACAGTTGCCTTTTCATAATTATGAGTTTTACTTTGGTGGATTTCATTATTTGTAAATTTGGTTAATATGTCCTCTCTAGAAATCTATAGGCACAAGCCTGAAATCAGGTTTAAATGGATCCAAATAATGTGTTTCATCCAAGAATCTGAACTCTGACCTTTTCTATGTTTTGCCTCTGTTGAACTGATTAAAGTGTATGACCCTGGACTAACTGGCATTGTGACTGGTAAGTGGCTTCTTTGGCAGGAAATATCTGTATAGGTTCCTGACAAATATTATATATTACTTAGTCCCTGGTCAACTCTATGGCCAACTCATCCAGTGCAATTGTAAGTCCTCTAGAAGAATTCTGTGGTCTACATCTGGTGGACTTCTAATGGGTTATTTCAGAGAGTGTAATAGGTGATACACCTACTTTGAGTATGGACACCTTCTCCAGTTAGGAATGGCCATGGCTACAGGAGTTCAATGGTAGGCCACAGTATGTCTGGGTTGGCTTTGATCACAGTGGCAGGAGGAAGGGAACACCATTGCCAACCTCCTCAGTGCAAAAAAAAAAAAAAAAGACACAAAAAACCGTACTGTTACCATATGCCTTTGCATGCAATGAAACCAAGACATGTGTTGACATCACTGAAATAGATGAAGTTAAGCTCACACCACGTATTGTACTGAATAGATATTTTGTGGATGGCTATTATAGTTTGTGGTGCACTATTTATTAGCCTTAGACTGGGCTGTAAGCCAGTCAGGATCAGAGAAATCCCCAAAGAGTGGGAATGGCAGGCTGTTTTTGATGCATTGCTCACCTACCTTGTTGGCTGTGGCTACCACTATTAGATCCAAAAGACTGGGGAAGTGAGGGAGCACCCCGCCCATAGAAAGGCAACAAATGTGGGTCATTGGATATCAGCCATAATGTTTTCCAATTTATTTATTTATTTATTTAAAAGTTTTCTATACCAATCTTCTCACCTCCAAGAGGGACTCAGATCTGGTTCACAACATGTGTTCATATACAAAAATACAAACCACACAATGTATTATCATTACACAATTAAAAACATATTGCAATACAACATCGTCATCATCACAATTACATAGCCAAGTCATCAAAACATTCATGGTCATAATTCACAGTTAATCTTTCTCCTTCCATGTGAACCAAACATTGACTCAGTTATCAAAGGCCGCATTCCAGAGCCAAGTTTTTGTTAGCTTCCTGAACGTCAGGAGGGAGGGAGCAGTTCTAATCTCCTGTGGGAGGGAATTCCAAAGCCGGGGAGCTACCATCGAGAAGGCCCTGTCCCTCGTCTCCACCAACTGCATGGGTCCCCATGCCCATTTTTAAAACTTTAATTCCCTTTAAAATACGGGGTCATGGACATGCCCTTACAGCTCTCTATATCTGAAGCCATGGAATGAAGGATGTGGGAGCCCAGTTCAGATGTGGGGACTGAAGAGGGATCCTCTGTTGGATGTGGAAGTTGTGTTCAGCTTCCAAACTTTTCAGTGTGTGGTGAAGCCCAACCCCTGCCTCTTGTTGTGGGTCCAGAGGCTGCCCCTGTACATAATCTCATCCGCAAACTGGTGCAATTTCTTGAATTGCTGGTACTGTTGCTTGAGCTCCTTCTCCAAGTGTTAGAAGCACAACTGCTGGGCCATGTACTCTCAGAAAGGCTGCTCCTGCACTAGGAAGGGCTTCTTGTTCTCTTGCTCCCAGTGCTCCAACCAGTCCTGCAGCTCTGTTTCAATCTTGGAAAGGGTCTTCTGCAGCTTCACTTGCAGCTTCCCTTCCTGGAGAAGGTTGCCCCCATGGTTGGTGAAGTGGCTGGAGTATGAGGCCTTTCTCTGAAACTACTGAAAGTGGTGCCAGTTCTCTTCCCACTTGTGGATGCCTACTGCTCTTCACTAAAAAAGCACACCTGCCAGTAGCTGGCCAGCTCCCTCCTGGAAGCCCTCCACCACTTTCAGGATGTTGAGATGCTTGAGCTTCTCCAGGCGGTCCTCCTTTAGCTGCAGTGCATTCATAATCTTGGACCTACAGCACACCATGCAGGGGGCAAAGGCCTTCCTTTCCTTTGCAGGGACATTCAGTTTGCTGTTTTGACCCAACTTGGTATGGCTTTTTTTGTATGTGGGAGACAGCTGGGCCTATCCGTTACACATGTCATAAATTATTTCTTGACCATTAGCAGTTTTTCTGCATCATAACTGTTCTTCAGGCATATTAAATCAGCGAGAGGGAAGAGCACGCCAGGACATCTGGGGCTGCCAGATAATTCAGTTAATTTCTATTCCCTCGAACCTGGAGGTGTTAATTTGGAAGCGCAACAGCCAAGTCGGAAGAATGCTAATACGTCATTTGAATGATTAATGCAATCAAGGGAATTGGGAGACCTTTGTTTACTCCTTAATTTTTGACACGGCGAAGCAAAGATGCGTCAGGCTCATTTCTCTGCGCCTTCTCTCCTCCCAAAAGTTAAGGCGAAGTTTGTGGCATTTTTGGTCACCTGACTTTGCAGTGGTGACTTGGGAACTGGGGAAACGTGGGCTTCGGGAGGAGAGGCAGAGAGGCATTCTGCTCCATTTTATTTTATTTTTGTTCCTATCATGGTTGCAAGGGAACCTTGCGCAGATGAAATTGTTTGTGATCGGCTGAGCCGCGGCCTCTTGGGTGAGAGATTTTGAAAGCCAGTGTGACAGACACAGAAAACCGGATTAAAAGATTCCACCAGAGCTGGGATTTTCCATTTCAAATGGGGAGAAAAATCATAGATTCAGTGCTCATCTTGCTCTCATTTATTTAGCTTCATAATCGCAAAGAGAACTATTTCAAGAATCGATGTTTTTTTTCTGCCCATTTTACAAGCAAAACTTGAGGAACGCCAGATTTTTTTCTGAAAGGGACCCCCCCCCCGCCCCCCCTTTGCTCCAACAGGGTGCCCTTTTAAAACAATGTTGGCTTTGTCTGGATTTGTATTTATTATTATTACTATTTTAAAGGCGAGAGGGGGATTTGGCCCCAAGCACTAAACAGTTCGAGGAGTGGAGCCGAAAACCTGCAATTATGCCAACAGTAAATTAATGTTTTGCAATTTATCCCAATTGTGCCTCTGAATAGGTGTTGTTCATACATATCCATTTGAGGCCTCAGCAGAGACAGCCAAAATGTTCCTGGAGAAGTTTAAAGCAGGTGTTGAAAAAAGAGCCCTTTCTTGAGAATGAGAGGGTGTTTCAAAGGGAGGTGACAGCCACCTAACAGCTAATAATACTATTACCATTTGGGTTTGAGGAATAATATTTACTCCCGAAATGTTGCCTTTCTGGCTCATTGTGGGGCTATTTTTGTATTTCATGTGTGCTTTTTATTAATGAATTAAAAGTTATGCAAAAGTAACAGGCCAATTAAGCGTGACTAATATTCCGGTTTTTGAAATAGTTAATAATGCTTTTTGATTATAATCAAAGAACAAAAATCTATTGAGTAATTAATTACTTTTAAAAAGTCAAGTTCAGGAAAGAGGTCAATATTGGTTAGACCACACCTGGAATATTGTGTCCAATTCTGGGCACCACAATTCAAGAGAGATATTGACAAGCTGGAACGTGTACATAGGAGGGCGACTCAAATGATCAAGGGTCTGGAGAACAAGCCCTATGAGGAGCGGCTTAAGGAGCTGGGCATGTTTAGCCTGAAGAAGTGAAGATATGATATGATAGCCATGTATAAATATGTGAGAGGAAGCCACAGGGAGGAGGGAGCAAGCTTGTTTTCTGCTTCCCTGGAGACTAGGACGCGGAACAATGGCTTCAAACTACAAGAGAGGAGATTCCATCTGAACACGAGGAAGAACTTCCTGACTGTGAGAGCCGTTCAGCAGTGGAACTCTCTGCCCCGGAGTGTGCTGGAGGCTCCTTCTTTGGAAGCTTTTAAACAGGGGCTGGATGGCCATCTGTCAGGGGTGATTTGAATGCAATATTCCTGCTTCTTGGCAGGGGGTTGGACTGGATGGCCCATGAGGTCTCTTCCAACTCTTTGATTCTATGATTCTATGATTCTTAAAAGGGACCAAAAAACAGCATTTGACCGTCTCAATCCAAAAACGACTTCAGTTTTGCTCTGTCAGATGCATTTTTTTTCAGACCTTGCTTTCTGTGTGGCAAGATGCAACTGAACAATAGGCTTGTGCATTTTGGCTGAACCACGATCCATTTCTGCTGACCGGATTCTGGTAAATCCATTTTTGCATGCTTCCCAAAAATGGGCTGGTAGCCAGATAGCCTTTTTTGGTCCTCACCCAAAATATATGGCTGGCTAGATCTATCCCATGACCTGGCAATGGGGAATTTATGAGGCTCACCTTTCCATTCCTGGGATCCTTTCCTTTCTTCCCTTCAAGGTAGCTTGGGTTTCAGCAACGAGGTTAAGGAAGCACTCTTCCTGGGACCTTTTCCTTTTTATCCTTCAAGGGAGCCTGAGTGTCTGCAACCAAACTAAGGAAGCACACTATCTGACCCATTATGGGGGGGGGGGGGTCTTTCCAGACTCCCTTTCCCGTCATTTTAGTCATTGTTTGTCCTTATCTATATAAATAAAAATGTAATGTTCGTTTGTGGGATTCACATAACAAAAAAACCCACTGGACAAATTGCCACCAAATTTGTCCACAAGACACCTACTAAACCCAAGAAGTGACCATCACTCAAAAACAAATGATTTTGTCATTTGGGAGTTGTAGTTGCTGGGATTTATAGTTCACGTACAATCAAAGAGCATTCTGAACTCCACCAATGATGGAATTGAACCAATCTTACCACACAAGACTCCCATGACCAACAGAAAACACTAGAAGGGTTTGGTGAGCATTGACCTTGAGTTTGGGAGTTGTAGTTCACCTACATCCAGAGAGCACTGTGGACTCAAACGATGATGGGTCTGGACCAAACTTGGCACTAATATCTCATATGCCCAAATATGAACACAGGTGGAGTTTGGAGGAAATAGACCTTGACATTGGGAGTTGTAATTACTGGTATTTATAGGTCACCTACAATCAAATAGCATGCTGAACCCCACAAACGACAGAATTGGGGCAAACCTCCTACACCGAACCCCCATGACCAACAGAAAATACTTAAGACCATTCAGTCCCACTCCCTTCACCAGGGCAATAAAACATAATCAAAGCCCTCCTGACAAAGAGCCATCCAGCCATAGATATAGATAAATAAATATATATGATTCACACACACACATAGATATAGTATCATAGATTTGAAGGGGACCCCTAAAGAAGAACAATTATATGTTGCATGTTCCAGAGTAGGCAAACCTAACAATCTCCACATCAACATTCACAAAGAAACAGCAAGAAATACTGTTTAGCCTCAAGCATACAGAAATTACATATATTAGAAACCAAAACTTTCTCACAACTTTATTTTCCAGATCACCACACTGGGCCACAGCATCGCGGGGCAGGGGACGGCTATTATCCTTCATAAAGACCTGGATTAAAAGCATCAGAGTAGATACCACTCTTTCTGTGATCCTTTCCCTTCTGTCTGTAGAGGAGACTGAGTTTAATGCTTTGTAAAAACTGTTTCTTCCTACTCTTGAGGAGATAGTCACTGCAGGCACACACTCTCATCCTGCACACAGCTTTCCAAGGCATTTTGAGGAGGCTTCCCACTTCCCAGGGATGAAAGAGCAATGACGTGGAGCTATCCTACCATGGGCTTCCTTAAAAAAGCCCTCTCTTTTATCTTGATTTGCACTTCAGATTCTGCCTGGAGTAGTGCCTTTTCTCCCCTCATGTCTTTTTGCTTACTGAAGCCAGGACACAACTTCGGTGCCAAATAGGGGAGGAGGAGCCTTGATCGGCTGTCACGTAGTCCCATTATGGATGGGAGCTGTCTTCATAGACCTGTCAGCGGCTTATGATACTGTGAACCACCGCCTCCTCCTGAGAAAAATGTATAATATCACAAAGGACTACCATCTCACCCATCTCATAGGAAACCTGCTACAAAACAGGAGCTTTTTTGTTGAGTTCCAGGGCCAGAGAAGCAGATGGCGGAAGCAGAAGAACGGCCTGCCTTAAGGGAGCGTGCTCGCTCCATCCATGTTCAACATCTACACAAATGACCAGCCACTGCCAGAAGGGACAGAGAGTTTCATCTATGCTGATGATCGTGCCATTACCGTTCAAGCAGGGAGCTTTGAGATGGTTGAACAGAAGCTCTCCGAAGCTCTAGGTGCTCTAACTGCCTATTACAGAGAAAACCAACTGATCCCTAATCCATCTAAAACACAGACATGTGCCTTTCACCTTAAGAACAGACAAGCATCCCGAGCTCTGAGGATTACCTGGGAAGGAATCCCACTGGAGCATTGCAGCACACCCAAATACCTGGGAGTCACTCTGGACCGTTCTCTGACCTACAAGAAGCACTGCCTGAACATCAAACAAAAAGTGGGTGTAGAAACAATATCATACGAAAGCTGACTGGCACAACCTGGGGATCACAACCAGATACAGTGAAGACATCTGCCCTTGCACTATGCTACTCTGCTGCTGAGTATGCATGCCCAGTGTGGAACACATCTCACCATACTAAAACAGTGGATGTGGCTCTTAATGAGACATGCCACATTATCACGGGGTGTCTGCACCCTACACCACTGGAAAAATTACACTGCTTAGCCGGTATTGCACCACCTGACATCCGCCGGGAAGTAGCAGCCAATAGTGAAAGGACCAAGGCAGAGACATCTCCAGCTCATCCCTTGTTTGGGTATCAGCCAGCACGTCAACGACTTAAATCAAGAAATAGTTTTCTTAGATCTACAGAGACATTCGCTGGAACACCTCAGCAAGTGAGGGTCCAAAAGTGGCAGGCTCAACCCCAGCACCTCAATCCGTGGGTGATACCAGATGAGAGACTCCCCCCTGGGCACACAGAAGACTGGGCGACTTGGAAGGCGCTGAACAGACTGCACTCTGGCACCACGAGATGCAGAGCCAATCTTAAGAAATGGGGCTACAAAGTTGAATCCACGACATGCGAGTGTGGAGAAGAGCAAACCACGGACCACGTGCTGCAATGCAACCTGAGCCCTGCCACATGCACAATGGAGGAACTTCTTGCGGCAACACCAGAGGCACACCAAGTGGCCAGATACTGGTCAAAGGACATTTAATCAGCTACCAAGTTTGCAAAATTTGTGGGTTTTTTTATCTGTTCGTTTGTTTTGTTCTGTTAGAAATGTAATACAATGTTCTGGTTGCGAATGACACGATAAATAAATAAATATAAATAAATAATTATGGATGGGAATCCATGATGACTGGGCCCTTGCTGTTATGACCACCCAACCCAGCTGAAAAAGCTGGATTGGCCGAAGGAAAACTGCTAAAACAGATCTGCAGACAAGCCTACTGAACAAAATTAGTAATGAAATTTGTGCAAAAAATGTATGTGCTGGCAAATGCATTAAAACAGCTACAATATTTTTAAAAAGTTTATTTCCTTGCAATCTGTTTGATGTAAGTTCCATAGTTTTTATATCTCAACTTCAGTTGGGACTAACAAGCAGGTTTAGGGCATGTTTTGCTTCTGGTGTAAAGCTATAGGCTTTTTATTGTTATATTACTTTGTATGTAGAGTTAAGCATCCCTCAATATATCACAGGCAAAACTTACTTCCAGACGAGTGTGTATATGATTGTAGTCTCCAGCTGTAATTTTGTCTGGATTTGAAATGAAATGAATGCTCTTATTACAACAAGCAGTTACGGACTGTATTAAAAGAGAGAGAGAGAGAGAGAGAGAGAGAGAGAAAATGTTCTTGGCATATGTGTATGTTTTAACATACAATTAGCTTCCCATAATAATAGCATGAGCTTCTCAGAGGCCCATTTTATTTGCAGTGCCTTATAGATAAAAGAAGCATTATTCCCATTGCTCTTATTATTCAATTAAGATACAAATCAAGAGGCTAATAGTAATAACACTAATAAAAAACCCAAGATAACCAGCGTATTCTTTGCCAATGTGTAAAGCAGTAATTCTGTGTATGTTCATGAATGTATAGATCCAGTTGCAAGGTTGGAAAAAAGCTTCAGTTTTGGATAACTCCCAGAATTCACAGCAAGCCTGACAGCTGGAAGATTTTAATAATCATCCTTCCACATTTGTGGTTTTGATTTTTATGGATTTGATTCCAAATGTTCTCTTGAAGAATCTCTAGGTCCTCCGGGGTGACTTTATGTTTAACTTCCTCTGTTCAAACAGGAAAACCTAGAGGTTTCTAGAGAGAATACCTCCCTAGGAACCTCCAGTTCTCTGGGGCAATTCTTTGTTCAGCTTCCAGTGGAAGTTGACTATAGAGTTGTACTGGAAGACCTGGGGCCTGTCCAGATAGTACCTTTATTGTGGTATCTACTGCAATAAAGGAAGGGCTGTCCAGACAACGTTCTAGATAGTCCTGAATTAATTTGCTACAAACCAGGAAAACCTTGGCTTGTAGCAAATTAGTTAGATAGTGGGTTTATTCCGTGCCTTCTTGGAAGGTGTGGGATAAACTCACTATTTCTGGGTCTGGACTTAAGAATACTGCAGTCCAGACAATATTCCCACAATTTACCGGCTAAATAAGCCCGGTAAACTGTGGGAATACCCACCCCCTTCCCCCAAAGCCCCAGACCCCTTAGAAAAGAAAACTTACCGGCCTCCATTACAGGCTTCAGCCAGCTCTCCCAGTGTGTAGAAATGACGTGCCAGGAAGGGGGGGGGGGAGATATTTTCCTCCTCCTCCCCCCCCTACTCTCCTGGCATGTCATTTCCTGTAAAGGAGTCCGGGTAAGTTTCCAATACTTTTCTAATGGGTCTGGGGGCTTTGGGGGAGGGGGGGTCTCCAGATGTTCTTCAGTCCCGCAAGAACTTCTGGTCACCCACCCCAGAAAGCGTGTGCTTTCTGGGATGAGTGTGGACAGCCTCCCAGAAACATCCGCGTTTTTAAACGTGGATGCTTCTGGGCTAAAAGGCTGTCTGGATCCAGCCCTAGAGATTGCTAGAGATCCGGTGCTACTAACCCTAGCAAATGCTGAGGGCTATAGTTTCATTAAACAAAAATGCTGTATCCAGTTTAAAGCGAGGGGATGTCAGAGCTTGGACAGTTTGCACAGGGAGATACAATCTGTGCAATTGCCTGAATATGAGGCATATAGAACTTTACGGGTCATAACCAGCACTTTGAATCATGCCTGGAAACAAATGACAGCTAGGGTTGTGTATTTGGGGGTAAATCCTGACCCATTTCATGTCCTGGCTTTCAGTGGAGGCCCTGATCTATTTTTTGGAAGCCTCCTGAAATTGGGAGGACAGCTATCTGTTTTCAATTTGGGGCCCCAAAATATCTATCGGCCCATTATGGGATGGGGGCTTCCCACCCAGGCTCCCCTTCCCATGTACACTTTACGGAGGCTTCTTCTTACTTGATGTTTCTACTCTAGAGGAAGTACTCAGCTGCAGGCCCTGGCAGGCGCGGGTGTTTTTGCATGCTTCACACACACTCTTTTTCCAAGGAGAGTGTGTGTGTGCCATGTCTCTTACTCTGTGATACCAAAAAGCAGGCCTGGAGCCCAAATCCGCTCCTGCTTACTTTCGTGCCGAGCTGATTTCTGTAGTGGGAAGGGTCTTTCTGTTCCATGCTCTCGAGGAAATGATAGACATGAAAGAAATGAAGGAAACAGGAGAAACAAATTCCACACACAACTCTACTGGCAGTGACATTATTCTCTGATTGAATCATACAATTGGAGGAGACCATAAGGGTGATCCAATCCAACCCTCTGCCATGCAGAAATACACAATGTATGCCCTATGTTTTCAACTAGCCATTGGTTGAAATGGGGGAGGGTGGGGTGGCGACAGTGTAGCAGAAGCCATGGATAACCTTTGGCCATTGGGTTAGGTCAGTAGACACTTGTGACTTTTGCAATGAACAAAAGAAAAAGAATTGCAATGGTGTTAGTTGGACTGATATCATAAGTCGGAATGCCAGGCATAATTGCAAATTGGATAGTATTTTATTCACCGCTTTGTCAACTGAGGCCAAGTGGTTGGCGCAACATCACCCAATGCAACTGCTGGAAATTTGAATCTGGTCTCTCCTTGCTGTCTGGTGAAGTTCTATGCAATATTGATGCATGAAATAAACTTTATCTATCTGGGCCAGTGCTGTGAGTAGGTTGGGCTGAAATCAGCACTGGAATTTGGCAGTTCCTTTGGTCATAGTTATTGTTTGTTGTCTGTCTAAACCTTCCTACTTAGTTTCAGGGTCATCTTAGCTTCATGGCCCACCTGGGAGGATACAGTCGGGCTGATATTTTAGTCCTAGCCCACACCACTATCTCACGCAGCTTCTTGGAAAGGGAGGAAGGTGACGAGAGAGTCGCTTGAAAAAATAAATAAAGGTAAGCCACAGCTGTGTAAAGGAAGGGAGCTACCGAGGTGAAGTTCCCTCTAGGGCTGTTGTCGGCCTCTGATTATAGTCCAGAGTTGCGGCAAATGCTATAATTCCAAACAGGGGAAAGCAGGTGTTATGTTCAGACTTCCAGATATATCATTGCTGACATGGTGGCCTTCTCGGTGCTCCAGTTTTAAAAAAGAACAAAGCTGTTTGAGCCAGAGAGGGAGAACGAGAGATGGAGAGCGCAGGCCAAGAAACAAAGGGTAAAACTTGAGGTACTTTTTAAAAAAGCAAAAGATATGATTTCTATGAATCTGTATGGCAGCTTTCATGCTAAGAGCACTAAAATAAAGTCTGAAGCCTTCTTTCGTGTGCAAATTTTTCACACATACAAAAGGTGCAAGTCCACCTTAGGTCAGAAGTAAAAAGTCTCATAGCAGTGGGCTATTTTTTATGCAGGGATGGCTTGATGTGTCGATACAAGCTCTTTCAGGGATGGGAACATGTGTATGTGTGTTTTACCTTCCTAGGTGTAGACAAAACCTGAAGGAAAAAGAATGCCTTCCTTACGAAGTGCAATTGACCTGTGGAGTTCGCTTTCACAGGATGCGGGCCACTAGCTTAAAGGTCTCTAAAATGAAGGGATGGGACAAATCCACAGAGAACAGTTGTGTTGATGGCTGTTAGCCGCAAGAGCATCTAAGCCGGGTTTATCCTTGCATGACAGTAGTTGTGAGGAGAGAGCAGATGAGGGAAGCTTATTACAGTCAGCCCTCCACATTTGCTGGGATTGGGAACACAGGATTCCTCTGAAAGGCTGTGAATAAAGAAATGGCTCCTTCTTATAACCTGCAAAAACATGTCTGTAGTCTTCTAGCATGACTTTCTGGCCGATTTCTGCTGGAAGCTGACATTGGAGGGTCCAGAGATTCCCAGAGAGGGGTTCATGACAGACATCTCTACATCTTCCAGCATGATTCGGGGAAGGATGCTACCCAAAAGACGGGTCTCTCACCATGGTGGTGAAGAAGCTTCTTGCAATGCTTCTTCACCACTTCACCCATTGATGGGGCAGGGCCAAGGCCTGCGTCATCTGATGGAATACATCAGGATCTGTGGCCAAAGAGGAACCCCAGCATGGTAAGAGGAAAAAAGACCCTTATGTGATGAGGTGGTAAGTCCTCCAATGTGACTTTATGCTTTTCCTCATCTGGTGGGGGAACGTCCACGTGTCAACATGTTTCCCCCAATTTTGGCAGGCTTTTCCCTGTCTGATAGTGGCAGAGACAGGGTGGCAATGCACCTTGTCCCAATCTGCCACCCTTCCTCTATGTGATAAGGGAAGGAGGGAGGGCATGTGACGTGCTGAGATGCGCTACACACACCTTCTGTTTCAGTGATGTTTTCTGGTGAAACGGGACAAGAGAAGTGGGTTTGTTAATGTGAAGATGTTGAATAGCTCTTACAATTAGGAAGTTCTTCCTAATGTTTAGGTGGAATCTCTTTTCCTGCAATTTGAATCCATTGCTCTGTGTCCTGGTTTCTAGAGCAGCACAAAACAAGTTTGCTCCCTCGATATGACATCCTTTGAAATATTCAAATATATTTTTAAACATCTCTTCTCAAGTCTGAATATACTGTTCTCCCTAAGCCACTCCTTATAAGGCATGGATTTCCAGACTTTTTAGTCACCCTCCTCTGGGCACATTCCAGTTTGCCATGGAAGTGGCGGTGGGGCTCTAGTGGCTCAATAGCAAGTCCAGGGGTATTGAATAGCCAACTGTAGCTCATAGTTCCTCATGCAGAACTACTACACTCTGCTGTGCCATGCAGCCTTTGGCCTCTCTGGTTATAGAATACTGAATACAGACTGGATACTGTTGGAAGGAGACCTGTTTTCCGGTCAGCAATCTGTTTGCGTATTTGCTATTACCTTGTTTGGTTCTCTTTACAATGTAGTGGAGTTGATATTGATGCTATGCAGAGCTTGGGAAAGGTCCTTTTTGAATCTATGATTTCCCACTACACATGCGGACATGCAGCTGGTAGGATTTTGGAAACATTACTCTAGGCTTTCCAAGATTTGTGGAAATGAACACAGTATGTTTGTCAACTTATGGTGGTCACATGAATTTCATAGGGTTTGCTTGGGCAAGGTATACTCGGTAGTGTTTATGTTTCTTCCTCTGAAACATAGCCTACAAGACTTGGTATTTTTGGAGGTCTCCCATTCAAGTACTAACTATAGCTGACTCTGCTTAGCTTCCAAGATCAGATGAGATCTGGTGCCTTTGAATAATACCTAATTAAACTGGGAGAATTTGTTGACCTGTTTTAAAACAGAGGGCTGAGACAATGAATAGGTCACTATCAATGGCTATTAAACATAATAGAAAAATGAAGCTCACATGTTCAGAGGCAGCAAAGTTCTAAATACTGCTATTTCTGCAGTTCTAAATACTGTTAATGCTGGAGGCTATTAACAGGGAGACAGACCGGTTGCTCTCCTGGCCTGCTTTCATTCCTAGAGGCTTACCCTGTTGCTTGCTAACTGGTGTCATCGCCTCATTCAGCATCCTTTCAACAACACTCAAACCATCAAATAAATATAGCCAAATACAGGACCTGTGTCCATAGCAACTACCCAACTTGTCCACCACACCTGCCATCACCCCAGGCAACCCTCCTTGCAATTTTGCACCAATCGCCACCAAGCTAGGATAAAACACTATGCCCAGTTATGCGCACTTCAAGCAACATCTCTCTTAGGTCATCCAAAAGTAGACATTTGTGATGGGGAGATTATAATTCTCTTTTGCCAGTTATTAAAACCTTACCTCTGATACAGATTGGAACTTGAATGTAACTCGTTGTAAATAAGAAGTTATTCCTACCCACCAAGAAAGACGTAATGACATTACATTATAACGGCACATTAATAAGGGACAAATGATAATTGCACTCCTTTTTGCACCATAGGTATTTAACATAGCTTGTTGTTTTTACAGTTGTAGAGGTGCAGCTTCACAAAATGTTGGGGGAGAAATAGCATACATAGTTTAAGCAAAAGTTCATTGCGTACTGCATGCTCTGTTGTGAGTGCTGAGGAAATAATGAAGTGAATGGGATAATAATGTGCTCTGCAGAATGACTGTTAAAAAAACTGAACACAATGACTGATCATTGTTCCATCTGAACATTAGGAAGAACTTCCTGACTGTGAGAGCTGTTCAGCAGTGGAACTCTCTGCCCCGGAGTGTGGTGGAGGCTCCTTCTCTGGAGGCTTTTAAGCAGAGGCTGGATGGCCATCTGTCGGCGGTGCTTTGAATGGAATTTTCCTGCTTCTTGGCAGGGAGGTTGGACTGGGTGGCCCATGAGGTCTCTTCCAACTCTAGGATTCTATGATTTTATGGCTAAGTGGAATCAGCAGCAGACGGTATCTAACATGTCTTTGGGATAGTGGATCCATGACACATTTTCACCCTATGTTTAAGAGGCTGTGTAAAGTGCTGGGCCCTATCCTCTAAACCAGAGTTTCCCAAACTGTGCTCTTTCAGGTATTTTGGACTTCAGTTTCCACTGGCTCTGAAAAAAGACATATACAATTCCACCTCCATATCCATGGTTCCACCATGATACCCACACCTGACAAAAATGTGTCTTCTGAAGGATTATTTAGGTCCTCTTGTTATTCTATGGCAAACTGTGCTCCTCCAGATGTTTTGGACTTCAGCTCACACAATCCCCAACAGCTGCTAAACTGGGTGGGATTTCTGGGAGCTGAAGTCCAGAACACCAGAAGGAGCACAGTTTGAGAAACACTGCTCTAAACAGTTCAACTCTATGGATAGCTCCTTCAAAGTCTGGACTGAAATCTGGAGTAGAATCACTGGGCACATCTTCACTGACTGCTGAATGTGAAATGACCCTGCATCAGTTCTGTGGCAGCCAAACATGCGGCTTTAACATAGTCTTGACCTGTAGTAATTGAAGTTGGGGATGGTCGAGAATTTGAAGTATCCCTTAAGTTTGAGCCCATATAAAGAGTTGGTCTGGTTCTGAGACAGTACTGCTCGCAACTGTTTATATTGCCATCCTGTGTCTCCTGGGTTTGGGTAGCCAGGAGACATGGAATGGCACATTGTCATCTCCCATCCTCTGTGGACCCTTCCAGACATAGCAGAAACACAGGGGGACGCGGGTTAAAATAACCCACTTCTTTCCAGGTTTCCCTATTCTGAGCCCAAACTCCAGGCTTTCCCTTGAGGGGTGGCTAGATGCCATCCTGGGTCAGCCAAAAGTTGGCCTGGGATGACATCCAGCCCTTTTTCAGCCCCCCCCCCCCCCCCCAAATTTACTAGCGGGGCCTGACATGCGAAAATGATGCCAGGAGGTGGATGGGGGAGGAGGGACCCCCCCACACACCTGCCAATGTGTCATTTTCGAGTGGCAAGAATACTGTGCAGAGGGGCCTGTGCTGCTAGCCAGCCCCTTTGGTAAGTTTTCTTTTTACAAAAAATGGGGGAATGGGGGTGGAGGGTGTGCATGTGGAAGCAGTCCTGGGTGTCAGTCCCCAAAGGCTCAGCACCTGGAAAGATCTGGACTTTAGCTTGAGTTCCAGATCTTTCCAGGTGTCAAACCCAGTTGCCTCCACATTAATTTGCTTTCATCTGAGATGTTGTTTGGATGACTCAGGTTAAAGTGAAATAGGTCTCATGTTTTGTACCTCTCTGGAAGGCCCTGAGTTGTGGCAGTTTTCAGGCATGACACGGATCTTGCCAACCAGTCATAATCTGCAGTTATGCTGGTTAGAGGACTGGAGTAATTGCTGCCCTGTGGCGCAGCTGGCTGGGAGTCAGCTGCATTAAAATCACTACTGACCAAAAGGTCGTGAGTTCGAAGCTAGCCTGGGTTGGAGTGAGCTTTCGATCAATTTGTGTAGCTTGCTGTCTACCTTTGCAGCCCGAAAGACAGTTGCATCTGTCAAGTAGGAAATTTAGGTACCGCTTATGTGGGGAAGTTAATTTATGACAACATAAAAATCTCCAGCAAGCATGAAAAGAATGAGGAAGTACTCCATTAGTGTCACAGATGGACAGTGAAGCAACAGCTCCCCTGGTGGCCAGAATACCCTCATGAAAAGCTGGAATGTTAAATAGCGTCTGTGTGTATATATGTTGTGTGTCTATGGCATTGAATGTTTGACATGTATATGTACATTGTAATCCGCCTTGAGTCCCCTGCAGGGTGAGAAGGGCAGGATATAAATACTGCAAATAAATAAATATATGGGCAAGACCCACATCATTCCCGGAGACTGCTGTAGCACAGCACATGGGAGGAAATGGTAAATGCAGCTGCCCAGTAGTGGCAAACTGGGTTTGATACCTCTGGGAAGCCAGGTATCCTTCCCACATCCACTGGTATGTGTGTGTGGCTGTGACTGTGAGAACCATCCCAGGGCTGATCTGACGTACACCACGTTGGATCAGCCCCAGGGTAAATCAGCCTACTGGTATGGGAGAGTTCGAGGAGATTTTCAACCCATTCTCCCTACTTAGTGACAACATGCTCACCACCATGACATATTATCTCTCACTAAATTTTGTCTTCAGTTGTTCTGATGTAGGCAAACCTCTCACAGTGGCAGGATTTGTTCACAAAAAGTTTACCATTGCCTTTCTCTGGGGCTGAAAAAGTGTGACTTGCGCAAGGTCACCCAGTGGGTTTCATGGCCCAACAAGGATGTGGACCCTGGTCTCCAGAGTTGTAACTTGGTGTTCAAACTATTCTCTTATATTCAGCATTTGATTTTTGTTCTCCTTTGAAATGCAAGCTTCATTTCCACATCAACTTGAAATGCATGCTTCTTCGTCTTGTTGCAAGGAGCAGCTACGTGAACTGTGTTCTCATTCCCCATTTTCATTCAACCCTCCCCACTTTTGCCTTGTGTCTTATTTCTTCCTCTTACCCCCCATCACTACAAATCCCCATTTCTTTGGGGGCTTTTTTTCCTTGGTCTCAATGCCATCCTGCCCCCACCTCACCTCATCCATTTGAATCAGTACGGCTTGCCCCATTTTACCACGGGCAGGAAACCATATAAATGTAACATCCTCCCGGGAGGTGAAATAAACATAAACATCTGCTCGGTGAATTCCCATGCCGAGTGGGGAGTGTGCGTGGCATTCGAATGGACCCTGGGCTGCAAGGCACAAATCCAGCTTCATGAACAAAACTAAACCAAGTTGGGGGGAGGGGGCAGGGCAAGGGGATAAATGCACTGCCTTGTGTATTTTAGTGTCTGCATTTGATCATCACCAAAATATTTTGCCAGCTCTTTTGGGCATGGTTGACCTTAGACATTTGGCTGCCTGGGAGGAAAAGGAAGATTGCACTGCCTTCTTCTTCCATTCCATGTAAAGGCCTGAATTGGAAAGGGAGCTGAATCTTACTTCAAGGCTGGATTATAGCAGGGCTTCTAGTTTACAGAATGCATGTCAGGTTGCCCAGCACAACTACCTGGCACCGAATTCTGCTACTTTCATTCCTGAAGAAGGCAAAGTGTAATTTTAGCTATGATCTTCCTCCTATGGGAAAGTCATTAAAAACTGCCAGGCCCTGAAGTGCAGACAATTTGCACTCCAGGGACTGTTTTTGTTGTTTATTTGTTCAGTCTTTTCCTACTCTTCTTGACCTTATGGACCAGCCAGAGCTCCCTGTTGGCTGTCACCACCCCCAGCTCCTTCAAGGTCAAGCCAGTCACTTCAAGGACACCATCCATCCATCTTGCCCTTGGTCAGCCCCTCTTCCTTTTTCTTTCCATTTCCCCCAGCATCATTAACTTCTCCAAGCTTTCCTGTCTTCTCATTATGTGGCTAAAGTACTTCATCTTTGCCTCTAATATCTTTCCCTCCAGTGAGCAGTTGGGCTTTATTTCCTGAAGTTTGGACTGATTGGATCTTCTTTTGGTCCAAGGCACTCCCAGAATTTTCCTGCAGCATCACAGTTCAAAAGCTTCTATCTTCCTTCACTCAGCCTTCTTTGCATTCAAAAGTCACTATGGGGAACCTCATTGCTTTAACTATGCGGATCTTCATTGCCAGTGAGATGTCTAAACTCTTAATTATTTTATCGAGATTGCTCATTGCTCTCCTCCCAAGAAGTAAACGTCTTTTGATTTCCTGGCTGCAGTCTGTGTCTGCAGTAATCTTTGTGCCTAGAAATACAAGGTCTGTCACTGCCTCCATGTTTTCTCCCTCTATTTGTCAGTCTGGTGGCCATAATCTTGGTTTTTTTTATGTTTAACCGCAACTCAGCTTTCTTCCTTTCACCTTGGTTAGAAGCTCCTCAGCTCCTTCTCGCTTTCGGCTATCAAAGTAGTATCATCTGCATATCTAAGGTTGTTAATGTTTCTTCCAGCAATTTTAACTCCAGCCTTGGATTTGTCAAGCCTTGCACATCGCATGGTGTGTTCTTCAGGTCTTATTTGATACAAAATTCTCACTTTTGTGTGTGTAGAAAATATAATAACTCTGCACTGAAAGTGCTGTTTGCTGCATTGAACATTGTGCAATTTTTTCTGTGCAAAATTCACACATGGCGTGCTTGCCCAGAAAAACAGGGGGTTTTTATGCAAGAAAAAGCAACTGTAGTGATTTCTAACAGCGTAAATCTCAAAACTCACATGAGCAAAAAACTGACATGAATGACTTCCTTCTTACAAGTGACTTTGGCCTATTTTTAGATAGGCCCTTTCTACACTGGCCATTTAATACAGTTCAGAGGTAGCTTCAAACTGTAGTGGTCAGACAACAAACTGCCACAAAAGCTTGCAAAAAAAGCCCTTAATGTGCATCTGTGCTCTGTGGTTTGTTTAATCACCAACTGGGCCTCAAACTGATTCCAGGAATTCATATGCAATCATGTGCACAGTGAAACTGGTTTGAAACTGAATTAAACTGTCAGTGTAGATGGGGTCACGGGGTTGTCTTATATTTCTTAACCAGTGTTAAAATAGCTCTCTCTTACACACAGAAACTCATATAATTGCCATATCAAACTAATGTAAGATAGAACTAGACAGGCAGTAGGATAAGTAGCATGCTCTGACAGTGAGAAGAAGGGAGCCAAGGAATATTAATCTCAAATGCAAATTCAGGCCTACGTTTGTTGGAGCAAAGATTTGCTGGGTTTGTTCCTTATGCTAAGAAATTATTAGATAAATAAAATATAGTTTTTGAACTGGAGAGTCAGCATGGTGTAGAGGTTTGGGAGTTGGACTATCACTTGGATATCGGGGTTCATGAAGTAAACATAGGCAAGCCACACTTTCTCAGATTTGCTCAAAAGAGGTTGACCATTGTCTTCTTTTGTGGATGAGAGAGTGTGACTTGTCCAAGGCTAGTTAGTGGGTTTAATGGCCAAGCTGGAATTCTAGCCCTGGTCTCCAGAATCCTAGGACATCTACACTATTGAGTTAATGCAGTTTGACACTACTTTAACTGCCACGACTCAATGTGGAATTCTGGGATTTGTAGTTTGGTGAGGAACCAGTACTCTTTGGCAAAGTGGGCTAAAGACCTTGAAAAATGTCAACTTCCATGATTCCATAGTATTGAGCCATGGCACTGAACAGGCCCGTAGCCAGGATTTTGATTTGGGGGGGGGGGGGGTGAGTCTGAGTGAAAGACGGTCTACCCTAGCAAACCTTTTGTATCGTTACCCCAATACCCCCCTGCATATGGGATATATTGAGCATGGTGATCAGATCATGATATGAATAAACATAACAGTTTAAATAATGTACCAGTAAGGCCTTCTCGCGAACCACCATGAGAATTACATGCCTGGCACTGAAAGTGGTGTCAACATGCATTAATTCTACAGCATAGATGCACCTGTAGTTCAGCACTCATACCACTATACCACGTTGGTTCACTCGTTGCAGATAGCACCACATAAAGTTGCCTTTCTTATTGCTGTCTGTCTACGCATCTCTCCTGTGTATCTGCTTCTCTTCTCTTCCTGGTAGTCACTTCATTCTAGACTATCCTTTTTGCCCCCTGAAAACTTGAGAAGGAAACGAGAGATGGTTCAAACATAATGTTTTGTGAAAATAAGTGGCTGTCAGTTCTGGGAGTTATTAGCAAAGCTGGATTTGGCAGCAAGATGGTAACCTAAACCCAGGCATAATCTGCACCACATGGGCTAACACAGATGTGCTAGATAAGGTTGTCGCTCCTACAAGAAGGAGTAATGAGGGCGGTGGGAAAGGAGGAGAACACACTACTACTGGTTTGGATATATTCCTTTGCTTGTATGTACATTGTACGCAAACTAAACATCACAGAGGGGGAGGGCAGCTATGAGTGCGAGAAAATCCAACTACCGTATGTTAGATTACAAATTGAAAACCTAAATAGTATTGCTGATAAGAAGCAGTAACAGAATGGTAGCAGTAATTACAGTTTGGAAAGTAACTTTTTAAAATGTTTTTGGAAGCTGTTACTGAAGCTCCCCCAAAGTGATTCCTTATCATCAACTGTTTTTTTTAAGTAAATTGCTTATGTTATCTATTATTTTAACTTTTTTGAGGCTACTTCAAACTTAATTTTTCAATTTATATTTTCCCAAAGATAATATACAAAGATTCTGTAACCTATAGATTTAATATAGCATTCAATACATTTCTTTTTCTTCCTCCCAACCCCAACTTACCGTATATACTCAAGTATAAGCCAACCTGAATATAAGCCGAGGCATCTAATTTTACCAAAAAAAATAATAGGAAAACGTATTGACTCAAGTATAAGCTGAGGGTGGGAAATGCAGCAGCTACTGGTAAATTTCAAAAATAAAATAAATACCAATAAAATTACATTCATTGAGGCATCAGTAGGTTAAATGTTTTTGAATATTTACATAAGACTGTAATTTAAGATAAGACTGTCCAACTCGGATTAAACCATTATTCTAACCTTCTTCAATGTAAATGTGCTAACATATCCTTTCAATAATAATAATAATAGAGTAGAATAATAAATGTAATAATTACAATAATAAATAGAGTAAACTAATAAATGTAATAATAACAACAATAATCAAGTAAACTAATAAATGTAATAACAACAGAGTAAAATGATAAATGTAATAATAATAGGGTAAAATAAAAATAACCTTGACTCGAGTATAAGCCAAGGAAGACTTTTTCAGCCTAAAAAAGGGTTGAAAAACTAGGATTATACTTAAGTATATACAGTACTTTAATAATAAAAAATATGTTTCACTGCCTATTAGTCTAAAGCTAATATGCCGCTGGATTACTGACAATAATAATAATAATAGAGTAGAGTCTCGCTTATCAAACCTATAATATAGTCATCTAGTCCCATTATAGGCATGGTTGGTTAGAATACAGGAGAAAGTCTTCCACTCTGTACAACTCCTTTCTACGAGAGGTTCTGGTGGCCTTCTCCATGACCAAATCCTGCCAAAAAACTCCTCCTGTGATAGTTTCTCCATAGGTCAGAAATGACTTCGTAGGTCGGAAACGATTGCTCATTGGAGGGAAGGATATTAGAGGCAAAGATGAAGTACTTTGGCCACATCATGAGAAGACAGGAAAGCTTGGAGAAGACAATGATGCTGTGGGAAATGGAAGGAAAAAAGAAGAGGTGCCGACCAAGGGCAAGATGGATGGATGGGATCCTTAAAGTGAATGGCTTGACTTTGAAGGAGCTGGGGGTGGCCACGGCTGATAGGGAGCTCTAGCATGGACTGGTCCATGAGGTCACAAAGAGTTGGAAGTGACTGAATAAAGAAACAACAACAAAAACAACAGAAATGACTTCCCAGTCTTTTTCTACAGTCATATAGTTGTAGAGCTGGAGGGACCTTAAAGGTCATGCAGTCTGGAAATCGAGATCCACAAGATCTCAAATTGTTGGTCATTCAGGTTCTCATTAAAAATCATCTACTGAAAGACAGCTGATCTCTTTCCAGTGTTGGACAGCTTGTATATGACATCCTCCTCCCCGGTTAAGCAAAATTCGTCTTTCTTATCATTTAGACTCATTGGCTCAGCAGACTATAAATGTCCTCAGTCATCAACATGACAAGCCTCAAATATTTGAAGGTGGCTATTGTATCATAGCAGATATTCCTGGCAGGTTTTCAACAGCAACATGACAGGGAACCATTGAACAGGTAAAGCGGCTCCACCCACACATGTCCTCCAGATGGTGAAATTCTGAACTGGTTGAATTTCTCCTCCTCTTACACATTATATTCCTATTTTTAGCAGAGCTAAAAGGCACAGAAGCTCTAATGGGAGTGTGTGACTGTTTTTCCACAGTCCCTTATATCAACAGCTCAACATCCGTTTTCAAATAGATGCACCTTTGCTCTTTTATATTCACTGTAGGAAGCTGTCTTTTTTCATTTTGTTCAAACTGCTGCTTGGAGAGGAATCATTTATGGTGAGTGAAATGCTTCTCTTTAGGGCAATATGTTGTGTGACTTGGAGTGCATCTACACTGTAGAATTAATGCAGTTTGACACCACTTTAACTGTCATGATTGAATATTGACAAGCTGGAATACGTCCAGAAGAGGATACTAAACTAGTAAAAGGTCTGAGAATCATGCCTTATGAGGTACAACTGAGAGCTATTTAACCTGGAGAAGAACTTAAGAGTTGACCTGATAGCCATGTGTCAATATTGGAAAAGTTGTATTTTTAAAATTTTAAGTTGTTTTAATTCAAGAAAAACAAAAAAACAAACAAAATAAAAGATATATAGAACTAAAAACTACATAAGTAAGTACATGCTCATCATCATGTTTGCAGATGACACCAAATTGGGAGGGATATCTAATACCCCAGATGACAGGAGCAGAATTCAAAATGATCTGAACAGATTAGAGAGATGAATGGCCAAAACTAATAAAATGAAGTTCAGCAGGGACAAATACAAGATACTCCACTTAGACAGAAAAAATGAAATGCAAAGATAAAGAATGGGGGACAATGCCTGGCTTGATAACAGTACATGTGAAAAAGATATTGGCATCCTCATGGACAACACGTTAAACATGAGCCAACAATGTCATGTGGTGGCAAAAAAGCCAATGGGATTTTGGCCTGCATCAAGAGGAATACAGTGTCTAGATGAAGGGAAGTCATGCTACTCATACTCTATTCTGCCATGGTCAGACCACACCTGGAATCTGTGTTCAGTATTGGGCACCACAATTGAAGGAAGATGTTGACAAGCTAGAATGTATCCAGAGGAGGGCAACTAAAATGATCAAGGGACTGGAGAACAAGCCCTATGAGGAGTGGCTTAAAGAGCTGGGCATGTTTAGTCTGAAGAAGAGAAGACTGATGGCCATGTATAAATATGTGAGGGGAAGTCACTTGTTTTCTGCTGCTCTGGAGACTAGGACACGGAACAATGGCTTCAAATTACATGAAAGGAGATTTATAGAGTTGCAAGAAACCTTGTGGGCCATCCAGTCCAACCCCCTGCCAAAAATTGCATTCATAGCACCCCCGACTGATGGCCATCCAGCCTCTGTTTAAAAGCTTCCCAAGAAGGAGCCTCACTCACACTCCGGAGCAGAAAGTTCCACTGCTGACCAGCTCTCACAGGAAGTTCTTTCTCATGTTCAGGTGGAATCTCCTTTCCATTGTGTCCTAGTCTCCAGGGTAGCAGGAAACAAGCTTACTCCCTCCTCCCTATGGCTTCCCCTCACATATTTATATATGGTCCTCATCATGTCTCCTCTCAGCCTTCTATTCTGTAGGCTAAACATGCCCAGCTCTTGAAGCCGCTCCTCATAGGGCTTGTTCTCCAGACCCTTGAGCATTTTAGTTGCCCTCCTTTGGACACATTCCAGCTTGTCAACATCTCCCTTCAATTGTGGTGCCTAGAACTGGACACAGTGTGATTCCAGGAGTGATCTGACCAAGGCAGAATAGGGAGATAGCTTGACTTTCAGAGGAAGGAACTGACAAAACCACTTCTCATGCAGATACAGAATGGGGGACGCCTGGCTTGAGAGCAGTATGTGTGAAAAAGATCTTGGAGTCCTTGTGGACAACAAGTTAAACATGAGCCAACAATGTGATGTGGCAGCAAAAAAGCCAATGGGATTTTGGCCTGCATCAATAGAAGCATAGTGTCTATGTCTAGGGAAGTCATGCTACCCCTCTATTCCGCTTTGGTTAGACCACACCTGGAATTTTGTGTCCAATTCTGGGCACCACAACTGAAGAGAGATATTGACAAGCTGGAATTTGTCCAGAGGAGGGCGACTAAAATGATCAAGGGTCTGGAGAACAAGCCCTATGAGGAGCGGCTTAAGGAGCTGGGCATGTTTAGCCTGAAGAAGAGAAGGCTGAAAGGAGATATGATAGCCATGTATAAATATGTGAGAGGAAGCCACAGGGAGGAGGGAGCGAACTTGTTTTCTGCTGCCCTGGATACTAGGACGCGGAACAATGGCTTCAAACTACAAGAGAGGAGATTCCATCTGAACATGAGGAAGAACTTCCTGACTGTGAGAGCCATTCAGCAGAGGAACTCTCTGCCCCGGAGTGTGGTGGAGGCTCCTTCTTTGGAAGCTTTTAAACAGAGGCTGGATGGTCATCTGTCAGGGGTGATTTGAATGCAATATTCCTGCTTCTTGGCAGGTGGTTAGACTGGATGGCCCATGAGGTCTCTTCCGACTCTTTGATTCTATGATTCATGATTTTTCGCATCTGAAATTCATGAAGTTGCCGTATGTTGACAAGGAAGTTGAAGGTACACACACACATGTGTATGATTGTGTGCCCAGTATAAAGAAAATCTGAAGTTTATTGAAAGGGTATATCTCTATCAGCAAATCACCCTGAACTTTAGCTACAAGAGTGCTGTCCTTCAAGCAGACAAGATCTCAGCATAGCCCTTAGGCTTGGGACGAAGAGTATTCAACCAAGCAGATAAAAGAAAGAAAATAACTTTGTCCCCTAACATGGGAATGCTTGCCATTGATGCCTTTCAAAAAAATACTCTTTTCTTGGACAAGTAACACTTGTGATTCCTCTTTGGGTAATCTTTTTCATATTCTGCAGAGAAAGGTTAAATTTTATGGGGAAAGTAACTATGCAGAATTGAAGTGTCTGTTTTTTGAGTATGCAATCTACCACTCCTATTGTTGTGGTTCCCCTAACCCAAGCTTTTCCATACTTTTCTAAGGTTAAGTGGCCAGTCCTCATGGTTGCTGATAAGAAGAAGAAAGAAAACCAAGCTACAGGCAGGAAATCTTTTGTTTCTTTAGTATGCAAGGAGCAAAATACGCATCCTAGACCCTGAAATCCTTTCATTTCAGACACACTCCTATGAAAGAAAGAGGCTGAAATGCTTTTGAAATGACAACTTTTTCAAATCCGTCTAGGCCCATGGCGTTATCTACACAAGGCATTAGCAGGTTGGTCTTGCCACCCCCCCCCCCCTTCCCCTTTGCAACATGAATCAATAAGGCCTGCTTTGGCATCCCTTTCTCCTTGTATATTTCATCCGCAGCCAATGTCTGCTCAGTGCCCTTTTCTAATTAAAAACTGGACATCTTCCCTGCGCCTATTAATATTATCCCGCATAAATCTGTCCTCTGTCCACCCAGCTGCCTTGTGAGATCTGCGGTATACCTTGCAAATGAAGTTGGCTGGTGCTGGAAATCAACAGCCATGTGGAGCAAAAAAAAAAATTAAAACCTTCCAAATACAACAACTTGTTTTCTGGGATGTATGGCAAAGATTTTTTGTGTTCAACATGCACACACAGAGACATATCTATATATCTGAAAAGGGAGGAAGAAATATGAGATTGTGGCATCTATGTGTATTTTAAAGAGGATAATTGGTTTGCCTTTCTACTTCTTTGTGTGTTTTTAAAGGGAAAGAATTATTGATTTATTAGAGCGCAAACCTCAAATAGTAACTACTACTCATTTATTATTTATTTGTTTTGAAAACTTATTGAAAGGGAAGGGGAAAGAAAGGAATTTTGTGTGGCTAAATGGGCTTGACAGAGTTTTGGAAGCATTTCTTGGCTTGGATTGTGAAGATTCTGGTAAATGGAAAAGCTGGCTTTTGCCAAAATTGTTTCAGAAACTGGTTAGTAGATTACGGCAAATCCGGGCTGGCCCGAGCTTTCTGGCCAATTTTTTTTTATGGGTGCGCAAGGCTGTAAGAGACAATGAATTTTAATTACTTCTACCCTCCAATGTGTCAGATGAAAACATTTGGCCAAGCAACACGACAGTGCTAATGTGGTAGTTTGATGTTTGGACTATGACTTTGGAGACCAGGATTTGATCCTCCGTTCGGCCATGGAAACCCTGTTGAATGACATACTCTCAGCCCCAGAAAACCCTGAGATAGAATCATAGAATCATTGAGTTGAAAGAGACCTCGTGGGCCATCCAGTCCAACCCCTGCTAAGACGCAGAAAAATTGCATTCAAAGCACTCTCGACAGATGGCCATCCAGCCTCTGTTTAAAAGCCTGCAAAGAAGGAGCCTCAACCACACTCCCACAGTCAGGAAGTTCTTCTTAATGTTCAGGTGGAATCTCCTTTCTAGTAGTTTGAAGCCATTGTTCCACTGCTTCCTAGTCTCCAGTGCAGCAGAAAACAAGTTTGCTCTCTCCTCCTTATGACTTCCCTGATAAGTTCACATTTGTGTTGCCATAAGTCAGAAATGACTTGAGGACACATAACAACGACAATAACAATATGACAAAAATTATAGATAAGGAAGAATTAGACAAGTGAGAAATTTCTGCAATAGTTCGCTTTTTTTCTGTTTGCTGGGAAGGCACTCCCTGCCTCTCCGAATTCATTGAAACTATTTTTGCACTTTGAACTGAACTGATGATGAAATGGGAGGAAGTCAGAATAACATGGGTTTTTTTTAAAGCAGCTGAAAAACTGGGTTGAAAGGGAATTAAACAGGACTCTCCCTGCCAAATTGGGTCAGTTGGAGGGCATGTATGTTACTCCCATGTTGATGGTTGCCTTGTAGTCGTGTGAGCTAGGTTCTCTATCACTTTGTACCAAAATTTGAGAACACATGGTCTAATTCTAGAGTAGAGCCATTGCTGATCCAACCTCCATGCTCAATCAGCAATGGGACCACAATAAGATTACACCATGGCAGTCCATCATGGAGATAAATTCAGTGGCTGTGCTCCACAAATAGGATTTAGCCCCCTGTGAATTGTCATGTGACTCAGAATCATAGAATCCTTGAGTTGGAAGAAACCTCGTGGGACAACCCACTGCCAAACCCCTGCCAAAAAGCAGGAAAATTGCATTCAAAGCACTGCTGACAGATGGCCATCCAGCCTCTGCTTAAAAGAATATCCTTTCCTTTAGTTGGAAGCCATTGTTCTGTTGTGTCCTAGACTCCAGGGCAGCAGAAAACAAGCTTGCTCCCTCCTTCCTATGACTTCCCCTCACATATTTATATATGGCTATCATGTCTCCTCTCAGCCTTCTCTTCTTCAGGCTGAACATGTCCAGCTCTTTAAGCCACGCCTCATAGGGCTTGTTCTCCAGACCCTTGATCATTTTAGTCGCCCTCCTCTGGACACATTCCAGCTTGTCAACATCTCCCTTCAAATGTGGTGCCCGCAGTTGGACACAGTATTCCAGGTGTGGTCTGACCAAGGCAGAATTGAGGGGTAGCATGACTTCCCTGAATCTAGACACTGTACTGCTATTAATGCAGCCCAACATCCCATTGGTTTTATTTGCTGCCACATGACATTGTAGGCTCATATTTAACTTGTTGTCCATGAGGACTCCAAGATCTTTTTCACACATACTGCTCTTGTGCCAGGCAGCATCCCCCATTCTGTATCTTTGCATTTCATTTTTTCTGCCTAAGTGGAGTATCTTGCATTTGTCCCCGTTGAACTTCATTTTGTTAGTTTTGCCCAATTATTTCTCTAAACTGTTAAGATCCTTTTGAATTCTGCTCCTGTCTTTTGGGGTATTGGTTATCCCTCCCAATTTGGTGTTGACTCCAAACTTGATGACCATGCCTTCTAACCCTTCATCTAAGTCATTTATAAAGATGTTGAACAGGACTGGGCCCAGGACGGAACCCTGCTGATGGCACTCCACTCATCACTTCTTTCCAGAATGAAGAGGAAGCATTGGTGAGAATCACCCTCTGGGTTCGTCCATTTAACCAATTTCAGATCCAACTCCACTTACATACCCATGAGTTGAATTGCTCTGTTGTACAATGGTCACAAAGAACAGCTATATTTACCACAGCATCACAATTCTGGGGAGATTGTCATATTCTGAAATTGGGTAGTTTTCTTTGCGGGAATTGGGAACGTTGGGGGTCACTGGAAATCCCAAAGCCTACACTGGACTTCACAAAGGACCATATTCCTATTGTTGCTTTAAATGTTTTCTGTAACAAATGGGTCTATTTGTGTAGATTGTGTCCATCTTCTTGGAGCAAAGGACTAGTCTATGTTGTTGTCACCTTCTTTGACCTTTTCGATTGTTGACTTTCCCATCGGCACCAATGGACTCTTCTCTCTCTTGGTGTAAGCAAGTTGACAAGGTTGTTCCCGGTAACTTTCACCTCAAATGTTTGCCAAGATCACACCAAAAGGACAAACAAACACAGGTTTTTGTCTTGTCGCAGGTGGTAAAACCAACATGTCAAAGGCGGACGGAGGCCCTGGTGAGTTCTGGTCTTGAGCTGCGCCTTGTTTGAAGGATGCCACTGCATCTTTGATGCTCACAACGCCTTTGTAATCTTAATCTCTTTGTTGCTTTTATGTTACACCGGCCCCCCAAGGTTAAAGAAAGAGATTTAGACCTTAAACACAAAACCAACCCTTCAAGCTTGGGAATTATCTTTGCCTTTAAATGCGACTGATCAATGCCCATTTTCTTTTGAAAATAAAACCCTTTTGAACCTTGAAAGCCTTCCACTGTCGAGCTATGTCTAAGTGCCACATGGGGAAATGGGCTGAAAACAGCCCATTTTTTCCCTTAGCGCTTACATTAGAGGTCTTGAAGTTCAGTCCAACGCAATCAATTTAATTGGCGCTAGCTCCGGTGACAGATTATGCCGGTTTACACTCCCGTATAGCACAGATTTAAACGTTGGGAAAGAAACGAAAGATACACTCTTTGGTCTCTACTTAAAGAGGGCAGCGGTATTGGAAAAAGAGCACATTTAATTTATCACTGTCAGAGCAGGTGCAAAGTTTAATTCTAACTAAAAGCATTAAACAATTAACCCAGACAGTCAGACCCTTCTAAAAATGCTCGGTTGCAGAGAACACATGGTCCAGCTTGCCAATGGCATTAATAATAAAAAAGTCAAGGTTTCTCTTGGACTCAAATGATTATCTTCCATCATTTTTATATACATAAGAAAAAAATTAAGTTAGCCGGAAAAGACACTGAAAAGAAAACTAAGTTCTTAGCTTCTTGGTCGCCACTGAAATAAATTCCGGGATGGCAAAGTCCACCCGACTGTCAACTAAATAACAGGATTGATACCCGATATATTAAGAAATCTATATTTCATATTGTCATGTGTTCTCTCCTTTAGAGAGATGAACACTTCCAAGGGCAACATTACCAGGTTTCATTTCCCTGGAATAAGAGGACATGAAAAAAAAGTACATTACCTGTAATATTTGCTTGCTTTTTTAATAAACATATAAGTGTAGCTTAGGCCCGCTCCACATAGTGGAATGAAATCCCACATTTTCTGCTTTGAACTGGAATATATGGCAGTATGGACTCAGATAACCCAGTTCAAAGCAGATATTGTAGGATTTTCCACCTTGATATTCTGGATTATATGGCTGTGTGGAAGGGCCCTAAGTGGAGGTGCATAAATGCTCTCTCAGATAATCCATAATATGGAAGTCAACAGTTAACATACCATGTAATTATTACCTGTAATTAGTTGATGTGGTGGGTAACAAGGGTGCCACACAGTTATATTCTTACAATAATGAAAAGAGTGAATTTATTGATTGGTTAGTTTATTGAGGCAAGCAATAATACCCTCTAGTTACAGTATGATCCCCATACTCATATTTTTTCATCTGCCCATATCTGACACAATATGTCCTCTCTTGGAATCTTTTAGATTCTCCAAGGGTCCTTCTACACAGGTCTTAAAATGTGGAAGAAACCTGGATAAATGATGTTTAAGGAAAATGTGCACTGATTCTGATTAAAAGTTGAAAAACATGTGATAAAAAGTTGTGCTTAAAAAACGATTTAGGCTGAAAAACGTGCATCCCTGCAGTCAAGGAGAACACATGACTTTGTTCCTATACGCTGTTGTGGACTGCTCCAGCTCATGTGCGCATTTTAAAATTCTGAAACAACTGATGAGGGCTGTAAACAAATGAAGCCATGGACACACGGGTGGCTAAATGGAAGCACAATTGGAAAGCAATCCCCGTGAGAACTCTCTGCAACCATTTCTTTGTTCTGATGTTTATGAAATTAAACAGAGCTTGAATGTACACAATGGGCACCAGCATGGGAGGTAAGTGATCCTAAAGCAGTGGCTCTCAACCTTCCTAATGCCACAACCCCTTAATACAGTTCCTCATGTTGTGGTGACCCCCAACCATAACCCTAACATTATGAATCGCCATGTAAATAATGATCTGCAGGATGTTTTTCATTCACTGAAGCAAATTTGGCACAAATACCCGGTATGCCCAAATTTGAATACTGGTGGGGTTGGCGGGGGGGATTGATTTTGTCATTTGAGAGTTGCTGGGATTTATAGTTAACATGTAAATAAAGAGCATTCCAAACCCCATCAACAATGGAATTGAACCAAAGTTGGCACAGAGAACACCCATGATCAACAGAAAATACTGGAAGGGTTTGGTGGGCATTGACCTTGAGTTTTGGAGTTGTAGTTCGCCTTCATCCAGAGAGCACTGTGGGCTCAAACAATGATGGATCTGGACCAAATTGGCACGGATACTCAATATGCCCAAATGTGAACACTGATGGGGTTTGGGGAAAATAGACTTTGACATTTGGGAGTTGTATTGGGATTGATAGTTCACCTACAATCAAGGAGTGTTCATGGACAACAAGTTAAACATGAGCCAACAATGTGATGTGGCGGCAAAAAAAGCCAATGGGATTTTGGCCTGCATCAATAGGAGCATAGTGTCTAGATCTAAGGAAGTAATGCTACCCCTCTATTCTGCTTTGGTTAGACCACATCTGGAATATTGTGTCCAATTCTGGGCACCACAATTCAAGAGAGATATTGACAAGCTGGAATGTGTCCAGAGGAGGGCGACTAAAATGATCAAGGGTCTGGAGAACAAGCCCTATGAGGAGCGGTTTAGGGAACTGGGCATGTTTAGCCTGAAGAAGAGAAGGCTGAGAGGAGATATGATAGCCATGTATAAATATGTGAGAGGAAGCCACAGGGAGGAGGGAGCAAGCTTGTTTTCTGCTTCCCTGGAGACTAGGACGCGGAACAATGGCTTCAAACTACAAGAGAGGAGCTTCCATCTGAACATAAGGAAGAACTTCCTGACTGTGAGAGCCGTTCAGCAGTGGAACTCTCTGCCCCGGAGTGTGGTGGAAGCTCCTTCTTTGGAAGCTTTTAAACAGAGGCTGGATGGCCATCTGTCAGGGGTGATTTGAATGCAATATTCCTGCTTCTTGGCAGGGGGTTGGACTGGATGGCCCATGAGGTCTCTTCCAACTCTTTGATTCTATGATTCTATGATTCTATGAACCCCACCAATGATAGAATTGGGCCAAACTTCCCACACAGAGCCCCCATGACCAACAGAAAATACTGTGTTTTCTGATGGTCTTTGGCAACTCCTCTGACACCCCTTCGCGACCCTCTCAGGGGTCCTGACCCCCCAGGTTGAGAAACACTGTCCTAAAGGGAAACAGGGTTCATGAGGGAAAAAGTAAAGGCAGCAGGAGGGTGAGGAGAGATAATGACAACCAATCTGCTTGTGTGCACATTCAGATATTGCATCAGTGCATATGAGGTCCAGCATATCTCAGAGAGTTAATTTTTTAAAAAGTAAACTTCTGCCAGATGTCCCCTACCCATTTTGCTGATTTCTAAAATTTTCTCTGGTGTGGGCTAGTCTATGAGGTCACAAAAAGTCAGAAGCGACTGAATGAATAAACAAAACAAATGCTACAAAAGTACATGTCAGGGTGGCGGAGGGAGCATTGACCAAAACGGATAGCTCCATGTCTGGACTTGTTATGAGGTATGTAATTTTTTTGCTCACACATAACATCCCACATTTGGATGCTGTCTGGAAATGCCCCAAGTGATACTATGGTATGCTTCCACTGAAAGTTACTATAGAGTGACCTGGAGGACCGAACAAATTCATAGAGATTAAATATTGTGTCAGATGTGGGCAGTGGTAACTATATTGGCACTGGGATCATATGACTCTATAGTAACTTTCAGTGGAATTTGTTCATTTCAATAGGGTCACTTTTATCCAAGCTTTCCTGTTTCCACAGTAACAGAAGGCGTTTGAACAACAAGTGCAATGATTGGTAATGATGATAGGATTGGAACAACGGAAATGATACTGGATTGTGGTTTGGACGATGAGACAACGCGGAATGGCTTTTGTAGTAATGATGATGTTTTGATGATGATGTTTTTGATGATGATGTTTTTGTTTATTGCTGGATGTGGATTTTAGATTATGTCTTGAATTTTTGAATTTTGTTCCTTCTATGTTGTACACCGCTGTGAGTCGCCCCCGGGCTGAGAACAGCGGTATATAACCAAAGTAAATAAATAAATAAATTCAGGAACAAATCCCTCATGGATACAGAAGTTGTACTGTTCCTTCAGAAGTTTGTCTATTTGTGTATTTATTCAATTATTTGTCTATTTGTTCATATATTTACATGAGTTACACCCTGTCTTTGGAGACTTCTCTAAGACATTTTCAATAATGTCTATGTTATTTCTCTAACAAGTTTAAAGTAGCAGCTACTTTCAGAGGTCTTTTTTTGGAAAATGTTATTCATGCTGTTTTATCAGTCTTAAGGATTTCTCTATTTCAAAAAATAAATAACAAAAATTAAATAAAAAAGTAATAAGTGGGGCAAGAATAAAGATAATGAGGTGGATCACACTCTTGTTACATCTCAAATAGACTGCTGCAATGCTTTCTTTGAAGGCTGTCCAGAAGCTTCAATGGTCTAATGCAGTGGTTCTCAACCTGGGGTCCCCAGATGTTTTTGGCCTTCAACTCCCAGAAACCCTAACAGCTGGCAAACTGGCTGGGATTTATGGGAGTTGTAGGCCAAAACATCTGGGGATCCAGGTTGAGAACCACTGGTCTAATGGGTGGCAGCCAGGTTCCTCACAGGAGCAGTGTGGAGAGAGCATGCAACCTCCCTCTGTTACATCAGCTCCACTGGCTGCCAGTCTGCTACTGGGCTCAATTCAAAGTGCTAGCTTTGGTCTATAAAGCCCTAAATGATTCTAGGCCAACTTACCTGTCTGAACGTATTTCTCTTTATGAGCCAACTAGAGCTTTAAGATCTACTGGGGAGGCCCTGCTCCTGGTCCCACCCCCTTGACAAATGTGACTGGTGGGGACGAGAGACAAGGCCTTCTCAGTTGTGGCTCCTTAGCTGTGGAATATTACTCCACAGTGAATCAGGCAGGCCCCACCCCTCCTGGTCTTCAGAAAAAAGCTGAAGACCTGGCTCTGTATGCAGGCATTTGGAGAATAGGACATTCAGCTGCAACAGTTTGAATAACGACTATGGACTACTAATAAGGAAGGAAATAAAAACTTCTACTTTATATATTTTTAATCTGTTTTATTGTTCTATGTGTTTTATTTGCTCATATGTTTTAATTGTTTTATAATTTGATAGGGTACCTTTTATTGTTATGTTTTGGATGCGGTATTGAATTTTGCTGGAGTTTGTAAGCCGCCTTGGGTCCCCTGTGGGGTGAGAAAGGCGGGGTAGTAAATCAGTTAATTCTGTAGAAAATACTGCATACACACAAGCCCAAATTTTACACAGCATAAATCTGAAACTTCAGAGATTCTTCTCAATCTAAGATTTTCCTTGTCAGGGTTTTCTAATACTTGAAAACACATTTCTCAACCATTTTCCATTAAAAAAAAATTCCACTTTTATTTTGGTTTCCTTTGCACCTGAAGAAGTAGACTTAGGGCCTGTCTACACAGGCCAAATGGGACAAGTGTAAATGATCTTCCTGGTGTTCACATGGCTGATTTACTCTCATGCCTGGGAAGACAGCTTAGCATGGTTTTGCCCCATGTTACTCAAAGTTGGGAGATGCCCTGAACTTCATTTTGGGCATTTGTAAACAGTTGGGTCGGCTCTATTTATTTATTTAATTTATATACTGACTTTCTGCAAACATGGTAAATGTTTATGCTTATAAATATAGGAGAATAGCATAGCAGCACTGGAAACAGAAGGCATGGCATCTTTTAGGTTAGATGGCAAATTCCATGAGGTCCAGAAAGAGTGTCTAATTTAGATCATTGGTGAATCCCCATTCATGTGTTCATTTATTGCTTCTAATTGCAAAGAGATACCCAATCCTCACTGCTCCCCCTTGTTTTCTATCAGCGACTTGCTCCTGATTCATTTGCTATTTCACAGTCACCTCCATGAAATCAGTTTAAATTGGTGATATGAGCCTGCCGCCCGGTCGAGTGATGCAACTTAATCACACTAACGAGACCTGCTAACCAGGCATTGCCTCCCTAGTCTTTCCTGCCAACAATACTGGTCTTCCCTGAATGGCCAGCACACACACACAAAAAGAAACTCTTCCATGCTGCAGGTAGCATAAGGATGTATTACGACAAGAAACAAAGACAATGTCAATTCATAGATGCAGGCGAAACGTCAGGAGAAATGCCTCTAGAACATGGCTCTATAGCCCGAAAAAACCCACAAGAACCTAATGTCAATTCTGACTTCCAGATTCCCCTATCCTGGAAGGGGTTGGGTGTTGTAGCTCTCTGAACAGATTTTTCCTTAGCCTACAGCTTTCCAAACTGTGTGTTGCAACACCTTAGTGTGTCAACTGTGGTGTGTGTTGATGTGTTGCACGAACTCAAACCACTACACCACACTGGCTGTTTGTAGCAATTATTGGAAATTACATTGTGGCTATTCCTGAAGTGGTCCTCTAGTTTGACAGACAATTTTTTTCTTCTCTGATTATGTTACAGTAAATAGTACTCAGAAGCGGCCATAGGTAATTTTCAACGGTAAGCAAAAAGTATTCCCCCCCCCCCCAACCAATCACTGATATATATTTTCTGTTCATCGTGGGAGTTCTGAGTGCCACATTTGGTTTAATTCCATCATTGGTGGAGTTCAGAATGCTCTTTGATTGTAGGTGAACTATACATCCCAGTAACTACAACTTGCCTCAAGAGCACCCCTGGGCAAAATCAACTATACTGCAAATGCTTACTTTGCGTAATGGGTTGAGCCGCCCCTGATAGTAATATAATGCAAAACAAACCCCCCCAAAACCCACCTCACTGATGCACTGATAGGCAAATGCAAAGTGCATTTGGTGCTTGGGACCCCAAAGTGTGATCCCAGAAACTTTAAAAATGTGTGTGTGTGTGCGTTTGGGGGGGGGGGGGGGTCCAGTAAAATGTGCCAACCCTACAGTGGTATGTTTCCTGTAACGAGTAAGAACCTCACAAACATCCTATAAATCTCAGTTAAAACAGAAAAAGGAAGGAAAACAGATTCCAAATCAGTGAAAATGTCAGACACAGATAATGTCACATTACTGAAATGTGGTCCATTGGGAAGCTGTTGGGTGGAAAAATGGCCCCAACCTATCCCTGAAAGTATAACTAACTAACTACAAATATGTTTCCATCTATTCAAAAATTATTATTGTTATTGTTATTATTATTATTATTATTATTATTATTATTATTATTATTCTACATGTATACTCCACTCTTCTCACCCTGATAGTGACTCAGGGCAGCTTTCAGATCATGGCATACAATGCTGCATAACACATACAGTAATAAACATAACATATCAATTTAAACATTTAACATATCAATTTAAAGTTAAACAATTAATATATAAGTACAATAAAATAGCTTAAAAGTAAAGATTCAGTCCCAACCGAAGGGGGCATTGTTTTTAATTGTGTCATTGTGTGTTGTCAACGTTATTGCTTTGTTTTCTGAGTTATTTTGCTGTCTGCTGTTGTTTTTACTATTGTATTTGGGCTCGGCCTCTTGTAAGCTGCACCGAGTCCTTCAGGAGATGGTAGCGGGGTACAAATAAAGGTTTATTATTATTATTATTATTATTGAATAAGCGGCCAAAAGCAGGAGTCAACAGGCAAGGTGGGGCAACCCTGAACATGCAGTTAACATCCTGAACTCAAAACACCAACAATGGGGCAGCAAGACAACGGGGCCCATGAGATATCCCACACAAATGTTTCAATGACCAGGTGGTGGGCGGCATTGCCATTAAAGAAGCTGTGCAGAGAGGCACCCCACGCAGGTGTTCCAATGGCTGGGTGGTGGGCGGTGTGGCCATTAAATAAGCTGTGTAGCAAAGCAGCGGGGGCCATGGAGGCACCCCATGCAGCTGGTCCAAGGGCCAAGCGGTGAGTGGCATAGCCATTAAAGAAGCCATGTGGCGAGGCAGCAGGAGCTGTGGAGGCACCCTGCACAGGTATTCCAATGGCTGGGTGATGGGCGGTGTGGCCATTAAAGAAGCTGTGTGGTGAGGCAGTGGGTGCTGTGGAGGCACCCCGTGCAGGTATTCCAATGGCTGGGTGATGGGCGGTGTGGCCATTAAAGAAGCTGTGTGGTGAGGCAGTGGGTGCTGTGGAGGCACCCCGTGCAGGTATTCCAATGGCTGGGTGATGGGCGGTGTGGCCATTAAAGAAGCTGTGTGGTGAGGCAATGGGTGCTGTGGAGGCACCTCGTGCAGGTATTCCAATGGCTGGGTGATGGGCGGTGTGGCCATTAAAGAAGCTGTGTGGTGTGGCAATGGGTGCTGTGGAGGCACCCCGTGCAGGTATTCCAATGGCTGGGTGATGGGCGGTGTGGCCATTAAAGAAGCTGTGTGGTGAGGCAATGGGTGCTGTGGAGGCACCTCGTGCAGGTATTCCAATGGCTGGGTGATGGGCGGTGTGGCCATTAAAGAAGCTGTGTGGTGAGGCAGTGGGTGCTGTGGAGGCACCTCGTGCAGGTATTCCAATGGCTGGGTGATGGGCGGTGTGGCCATTAAAGAAGTTGTGTGGTGTGGCAATGGGTGCTGTGGAGGCACCCCGTGCAGGTATTCCAATGGCTGGGTGATGGGCGGTGTGGCCATTAAAGAAGCTGTGTGGTGAGGCAATGGGTGCTGTGGAGGCACCTCGTGCAGGTATTCCAATGGCTGGGTGATGGGCGGTGTGGCCATTAAAGAAGCTGTGTGGTGAGGCAATGGGTGCTGTGGAGGCACCTCGTGCAGGTATTCCAATGGCTGGGTGATGGGCGGTGTGGCCATTAAAGAAGCTGTGTGGTGAAGCAATGGGTGCTGTGGAGGCACCTCGTGCAGGTATTCCAATGGCTGGGTGATGGGCGGTGTGGCCATTAAAGAAGTTGTGTGGTGTGGCAATGGGTGCTGTAGAGGCACCCCGTGCAGGTATTCCAATGGCTGGGTGATGGGCGGTGTGGCCATTAAAGAAGCTGTGTGGTGAGGCAATGGGTGCTGTGGAGGCACCCCGTGCAGGTATTCCAATGGCTGGGTGATGGGCGGTGTGGCCATTAAAGAAGCTGTGTGGTGAGGCAATGGGTGCTGTGGAGGCACCTCGTGCAGGTATTCCAATGGCTGGGTGATGGGCGGTGTGGCCATTAAAGAAGCTGTGTGGTGTGGCAATGGGTGCTGTGGAGGCACCCCGTGCAGGTATTCCAATGGCTGGGTGATGGGCGGTGTGGCCATTAAAGAAGCTGTGTGGTGAGGCAATGGGTGCTGTGGAGGCACCTCGTGCAGGTATTCCAATGGCTGGGTGATGGGCGGTGTGGCCATTAAAGAAGCTGTGTGGTGTGGCAATGGGTGCTGTGGAGGCACCCCGTGCAGGTATTCCAATGGCTGGGTGATGGGCGGTGTGGCCATTAAAGAAGCTGTGTGGTGAGGCAATGGGTGCTGTGGAGGCACCTCGTGCAGGTATTCCAATGGCTGGGTGATGGGCGTTGTGGCCATTAAAGAAGCTGTGTGGTGAGGCAATGGGTGCTGTGGAGGCACCTCGTGCAGGTATTCCAATGGCTGGGTGATGGGCGGTGTGGCCATTAAAGAAGCTGTGTGGTGAGGCAATGGGTGCTGTGGAGGCACCTCGTGCAGGTATTCCAATGGCTGGGTGATGGGCGGTGTGGCCATTAAAGAAGCTGTGTGGTGAGGCAATGGGTGCTGTGGAGGCACCTCGTGCAGGTATTCCAATGGCTGGGTGATGGGCGGTGTGGCCATTAAAGAAGCTGTGTGGTGAGGCAATGGGTGCTGTGGAGGCACCTCGTGCAGGTATTCCAATGGCTGGGTGATGGGCGGTGTGGCCATTAAAGAAGCTGTGTGGTGAGGCAATGGGTGCTGTGGAGGCACCTCGTGCAGGTATTCCAATGGCTGGGTGATGGGCGGTGTGGCCATTAAAGAAGCTGTGTGGTGTGGCAATGGGTGCTGTGGAGGCACCCCGTGCAGGTATTCCAATGGCTGGGTGATGGGCGGTGTGGCCATTAAAGAAGCTGTGTGGTGAGGCAATGGGTGCTGTGGAGGCACCTCGTGCAGGTATTCCAATGGCTGGGTGATGGGCGGTGTGGCCATTAAAGAAGCTGTGTGGTGTGGCAATGGGTGCTGTGGAGGCACCTCGTGCAGGTATTCCAATGGCTGGGTGATGGGCGGTGTGGCCATTAAAGAAGCTGTGTGGTGAGGCAATGGGTGCTGTGGAGGCACCTCGTGCAGGTATTCCAATGGCTGGGTGATGGGCGGTGTGGCCATTAAAGAAGCTGTGTGGTGAGGCAATGGGTGCTGTGGAGGCACCTCGTGCAGGTATTCCAATGGCTGGGTGATGGGCGGTGTGGCCATTAAAGAAGCTGTGTGGTGAGGCAATGGGTGCTGTGGAGGCACCCCGTGCAGGTATTCCAATGGCTGGGTGATGGGCGGTGTGGCCATTAAAGAAGCTGTGTGGTGAGGCAGTGGGTGCTGTGGAGGCACCCCGTGCAGGTATTCCAATGGCTGGGTGATGGGCGGTGTGGCCATTAAAGAAGCTGTTTGGCAACACAGTGGGGACCATGGAGGCACCCTGTGCAGGTGGTCCAAGGGCCAGTCGGTGGTCAGTGTGGACATTAAAGAAGCTGCACAGCGACACAGCAGGGGCCGTGGAGGCACCCAATGCAGGTGGTCCAAGGGTCAGGCGGTGGGCGGCATGGCCGTTAAAGAAGCCATGCGGTGAGGTAGCGGTGGCCATGGAGGCACCCCGTGCAGTTGGTGTAATGAGCAAAGGATACTTTCCTCCCAATAAAACTTGGATGGAAGAAGTATCCCACCTAAGAGTGGGAATAACATGTTGCAGGTAGTGAAAGGCGGTACACAAATGCGGTAAATAAATAAATAAATAAATTGCCAGAAAATTGTTTGGAACAACAGACAACTGATGAATCCAATACCCTTTCCTCCAACTGGAGGAATCTTTGGTTACAGGGGCCTCAGGCAAATGAGATGCAGCCAGTCCTCCATATTCAAGAGTTCTGCATGCACAATTACAGCAAATCATAGCTTGAAAATATTTTAAAAAATCAACATCCCAAAAGCAAACCTTGATTTCTGTAGCATACCAAGAACTTTGGTCATGTCTCCTAGTGTAATCTCTCATCATTTCACAGACCCTCAGGTTGTCTCTGGCATTCATTTGATTGTTCACCATTTATATACGGACACATTTTTACGATGCCATTGTACATAATGGACTTGAAAATCCACAGATTTGGGATTTTGGAACAAATCCTAGTAGATTCTGAGGGCCCAATGTACTTGCAAGTGAGAGAAAAAGAAGAAAAAGAAAGGGAGACCTTGAGAGCAAGAGAGAGAGGGGTAGAGAAAGAAGCAGAGTACTAAATTTCCTGGAATACAAATGGGTTAATTTGTAGGGTGGATTAGACACAGGGTGTGATATAGGTTTGGTCTGTATTAGCATAATGGTGTCATAAAAATGTAGATTTGGAGGTGAAAATTATTGGTGACGCGGCTAATACCACATTGCTAAAGCCGTCGAAGGGCACAATATTTACACTGCATTTGGTCGCATAAACTATGCTGGCCACAAATACAATTTTTCATTAAATATTAGCTGGAGGATTTTCTTTCTGTGGCATGCAGCTATCATCCTTGCTGTATATTTATTAAAACAGTATGTGTTCCTACACACACAGAAAGACACACACACACACCCCTTGGAGAAGGGGAAGGACAACAAAAATAATAATAAAAAATTAAAAACCGTCATTACGGTATAGTTAATATTTCATATCCTAACGCCACTGCCTGAAGGTAGCAGGTTTAGTTGATTACTATTTGTTTGCAATGCTGGAGAAACCTGCAATCATGGGGAACATAAAAGGATTGCAATTAGATCTATTGGCTGAGAGCTGCACCTTCGTGACCTACTGTAAAGTGCTTAGCACTATCAAAGAGATAATGTTTAGCTGCAGCTGGAACATCTGGACATAATAATATGGACTAAACTGACACAACCACTAAAGGCTACCTCTCCTCTCTCTGACTGAAAGCAGAAAGCAGAGCAGGGTTTTCAAAAAGAGCGCATCAACAAAAACAACACAGAGCAATAGAGGCACACATAACTTATGTTTGCTTCTGGCAATCCTTTCTGAGCTTTTCATCACTTTAGAAGCTCCTTTGAATATACAGATGGAGAAGGCCATGACAATTTAGAATAAAGTTGGTATAAAAATTACATCCAAAATGGAATTAGAAATACAACTGGTCCACAATATGGTTGCTGAGGAGTTCCATGATCTGGGCTGGAAGCAAGTGGGGAGAAACAGAGCCTACATAGTTCATGCATTACTGTTCCTCATTGACTATTGATTAACTTTAAGAAGAAAGGGTGAAAGCAATGTTAAACTGTTGAGTTGTTGTAGGTTTTTTCGGGCTATATGGCCATGTTCTAGAGGCATTCTCTCCTGACGTTTCGCCTGCATCTATGGCAAGCATCCTCAGAGGTAGTGAGGTCTGTTGGAACTAGGAAAATGGGTTTATATATCTGTGGAAGGACCAGGGTGGGACAAAGGACTCTTGTCTGCTGGAGCTAGGTGTGAATGTTTCAACTGACTACCTTGATTAGCATTTGATTGCCTGGCAGTGCCTGGAGCAATCTTTTGTTGAGAGGTGATTAGATGTCCCTGATTGTTTCCCTCTGCTGTTTTGCTGTTTTAATTTTAGAGTTTTTAATACTGGTAGCCAGATTTTGTTCATTTTCATGGTTTCCTCCTTTCTGTTGAAATTGTCCACATATTTGTGGATTTCAATGGCTTCTCTGTGTAGTCTGACATGGTGGTTTTTGGAGTGGTCCAGCATTTCTGTGTTCTCAAATAATATGCTGTGTCCAGGTTGGTTCATCAGGTGCTCTGCTATGGCTGACTTCTCTGGTTGAAGTAGTCTGCAGTGTCTTTCATGTTCCTTGATTTGTGTTTGGGCAATGCTGCGTTTGGTGATCCCTATGTAGACTTGTCCACAGCTGCATGGTATATGGCAGACCAACCTGGACACAGCATATTATTTGAGAACACAGAATCAAGGAGCATTCTGAACCCCACCAATGATAGAATTGGGCCAAATTTCCCACCCAGAACCATGCCTTGAAGGGAGTTGTTGGTGCGAGACTCCATCTAGCTTTGCATGCTCTCCCTTGCCTATACATATGCACCATGTTGCCATGCATCGGGCATACCTGCTCCCCCCTCCTCTCTTGGAGTCTCAGAAACAGCCTTCCCCTTGGCTGAGTGGCCGGCCAATCACAGCGGAGGAAAGCTTTTGGAGGGAGGATTCACTGTCTCCAAAAAAGAAGAGAAGGACAGGTGGAGAGATCTTCAGCCTTCTCTGCCAAAGGGGTTCCTAAGACCATCAGAAATATATGCTTTCTGATGGTTTTTGGTGACATCTCTGAAACCTCCTTGTGATCTCCCCAGAGGTCCCAACCCCCAGGTTGAGAAATGCTGTTTTAGCTGAATGCTCTTCTTTACAGTTTGAACTCCCACCATGAAATAAAGAGACCAGACTCAAGAAAATGGATCTAAAAGGCCATTTTCTTATCTCTTTATTGAAAGAACTCGTAATAACCTGTAAAGGGAAAATCTGTAGACACACAATATAATCCATGTGTTAATGGCCACCTAGTGAGCCTAGTTCCTGGGCCAGGTGTCACTCCCTCTGACCACCTCCAAGGACATGCATGCACCAAGGATCCCAAGGCCAACCAAAATTCTTTGGCTGCACCTGTTGGCCAATCATAGTTGGAAGGCCATCCTGAGGGTGCTCTCTTCCAAACCACAGGGTTTTTTTTTTAAAGTGAGAACCCCCAATCCAATAATTACTGGAATTTATAGTTAACCTACAATCAAAGAGTTTTCAAAGTGATGGTACTCACCTTTAAGGACTTGCATGGTCTGGGGCCGATGTACCTGAGGGACTGCCTCACCCCCTACCAACCCCAGAGATCCCTCCGTTCATAGGACCAAGATCTATTGGAAATTCTCAGTGTCAAGACCTTGCGTCTAACAGCAACCAGACGCAGAGCCTTTACAGCAGTGGCACCATCATTCTGGAATACTCTGCCACCTGAAGTCCGTGCCTTGCGGGACTTATCAGCTTTCCGCAGGGCTTGTTAAGACATACCTGTTTTGACAGGCCTTTGATTTTTGATATTGCTGTTTTTCAATTGTTTTCAATTGTTTTTAAATTGTGTTAGATTTTAGCCATTCTTGTAAGCTGCTCTGAGCCCCAGGCGGCATATACGTTTGAATAATAAATAAAATAAATAAATAAATCCAGCCCTAAGGGTAGTTTCCATTTTATGAAACTTATAGGGACTTTTGTGGGAGTCCACCCTTCACCCCTTAAGGCGGGGCTGCCATGGTGCCTACAATGACTATTCAACCTTTAGCATGCCTTGGAATCTTATTAATGAATCAAGGAAATCTATCTAAATGACACCATCCCAAGCCAATTCCCTCACCCATATGAAACAGTGTGGGGTAGGCAAAAAAACCCCCAATGCAAACTTGGGGGAAAAATATTCCTACTTGGCCCTTGTGCAACCAGTCTATACTCTCACTGTCCATAGGGCGGGAGGGTAGGTCACGCTGGTACAAGGCAAACTGAAAGAGGGGAACAGAGCAAACTCCTCCAACTTGCATGGGCCAGCAAACCAGTCCACTCCAATAAAGTCTGGCTCCTTCATGGAATCATTCAAACGCCCCCCCCCCCCCCGGCATGTAGCCGGGGGGGGGGGGGGCTTGAGGGGTTTCAGCCCCCCCCCCCGAAATTCTCATGGTGGTTCACGAAAAGGCCTTACTGGTGCATTATTTAAACTGTTATGTTTGTTCATATCATTATCTGATCACCATACTCAATATATCCCATATGCATGGGGGTATTGGGGTAATGATACAAAAGGTTTGCTAGGGTAGACCCTCTTTCACTCAGACTCAGCCCCCCCCTCCGAAACCCCCCTTGAAAAAACTCAGCCCCCCCCTCCCAAATCGAAATCCTGGCTACCGGCCTGCCCCCCCCCCCCCCCCCATCTTAAGCTTTGCTTGGCTGTGGGTGGGGCAACTGAAGGCTTATCTACATTGGCTACTTAATTTGCAGCCAGTCCAGAGCAATAATCCTCCAAACTGGCCGCATATTCCATGCCCTTCTGGCTTCTGATCCACAATGGAGGGTCAGAATCTGCACAGACCATTTTGATGAAACAGTTCTGCCAGACTGGATGGTCATTTTTAATTCTCTGTTGCTGTTACCATTGCTGGACTGTTGCAAACTACAAATCCCAGTATTCCATTGCATTGAGTCAAAGTGGTGTCAAATTGCATTACTGTTACAGTGTAGCTGCAGCCTTGATCCCCTGGATCCCTTCTGAATTATTCTAAGGCTGCAAGGTTCTCCATATATAGACCAGATATCATGGTCCAGTAACCTCTCCAATCGCTCAGCTGTTAGACTCTAGAAAATGACACCGATGCACACACAAAAAAGAGGTAAAATCACTACAAAGCCCTAACCTCATAACGGAGAGTTTTTGCTAAAAATATACATTCATAATAATATTATTGAGCGGGCATGGATGAAGAAGGCCAGGGAAAGTGTAAGCAATAAGGGAAATAGCAAGGTCAGTGTACTTTGCCCGGGGGCTGCACAATCAATAAGAGCTGGTCAATAACGGCTTTATTACTACACTACTACTTGGAGCAAAATCATTTTTAAATTAAGAATATATTTTGCAAAACTGAATTAACAATATTGAATATTTTGCTCTTTGATATGACTTGCCTTCAAAATCAAATTATTAAATATGGGAAATGCCTGCTGGTTGAGCCAAGGTGTATATAAGATTTTTTTTCTCCCCCTTAACTTCATGGATTTTTTTCTTCATGAAACCAACCGTATGGAAATGACAATGGCATGAAAACAAATAGGCTTCACATTCTCTGTCAGAAAGTTCCTGTTCCCTTTGGGATTCCAGATACTGAAAACGAGAAGAGTCACTTGTTGCATCAAAGGCAGCGAGGAATTTACTAGGTTCTCTAAGGCAGTGTTTCTCAACCTTCCTAATGTTGTGACCCCTTAATACAGTTCCTCATGTTGTGGTGACCCCCAACCATAACATTTTCATTGCTACTTCATAACTGTAATTTTGCTTCTGTTATGAATCATAATGTAAATATCTGATATGCAGGATCTATTTGGCACAAATATCCAATATGTCCAAATTTGGCACAGATATCCAATATGTTCAAATTTGAATACTGGTGAGGTTGAGGGGAGGGATTTTATTTTGTCATTTGGGAGTTGTAGTTGCTGGGATTTATAGTTAACCTATAATTAAAGGGCATTCTGAATGCCACCAACAATGGAATTGAACCAAACTTGGCACACAGAACTCCCATGACCAACAGAAAATATTGGAAGGGTTTGGTGGGCATTGACCTTGAGTTTTGGAGTTGTAGCTCACCTACATCCAGAGAGCACAGTTGACTGAAACAACGATGGATCTGGACCAAACTTGGCATGAATACTCAATATGCCCAAATGTGAACACTGGTGAATTTTGGGGAAAATAGACCTTAACATTTGGGAGTTGTAGTTACTCCCAGATGTTAAGGTCTATAGTTCATCTGCAATTAAAGAGCATTCCGAACCCCACCAACAATAAAAAGGGCTAGACTTCCCACACAGAACCCCCATGACAACAGAAAATACTGTCTTTTCTGATCATCTTTGGTGACCCTTCTGACACCCACTCACGCACCCACCAAGAGTCCCGATCCCCAGGTTGAGAAATGGTGCTCTAAGGTACTGCTTCTTGAACCCTGGGTCACAACCCCAAATGGAGTCCTCATGGCCCGGGAGAATGCCTGGAGGCCATACCCCCTGCCCTCAAAGCCCCCAGATCCCTTTGAAAGGTAAGGAAAAGTTTCATGGCATCTATTATAGGCTTGGAGCAGCTCTCCCAGCAAGTAGAAATGACGCGCCAGGAGGGGGGGGGTATTTCTCTCTCCTTTCCCCTTGCACTCTTCTAGTGCATCATTTCTACGTGTCGGGTGAGCTGCTCCAAGCCTGTAATGGAGGCCGTGTAAGTTTTCACTACTTTTCAAAGGGGTCCCCCAGTAAACTGTGGGAATGGTGTCTGGATACCAGAAGTAGTGGGTTTATCCTGTGCCTTCCAAGAAGGCACGGAATAAATCCACTATCTAATTAATTTGCCACAAACCAGGGTTTTCCTGGTTTGTGGCAAATTAATTCAGGACTGTCCAGAACGTTGTCTGGACAGTCTCTTCTTTATTGCGGTAGATACCACTGGATGGGCCCCTAGTCTCCAGGGCAGCAGAAAACAAGCTTGCACCCTCCTCCCTATGACTTCCCCTCACATATTTATATGGTAAGAACTGTTCTGATGGTACAAACTGTTCAATATGCTGCCTGGGAGTGTGGTGGAGTTTCCTTCTCTGGAGGTGTTTAAGCGGAGGAAGAATGACCATCTGTCAGGGGTGCTTTGATTATGTGTTCCTGCATGGCAAAGGCTTGGACTGGATGGCCCTTGTGGTTTCTTCCAACTCTATGATTCTGAGTCATTTCCAACTCCATGGATTCCAGGGAGGATTGGGGAAATGGTTCACTCTGTAAGCTTGGAGTATGGCTGCCCATCGGTTTGGCCGAAACTAAGCTAGATGCATCCCGGGATATGGCACAGCAGCTTCTTTTGTTCCTGTGAGGGATATGTTATGCCACATCATTCATTTCATTGCAAATATATTATGCCCTATAAATTAGGTCAGGGTTTGCAGCACAATCAATAGGGAAGGATCCCTTGGACAAAGAAAACACAGCAGCAGGCCGAAGTGATTTTGGGCAGGGCTGGGAAGGGGAGTGGGGTGGGGGTGGATGAAAATGCCTTTGTTAATTGATCCGCACGTCTGGTGAGGCGGGCCAGCTGAGACATGTCAGAGGAGACTTGATCTGCCAGCCTGTGTGCAAAGCGGAGACACCTGGGAGAGGCTGGAGCGTTGTCTGTACAAAAGCAGTCGGTGCAGAGTTTCCAGTGTGAAAGGGCAAGGGAGGGAAAAGAGAGATGGCTGGGAGCAGACCAAAGGGCCTTGTCTCCCTTTGCCTGGCCCCTCTTGAATCCACCATTGTTAATAGGAACCAGCTGCTTGCCTGGCGTTTGCTTTGCGGTAAGAGTCAGCTTGCTCGCTCTTGGTTCAGCCCATTCAACATCCAAGTGGCCCACATGGTGGGAAGCGGGGTTGGGTTAGCTCCCCCCAGTCATTGGAGGTCTAGGATTCAGCTATCTTCATCCATTCTCTCTGGCTGTGAATGGGACTCTTCTGTGGGTTCACCTTCCTTAATGAAGTCTCTGCCAGTCTGTGTGGGCAACCTTGACTTTGAAGGTCTGCAGCAATGGATTCACTGAAACATCATTTTTCTATTTTCGGTACATCTACACTATAGAATTAATGCAGTTTGAGACCACTTTAACTACCATGGCTCAATATTATAGAATCCTTGAAGTTGTATAATTCTGGTGCTGTGTCTCCCTTTGCCTGGCCCCCAGGATTTTATATTACTGAATCCCACTGGGAATGACTGGACAATTACCAGCAAACTCCAGCAAAACCTGAGAAGCGACATTGCAAGATTCCCCCAGGCACAAACAAGCCACACCAAAAAATTGACAGGCCATCAAATGCTAATCAAGGTTGCCAATTGAAACAGTCACACCTACCTCCAACAGACAAAGTTCATTCTCCCACCTTGGGCTTTCCACAGATATATAAACCCAATTTTCCTAGTTTCCAACAGACCTCACAACCTCTGAGGATGCTTGCCATAGATGCAGGCGAAACTTCAGGAGGGAATGCCTCTTGGCAGGGGGTTGGACTGGATGGCTCACGAGGTCTCTTCCAACTCTATGAGTCTATGATTCTAGAACATGGCCATACAGCCCGAAAAACCCAGTGATCCTGGCCATGAAAGCCTTTGACAAGACATTGCAAGAGCTCTGGCTTCTTTGGCCTAGTTTAAAGGTGACCCTGGACCCTTCTACACTGCTATCCACTTGGAACCAGCAAGGAATACTGACCACTCTGCTTGTCCTGGCTGTTTATGTTCAAGTCAGATCAACTGTATGCATAATGCAGTGCTAACTGTCCCTGATGGAGGCAGGGGGAGATTTAAGGCTGTTTACAATTGGGAGTGACAGTCTGGTTTCAGTACAAGGGAAAGAGCTGGGGAAACGCCGCACAGCTTCTGTGTCCCAAAGGAAAGGGATCTTTGGAGACTGAGGCCCCATCTACACTGCCATATAATCCAGATTATCAAAGCAGATAATCAACATTCTCTGCTTTGAACTGGATTATATGACAGTGTAGATTCATGTATGTTTAAAGGAGTCCCTGGCCACTTCTACACTGCCATCTGAAATCCAGAGTATCTGCTTCGAACTGGATTATATGACAGTGTAGATTCATGTAGTACAGTTCAAAGCAGAGAATGTTGATTATCTGCTTTGATAATCTGGATTATATGGCAGTGTAGATGGGGCCTCAGTCTCCAGACGTTTCCCCAGCTCTTTCCCTTGTACTGAAACCAGACTGTCACTCCCAATTGTAAACAGCCTTAAATTTCCCCTTGCCTCCATCAGGGACAGTTAGCACTGCATTATGCATACAGTTGATCTGACTTGAACATAACCAGCCAGGACAAGCAGAGTGGTCAGTATTCCTTGCTGGTTCCAAGTGGAAGGCTGCCTCAACAGTATCCTCTTCTGAGCATCTCCGATATCAAGACCTATCTAACATCTTCATCCATGGAACACGATGAGATGGAAACAGCGGTGATGAGGCTTAACTGCTTCCCATTAAAAGCACTCCCAGCAAAAGGGCACTCAGGCTACAATGGTATTTGTCCAGGTAATGTAATTGGTTGGGTGAATAAGTTCTTTGTCTGCATGTGATGCTTATCAAGCCAAGGCTGTAGGTTCAAATCCTGCATTGGCCACAGTTTTGTTGTGGCTAATGGCTCTGTTATTGTTGCATCAATGAACCTGATCTGAGTTTTAGGTATAGGGAGGTTCTAGAAATAAAGCCCAACTGCTCATTGGAGGGAAGGATATTAGAGGCAAAGATGAAGTACTTTGGCCACATCATGAGAAGACAGGAAAGCTTAGAGAAGACAATTATGCTGGGGAAAATGGAAGGAAAAAGGAAGAGGGGCAGACCAAGGTTAAGATGGATGGATGGTATCCTTGAAGTGACTGGCTTGACCTTGAAGGAGCTGAGGGTGGTGACGGCTGACAGGGAGCTCTGGCATGGGCTGGTCCATGAGGTCAGGAAGAGTCGGAAGCAACTGAACGAATAAACAACAACAAAAATGTGTGACTACAATTTTTGAGAATGAAAGCCTCTTCGGGAGACCCTTTAACGTCTCAACTAAAATCCAGAGTTTCAATCATTACTACATTGATATGACAGCCACCAGCTACTATAAAACTGGATGGATTACTGCTGCAAAGAGATTAAAGAAGTTCAGAGCGAGATTGAATACAAACTTAAAATTGAAGACACAAAAAACAGACTGGACTCTGGTAAAGAACATTATAACTCGAGAAAATTTGAAATGGATAATTGACTTAAGATGAAAATTAGAATACAAAGCTCTTAAGGAAGAGGAAGTAAGTGCGACAGTTGACAATGAATGGAAGATTCCGAAGAATATGACTACCGATGTGAAGACGATTGGAAGTCAGAAACTCAACCCATTTCCCTAAACTTATTTCCCTATTTGTACCTTCCTCATCCTCACCCCCCTCCCGAACCCATCCCTACCTTCCCTTGCTTTTCCTTCTCTTTCCCTTTTGTTTTAACCTATTTCTGAAATAAAAAAACCTTAATAAAATGTAATAAAAGAAGAGAAGTTCAGAGCAAGAGATGTATTCCGCTGACCAAGCTGAGTTGTGCAAATGTGTGTTACAATTCCACCTTGTGGCTGCTTATTGCACGTTGTGCATCTCAGATTCACATTCCGATTTCACATTGTTCTCTGCAAGGTTGCTATTCTGTGTAGGAATTGGGTAGTGTCAACACAGCATATCTCCCCAAGCAAATATTTATGCTATGCTAGAGATGCGGGATTATAGCTGGAGTGACTTTGGACAGTCGTTCTTTCTCATCCTGAACTATTTCACTGGGTTGTTAGGAGCACAGATTGGGGAGACTGGGAGCTTATAAAATGCCTTATAAAAAGTGGTTCTCAACCTTCCTAATGTGGCGACTCCTTAATACAGTTCCTCATGTTGTGGTGACCCCTAACCATATTTTTTAATTGCCACTTCATAACTGTAATTTTGCTACTGCTATGAATCGTAATGTAAATATCTTATATGCAGGATGTATTTTCATTCACTAGCCCAAATTTGGCACAAATACCCTATATGCCTAAATTTGAATACTGGTGGAGTTTGGGGAAAATAGACCTTGATATTTGGGAGTTGTAGTGGCTGGGATTTATAGTTCACTTACAATCAAAGTGCATTCTGAACTCCGCCACCAACGGAATTGAACCAAACTTGGCACACAGAACTCCCATGACCAACAGAAAATACTGGAAGGGTTTGGTGGGCATTGACCTTGAGTTTTGGAGTTGTAGTTCATCTGTGGATTCAAACAATGATGGATCTGGACCAAACTTGGCACAAATACCCAATATGCCAAAATGTGAACACTGGTGGAGTTTGGAAAAATATAGACATTGCAGGTAAAACGTCAGGAGAAATGCCTCTAGAACATGGCCATATAGCCTGAAAAACCTACAACAATCCAAATATAGACATTGACATTTGGGAGTTGTAGTTGCTGGGATGTATAGTTCACCTACAATCAAAACGCATTCTGAACCTCACCAACAATGGAACTGAACCAAACAGAACTTCCATGACCAACAGAAAATAGTGGACCTTGAGTTTTGAAGTTGTAGTTCACCTGTGGACTCAAACAATGATAGATCTGGTTCAAACTTGGCATAAATACTCAATATGCCCAAATTTGATGACTGGTGGATTTTGGGGAAAATAGACCTTAACATTTGGGAGTTGTAGTTGCTGGGATTTATAGTTCACCTACAATCAAAGAGCATTCTGAACCCCACCAACAATAGA